>NC_046322.1:56984913-57340538 GCF_009819535.1 Lacerta agilis
TGTGAACCCTTTACGGAATGGTGGTCACATCTTTTCAAAAAATATGGGAATAAAAATACAATTGGACATATTTCTTACCTGTTCACACCAGCGAGTAGGCTACCTTAATTATCTCATTCTTACAGCAACACCTAAATTTACATTTTATGAGCTATTCTAAAATCTGCCCTGCTTAATAATCTGTATCTTCAAGAAAACACTTGAAAGCGTCTCTCACAATTAAACCCAGCCACAACCTTGTATAAATCAAACTTTTGCTACCATATCAAAACGTTACACTGGGGCTGCATAACATTGCCCACATCCTCATTACATGCTACACTAATTACTACCAGCAGATTCAGAATTTTCTGCACATTAGAGGCTTTTAGAGGAGCTATAAAAAATTTCAGGCACCATTAATTTAAATTTGTATTGAAATTTCCTTTTGACAGATGGCCAAAAATTACTTATTATTTAGAGCACCAGAGCTGCCTGTTTGCACATTAGAAGAGGAAAGGGAAAAATTAAAAGCAAGGAGGAAATTTATGTCACGTTCATTACCTGTTAAATGTTAAGGAGCATTATCTTGCATGAATAAATTATTTCATACAAGCACACAGTCTCCAGCTGCTGGCAACTGGCACGTTCTGGCTGATAAAAACCATCTCAAGTCACACAGTAGACAATCATAAAAAGCCTCTCTTAACCAGGAGCCACTTAAGAGAGGGCAGATCAATAGAACAAGCAACTAACTGCTACTCTGGGCATCACGGATCACATTAAGGAAATTAGCAAACTATTTCACCTTGCAAAGCTGGCAACAAGCCCTAGATGCTGACACAATCCAACTTGCAATTTGATGGCTGTACAAGACAAACATTTATTTATAGCTATCACCGTCTAATAAATCAGTGCAAAAGGAGTTGCACCCTTGCATGCTGTCATTCCAGATGTCTACCTAATGGCTTAGAAAAAAAGTAACCCCGAATTAATTGCAGGTGAATTAGTCACATCTACTGAACAATGACACACCTCATTGGTTAATCTCTATTGCCCTTTCTTCAGTTTTGAGCAACACTGGCCATCCTGCAATATCGTTTACACACATTCATGGTTCACACAGGATTTGTTAACATGCCATTCATCAGTTTACGATTCAGATCCAAATCCCTGTCTAACCATAAATTCTCAGTGTTAAATTGCTGGAAGACTTTGTTATATGAATAAGTTAAATAACATAAAAGCAACCAACAAACAATGAAGTGTTCGTATGAAGGGGTAAAGTAAAAGCAGTAACATTTTTTTAAAAATTACTTAAAAGCTTTGGGTAATATGCAATCTTTCACAAATTATGGAAAAACTCATGGAGATAGTCATGACTATTTACACTCTAAACCACTAGTATACAGGCCCAATTTACTTTTATTTTCCTAAATCACATGCACCCTTCCAGCCATAAGCTGTATCATAAACTCCCTGATATTTGCTTGGGCAACCCTTCTGGTTTTGCAGTTGCAAGAAAGCAGCAGAAATGGGAGGTTTGCTTCTGCAAGGCCACCATACATGACTGCAACGCTTGGAAAGATCACAAGTTGCTCCCATGCATTCTCTTTAGGTTCATGCAGAGAGAAAAAACTAGCAGAGCCATACTGCTAGATGAATGAAAATTGGCTGCAAATACAGGAGAAACACATATAGTCTTCATTGTACTGTATATTTCTGCTTTTCAGCTTATGCCTCACCTTTTACCCCACTGAAGCAGATCTGAAAATCAGTGTACAATCATATTAAAACCAACTTAAAAACATAAGGAACACACACACGAAGACCACAACAGAAACAGTAATGCAAGCCTAGAAAGCCTTCAGCCATGACACCTCACCACTACATCTCTCGAGTGGAGCTGATCCCTGCTTGTATTCTTCCTTTGCATCCCCTGTTTGAATCCAAGCCACGCCTTCAAAGGAAGAAGGGGAAGCATCAGGAGTGCACTCTAAGTGGGTGCTCCTGATTCATTCCTTTCACGTTAAGCCATCTGGCATCATATAGGGATGTGAGGTGGGTGACTGGCTGGGGGGTGACCTTGCCTACCTGCAACAATGGCATGCAGCTGAGGGTGAGAGCCATCAGGGATGGGAGCAGTTTAGGATGCAGCCCACCAGTTGGGTCTTATTCCCAACCCATGATTTACAGAGACTCTGCTGGAGACATAAACTTAAAGGGAACCCACGGTTTTATGAGAAAGGGCAAAATCAAATTCATTATGGAACAACTGTTCTGGATTACATTTTTTTATTGTACTGTTATAGTTCAGTTACAGTTAGGTAGCTGTGTTGGTCTGCCATAGTCAAAACAAAATAAAATAAAAAATTCCTTCCAGTAGCACCTTAGAGACCAACCAAGTTTGTTCTTGGTATCTGAAGAAGTGTGCATGCACACGAAAGCTCATACCAAGAACAAACTTAGTTGGTCTCTAAGGTGCTACTGGAATGTATTTTTTATTATTTTGTTTTGTTATAGTTCAAATTGGGATGCAGAGACTAGGGCTTGCCGATCAGAAGGTTGGCAGTTCAAATCCCTGCGACGGGGTGAACTCCCGTTGCTCGGTCCCTGCTCCTGCCAACCTAGCAGTTCAAAAGCACGTCAAAGTGCATGTAGATAAATAGGTACTGCTCCGGCGGGAAGGTAAACAGCGTTTCCGTGCGCTGCTCTGGTTCGCCAGAAGCGGCTTAGTCATGCTGGCCACATGACCCGGAAGCTGTCTGCAGACAAACGCTGGCTCCCTCGGCCAGTAAAGCAAGATGAGCGCTGCAACCCCCAGAGTGGTCCGCGACTGGACCTAATGGTCAGGGGTCCCTTTACCTTTACCTATAGTTCAAATAACAAAAATAACAAAATGGATTGTTTTATTGGGGACTGGTTTTTTTTGTTTTTTTGGATGAACTTATTTAACAGTTAACAAGTAAACTGGTTGGGTATTTTAGGGCAGAAAGGTGTGATACTTATATGGCTTCCTTCCTTTCTTTTTGAGGGGTAAGTTTCTAGGTCTTATTATTTGGGAAACTGAACCATGTGTAAACCGATTTAATGCTGGCTTCTTCAGTCTGCAGAAAGACAGTTATTCTGCCACTGCTGCACACACTGAAAATTATTGCAGATGGAAAACTGACAGTTCTTGTCAGTTTGCAGCTGTTAAGAACCCTGAGGGTAACTGTGAAAGTGACAAGAACAAGGTCAAATTCACTCTGTTGCAACATGACAAAGCTGTGAACAGCACCAGCAGAGGACTGGGATAGGGTTCAGACTGCAGACCTCTCCCATTTCAGGAGAGAAAAATAGTTGTTAACATCAAGCCATTTCCTCCACTCTCCAATGTGGACTTCATACGTGCAGGTTTATACTTTCCTGTTATTTTAATGCTAAATTGCATCTGCACCAATGACGCATATCTGGATACCACGTCTAAGAACACATCAAGATCAACTCTGTTTTTAGTAGTGTCTTATGCATGTACCGTTAGGAACATTGCACTTGGGAGAGTGTCTCTGTGCATGTCAGAATAAAACTGAGTATGAAATGCACACAGGAAAAAGCTTTAGATGTCATTAACTGCAAACTTGAAGTCACTCTGGCGCTTCACTGTCATCACTGGAGACGAAAGGCTTCGAGTATGAAACACTTACAATTGCTCAAGATTCTTTTTGCATAAAACCTTAAGTCCTATATACTGTAGATCAGAGGTGAGGAACCTGTGGTCTTCAAAATGCTGTTGGATTAAAACACCCGCTGTCTCTCACCACTGGCTATGTTGGCTGGACTGATGGATATAGGAGTCCAACTATGTTTGGAGTGCCATAGGTTTCCCACCCCTGCTTTAGAAAGTGCCTTCTTGCTTACATGCTTCATGGTCAACTGAAAGCATGCATCAACTGCAAACAATGTGCAAAAAAAGCACCCAACTGCTTCCAGCTTTAAGCCACCTTTTCTCTTGAACAGGGTAGATGGGTGGGAATTTAATGAAGCCTGAGCATCTTCGGAAAGCACTGTGAGATCTTTTTTTGGAGAATGAACACAGCATAACTTTAGTGTTGTGCTGATGTTCCTGATCTTACTTCCATCTGAGGCGAGGGGGAACAGAGAGCATGGTGAAGGTTGTTGTTTTTTCTTCTCTGGTGGTGGTGCTGTCCCTGTGGAACTCCTCTCCACAATAGGAATGGAGAAAAGCAGCACTTCAGACTGGAACCACAGCCTTCTATTAGGGGTGTGAAAACATTCCTGGAGCATGCCCAGGTATGGTTTCTTTTTAGCAGGGTCTGGGTCAGGAGTCAACTAATTTTAGATGGTAGCCAAAACCTTATGGTTGCCAGGACATACTGCTACCCCATGCAACCTCCATCCAGCTTGAAGCCATTGAGAAGTGGAGGTATTCTGGCTTTCCCTATTAGCACCTGCCAAGCTCTTGGAGCTTCAACTGATATGCCTCCACCTTGAAAACGGAGTGTTTTGGTACTCTGTTTGAGCACAGCAGGCTTCCATTCATATTTGGGGTAGGAAAGAGGCAAGGAATCATCTGCCACTGCCACTCCTGCAGCTCTAGTGTTGTGAGAAATCCTCAGGTTAGTCATATTCAGCAGACACCCTTCAGCTGTTGCTGGCCTACAACTCCCATCATTGCCATGCTGGTTGAGGCTGATGGGAGCTAGAGTCCAACAGCACCTGTATGGCATGACCACTGGCTACTCCTGCACTAGAGGATGACAGAGCAGTTTCTATGGTGAAGATGCCAGCCTTGTTCCAACCCCCTTCTAGAAATACATGAGCTCATGAATAGCAAAAATCCATTCAGGATGTGTGTCTATTCCAGAGTTTTGGCAGCAGGGAATAAATGCATTTCATACGCATCCAGAAATGTTCTGGAGTGGAATCATGAGGTACTGGCCAACCTTATGCTGTGGGAGTTGGCTGGTTCACTGATGACTTTTAGAAAATTAATTTATACACTTTTTTGTTTAGAATGGGTTTTAATTTACTTTCTGGCTGAAGTTATTTTATCGTGTTATAGACAAGACTATTATTTTAATTTGGTTTTTCTACTATCATCAATTGAATCTATTTAGTACTGTGTCATACAAGCAGCCATTAAACGGTTTCTGGCTAGTTGGCATAATTTTTGTTATACAAAATAAAAATAAAAATACAAAGCATATTCTATTCTGGGCTATTAGATCAGCTCCAATATTCTATTTTACATATTCTATTTTACAATATTCTATTTTACCAACTTAGAACCTGGGTTGGAGAATGCTATTAGAAAGACATCTGTCTTAGTTTCTGCTTGACAATAGATTAGCGCTCACATTTAGGATGCTTTCCATACCCAAAGATCTGAAAGGCCATGCTTCGGTACAGCTAATTTGTGTTAAAATATCAAAAAGCCTCTAGGCACCAACACTAATTCCAGTGAAAATATTCATTACTAGGCTCAAAATTATGGGAGTCACTCCAGACAACCATTTAACAGATGGGAGACAAGCCCATAGTGAATTCTCTCTCTGCTACAGAGCTGCACATTGGAACGAAGGTCCTCTTGGGATTTCGGAGTTGGGGGAAGCAGGAAGGATCCCTTGTGTGTTGTCTCCCCTGCAACCCAAAACCTCTCAAAAGAGCCAGCATGTATCAATTCATTCATCCTGAAAACTTCCTGATAAGAAGAGTAGGGTGTATTTCTCAGGAATCAGCCAACAAGCAAAGCACACATAAATAGTTCTCACAGCAGCTACTGATCGTTATCGTGTGACCGTTTGAAGTTGTCTTTATATGTAGCACCTTTGGAATAGCTGACCCAAGACTCTGATAATCAATATAGATTATATCTAGCTACAATCACAATACCTCCTATGCTTTACTTCAACTACAATAAAAAGTACTGCATTTCTTTTAAGCTAATCCTTCCATTTGTGAAATGGAGTCTTACCTTTATGGAGTCTCTATCTTCATGCACAACAGCAGCAGCACCAACATGGCCAAGAGAGACAAGGGGGAGGGAGAAAGAGAGAAATGTTAGCTTACATAAAAATATGCATTTCTTTACCCTCCCTCCAAACCTAATCCCTGCTAAAATAAATAAATAACACACATACAATCTAACCCGTTGCTGTTTCTTATTGACACCTGTATTGTACAACTAATTTTATAAACTGAATTTATCATCTGAATATATTGGCTTACCGACACTTTCTAGCAATAAGTATTATAGCAATAATGTAGGAATCTACAGTACAAGATATAGATAAATATTTGCTTTTCAAAGAGAAGAGATGGGATCAAAGTACACTGTATTCAATCCTTATCTCTTAACATTATGGCCCACAGCAAATTTCTTAAGTCCAACAAGAGTACACTTCCAACACTGCCATCCATACACTATCCAAACCAAGGGTTATACACAGAATATTATTTTTATTTACCCAAACATAATGCTTAACCTCTGGCTTTATAGCCCTCCCTCTCCCTCCTACTATGTACACACAATGAGACTGAATATTTCCACTTCAGAACTAACCACTATTCCCTGTGATATTTAAACTCATGGAGCTGTGGCATGTTGTTTTATTAGTTAACACTAAAGAGAATCAAGTTAACTCTTCCAACAAGAATCAGAACTACCGGTAATTGTTGATTCAGACAGTTCTAAATCAAATGCTGAAGCCTTTAACCTCCTTGTCCAAAGGAGATGTGTGCAAGCCCAAAGCTGATGCAGGCTTGTTCTTGCAATGCTATACCACGGTTTAGCAATATAACTGAACCAGGCCAGTGCTATCAGCAGATCACAAAATCAAAGTATTGGAAGGGAGCTTGGAGGTCAGGTGCTCTAAACCCCTGCTCAGATGCAGGATTTGTGATGCAGGATGCAACTACAGCATCCTGAACAATGACAGTCCATCTCTTCTTAAATACGTCCTGCAAACGCAAACCTTCCACTACCTCCTAAGGGAATCCCTTCCACTGCTGAACAGCTCTTACTGGGAGTTTTCACCTAACATTTATCAGAAATCTGCTTCCCTGCAATTTCTATCCACTGGTTCTACTTGCTCCCTGTTTTTCTAGAGGGCAGAATTCTGCTCCATCGTCTGAAAGCCCCCTGACTCATGGTGCCTTACAGAATTATTGGCATCCACCTGTCTCGAGAAACAATTAAATGCACCTCTGGAGGTGAAGTCCAACTGCTGTGTTAGCAGCACTGAAGGGATCTCCCTGAGGTGCAAAATAAACAGATCTCTGCCCCCAAGAAGCTGAGAGTATGAAAACAATAGAGAAAGGGGCAAAAGAAGGGTAGGGAGGGAATAATGTCAGCAAATGCAGTTACATGTACTTCGGGATTGGTTACAGTAGGGAATAAATTTTAGGAGACAAGCCAAAGGGCATATGGAAAATGTGGATTCTGAGTAAGGCTTTCAAGGAAAGGAGAAAAGAGGCATGACACCATGTACATGTTCCATGGAGGGGATTCTATGAATAGGTGACAGGAAAACAGAATGAGTTCAATTCTTGAAGGCTGCTGAACCTTCTGTGAGTTCCAAGATGACTCTTGCCCCTGCATGCTCACTAAATCTTTTGTTACCCACTCCTCCCTCTCCACATAGAGGTAGGCTGTATATTTGAAAAAGGGCAAACTTCTTTCCCGGAGGCCAGTGAAGTATCTCCTACCTCTTTGGTGGTCGTTATCATGATGCTTCTTTTCATCTTTGATCGGGAGATGGGACTGACCCCCAAGGGCACTCGACAAGGCTAAAAGGCCAGCGCTGCTGCCAATGGGTGGGATGGTTGGTGGTTGCAATCCTGAAGGGTGTGGGGTGAGAGGCACTGGGAGACCGTGTCCATGTGACAAATGCTGGGCCTGGAGTTGCTGCTGCTGTGAAAAATTAAACACAGATATTGAATTTGTTCCAGGAAAGAGAGATTTAAATGCAGTTAACTGTGCAATGGACTGCGCTCATGTATCTTCAAGGGCTGTCAGCCAGTCAATGGCCTTGCTTCACAAAAAATAATTAAAGACAGTACAGCATCTTGGTGTAGGTGGAGACATTTGATAAATGGAATTGGCTGAAATGCACAATTGTTTACTGCAAGAGTAGCCAACGCACTGCCCTCCGATATGCTGTTGGGACTCCCAATTCCTATCATCTCCAGCCAGCACGTCCAATGGCCAGGGATGATGGGAAATGTAGTCCATTAAACAGAGTGGCACTACATCCTATAATGTCTGGAAAATTAGGGGGTAGGACAGTGATGAAGGCTGCACATCATCAACTTTATTAAGCTATTTTTAAACTGCAGAGTTGGAAAGAACAAAACCAAAATGATAAGCCTGGCCTTTCAAGAGCAGCTCTTCCAGGAGCAGTAACACACATATATACACATGTCTAATCAAAACACACAAGTTAACAATGAAAGCAGCAATAAAGTTTTGTGCACGCACCAAAAAAAAAGGAGAAAATTGAGAAAATTAGTGTTAAACAGTTCTCCTAGAGCTGCTGCGCAGCGTGCAGTGAGAGTTAATTTGAAAGAGGAAACCTGAATTAACAATCCAGAAAAGGAAACTGGTTGCAGCCACCGTTTTAAGTCCTTTAAGTGTCCTCAGCGGTACTTGAGCAAATTACTAAAGAAAATCTAATGTAGCAAAGCTTGGGTCCTCCTGTAGGCTTGCTCAATAATGCTGAAATAATTGGGCACTCTGTGCACGTTTAGTGATGCTCGAATGAAAAGCTAGAGGCCTGCCCTTGTACTCTTCTCTAGCTGCTGACTCTGTGTTGTGACAGGTTTATTTGAGTGGGACTGTGATGCATGCACCAGTAACTGCGCTGACAAGAGTTTAAAGTCATTTTTACCAGTACACTGGCAACACATAGAGAAAGCCCTTGAGAGGTTAGAATTGGAGTGCTTGACCTCAGCCAAGGCTGCATCAAGCTTTCTACTATACTAACCATTGTGGGGTAGATGGTTTGTTGATGCTGCTGAGTGAGAATCGTGGGGGGGCGGGGGCGGGATACAGTGGTAGAGGGAAGAAATGTGTCATGCTCAATCTATCCTAACAGAGAACTGCTTCAGTTCACACTTGCCCAGACAATAGCCCACACCCCCTGCCCCCCCTTTACTTACGATTCACAAAATGACTCTGAAATCAGCACAAACCATGCTCTTTAGGCAAACTGTGTGTGTGTGTGTGTTCAAGCCCTTAAGAATGTTTACAAAGGGGCAGGAACAACTTGCCTTACCACTACCAAATATCAGAAACAAAACTGATATCAAAACTCCAAGACTTACCCCTGCCTATTATGTAAACGGGCAACACTGTACTATGTGCAAATCTTATTACCTTTCAATCAAATTTATCATTTGAAAAAGGTATATATTAAGCTACCGTCCCCGCACCCCACCCCCGCCGTTTCACCCTGGATTTAAATCAAATTTACAACAGGTTGCGTCAGCTATTTTACTGTAAGTTTTGCTTATAAACCTTCGGAAAGATCATCCTAGTTTGACTTCTGCTCAGACTAAAACTAGTACAGTCATACCTCTGGTTGCGAACGGGATCCGTTCTGGACCCCCGTTCGCAACATGAGCAGCACGCAACCTGTCTGCGCATGTGCGCGACATGATTTGGTGCTACTGCGCATGCGCAGACTCCTGAACCCGGAAGTAACCCATCCCGGTACTTCCGGGTTCGGTGCGTTCATAACCTGTGACGAATGCAACATGCAGCATTCGTATCTAGAAGCATGACTGTACTTTAGCCACAGATGCAGTGCTGTGACAAAGTTGCAAACCTAAGCCAACAGTTCCTGTTCAAGCTGAAATTAATACATTAGTGTCACAGGGTGAACATTTCAAAATAAAGATGTTTCTTTGAGAAGTGTAATCCAATCAACTGTCCTACAAGAAATATGCAAAATAACCAAACAGGTATTTGAAGTCACCCCAGAACTGGACCTACTGAACATTTTCCAAGATGATAATGCCCACTCACATTATAAAGAGCTTATAACCCACCTACTTGCAGCAGCCAGAAGCATCATAGCCAGACCTGTCGGGAGTGAACATGGACCAGTGGTACCAAATCATATGGGAAACAGCCTTACTAGAAAAGCTAACCAATAAACCAACAAACTGAAACTAAAACAGGGACAAATAGAAGAGTCCTGGTATGGCTCCCCTTTATCACGTACACAGCCCAAGAAGCCAACAACAAGAATCCACCGACAGCATACAAATCAATATGGCTAACTTGACCCAACAATCTCCCCCCTCACAAATGCAAACAAGCCTCACTGCAGCCACCCACAGACAACCAACCACACCCTGGGCCCCAATCCCTCTCAATACCAAGGAAATATAATTAGCGAAGAGAAAGAGAACCTTCCCAGTTGACGCTGACACAAAACCCAACACGTACACTATAGAAAAGAATATGTTTCACCACCCCACCCCACCCCACCCCCTTCTCTTCTTCCCCAACCTTATACTGTATACAACACTAACGTCTCATATCAAATTTAACTGATCTGTAGAAAAGATTCCACAACCCTGAAAAAGAGACAAGGCACATGGTTTTCTAAACCAAGAGAAACTTTAATGATCCAATAATTCTGTCCCATCATGCTGTCAGCTGTGCCTCCCCCTTGACACTGGCAACAAGGGAAGGACAAGGCTCTTGATCACAGCCTCCAAATGCAAATGCAACTTCCAGTGTGTGTGTGTGCAGTTTAAAACACGGCAGGACAAATGTCTATTCTTTCTGGCTTTATTATTTGTCTTCTCAATCTACCGAGGATATCTCAGATAATCTAAGAATTACATTTCCCATAATGCCCAGATGCCTTGGATTCATCACATTCAGGAGGAGGATCACTGCATCCTGCACCCAGGCTCTCAACCTGTGTGTAGCGGTATCCTCTCCTCCTGTCCTGCACATAGTCTGTAAAAAGGGAAGGGAGATAGTGGGCAGGGGTCTTACTGCAGTTGAGATGCAGAGGCTCTAGACAGGCATCTATTCTGAAAAGGCACCCAATGGGTTCTAGAGGTCTCATTCTTTCTCAGAAAAATCTGGGGAAAGAACCAGATTCATTTATGTTTGGATCATTAGCAATCACCAACTTTTTAAATTGAATTACAGTGGTACCTCGACTTACGAGCGATTTGACTTACGTATTTTTCGACTTCCGAATCAGTTCCAGAAGCAAAAAAATGGCCGCCGCTTCCGAATTTTTTGAGTTACGAAGGGAAAGCGGTGGCACGATACCTCAACTTACGAGGTTTTCAATGCGTTTTTTTCAGACTTGCGAATTTTTTTACCGTTCCGAGATAGCGCCTTCGACTTACAAAGATTTCGACTTACGAGGGGGCCTTCGGAACGGATTATCTTCGTAAGTCGAGGTTCCACTGTATATAATCAATGCTATCCTACCTTCCAACTATCTGGCTAGCTAATACAAATTAAGCAAATAGTGTCATCAAGGCAAATATACTCTGTAATGGAATGTGGCATCATGAATCGGGAAGAGTCCTTTGGGCACTACTATTTCTCTACAAACTTATACCAACCCTGTTACCTTCAAGGTATTCAAATAATATCCAGTCAATGAACATATGTGAGCTCTTGAGCATGGGATAGCAATATATCACCTTAATTATTTAATTGTAATTTAGAAGGCAAGTGAAATTAAGGGAGTCATTTTTAATTGTTTTTTTCTGGAATCAAATATCCTAATCAGGATTTTTGAGCTGAGGACCAGTGCTCACTTCATAGTTTGTAACCTGAAAGGAACGCCCAAGCTTCTCCTTAAAACAAATCATATGAATGTAGGAGGTTTTAAAAACATCAGAAACATGAGCCCAATCTTTCAGAATGTTTTTTTAAAAGCATGTAGAGTTGCTCTCTCTCACACACAGCACTTGACCAGAAACTCAGGTAATCTGCCTATTAATAAATATCTATGGCATTTTATGTAATTGGTATTAATCTCTAGGTACATAATACAAAATGAGAACCAACCTGACTTGGTGTGTTTTAAAGGGGAAGTGGGAAAACATGGAGGGAGTCAAAAAAAAGTTTACCATTGATTTCATTACCATTTCCTAACTAAGATATGAAATATTGATGGCAAGCTTAAATCTCCCAACTACGTATCTAAAAAGGATCAAATTAAAAGCACAATGTGCTTATAAACCATGGACAAATTAGCTTCTAATGTTCTCTTGTTAAGAGTCAGCACATTCAGAAGCCTATTTTCCTGGAAAGGATTCAGGTTTCTACTGGATATCATCCAAGCAATGCCATGCCAGAGTAATCTAGTGCTTTTCCCCTTATAGACCCTGAAAGCTCATTGCCATTATCCAAACAGCCCTAACATCCTCCTCCAACCCAGAGACATTTCTAATGTTAACTGACAAATTAATCTCTCAAAGACCTCACTTTATATCTCAGCCCACGTGCATGCTGTACGTATATCCTTTCAACACTGCCTGGAAAACAGAGGCAACATCCAATTAAAATATTCTCATTAGTATTACTATTCAAGTCACACTGCATACAAAAACAGCTACCAAGTAAAGGGAATAGAATTAGAGGAGAAAGAGAAATAAGCAACCTAGAAAGTTATAAAACCTAGAAAGGGGAAAAAAATAAATTATAAAATATCAAGCACTTTGACACAGAAATTCTTAATATTAAATTAACAGTAAATTAGCAGCCAAGATCTATTTCACTCACCCCAAAACCCTGCTCCCCCCCTCTCTCTCACACACACACACCCTTCAAAAATCATATTCTTTATAACATGAGCTGGTATGTTGAATATGCAGGGTTAGCACACACAGACAAACAACTACTCCTGCCTCCCATACCTAGTATTGACCTCTTGGACTTTATCATTGAGTAAGAAATGTAAGAGGAAAAGTCAGTAGCATGTCTCCTTTCAGGGAAAAGAAGTATGCTGAGAACATTAGCAAGAGGGGGAAATCACAGGTTTAGAAGGCAGCCATTGACATTGAACAAGACATAATGGGTTTCATATGATGCTGGCTATAACCTCCCCTCCCCCAATGCAGACTGAATTTTGTTATCCATTAAAGATATAACACACTTTTGGAGCCAGCAGGAAAAATCCATCACTCATGTGAGGACTTGCCATGGCTTGGATTCCAGTGGACATGTGTCCTGTATTGGAAGGGCTACATATGTCCATCAGCTGTTAACAACTGGACGGACAGCAGACTGAGCAGGCACACCAGTCACCTGGCCACAGTCTTCCCACTGTGGTGAGATGTATTATTCTTCTATTTAAAGTATGGTAATTACTTATTCTCTTCTTCTTCTTCTTATTTACTAACATATAAAACACATACATTGACACAAAACACATACACAACACACTACCTTATATTCACAGCATAAAACATACCTACATTACTCTATATAATACCTACGTATACTATACATATCAACACACCTACCCCACACGGACACCCACCAAGTGACTTCCAGCAGTTCTTGTTACCCTACTTTATTTTTCCAATTAGCTTAAACGCATTTCATTATTTCTTTAATCTCTTCGTCTATCTTGACTTTACTCTCCTTTCACTCTAACCATTTTCTTCTAGATTCACTCAATATCTGTCAGAAATTCTACTTTTTCCACATAAATTTTGATGTATTCCTTAAAGATAGCCCACTCCTTATTCACTTTTTGTACCATATAGGTAAAGGTAAAGGGACCCCTGACCATCAGTCGTGTCCGATTCTGAGGTTGCGGCGCTCATCTCGCTCTATAGGCCAAGGGAGCCGGCATTTGTCCACAGACAGCTTCCGGGTCATGTGGCCAGCATGACAAAGCTGCTTCTGGCGAACCAGAGCCGCGCATGGAAACGGAGTTTACCTTCCCGCTGGAGCGGTCCCTATTTATCTACTTGCACTTTGACGTGCTTTCGAACTGCTAGGTGGGCAGGAGTAGGGACCGAGCAACGGGAGCTCACCCCCATGGCACGGATTCGAACTGCCGACCTTCTGATCGGCAAGCCCTAGACTCTGTGGTTTAAACCACAGCACCACCTGGGTATATAGAGTATGGTAATTACCTTCTAATTTTACATTTATGTGTCTAAATTAGCATGGTGCAAAGGACAACTGGCCAAACTACCCAAGATATGAGAACAACACATCTATCTTCACTTCAATGGCTCTCAAGATGTGGGTTAATTAAGAGCTCCTGCAATGCCTACACTCACCTTAGAGTAACTAGGGTGTGCCTGTATGTATTAACTAGGAAAGGAAATTAACTCTTATTGGATACATGCATCTTCCCACTTGTAACAACAAATCAACTAAGCAGTCTCCCATTTTCCCCAGAGAGTTTTGCTTCCCTTCACATATCCCTTGCAAACCTTCAAAATGGCCAAGGGGTTGAATAATCCTGTGCACACTTTTTCTTTTAGTACGGTATTTCTGCATTTTAAACGTTAGGCTTTTGCAATATTCGCCAGACTAAAACCGCCCACCCTATTGGTTCATTGCAAGGATTACTTTGCCCTCCTATAACCAAGTTTAGCTTACAACAAGAATAAAAATGAATAAAACTAATGTATACAATAAAACAAACAAACAAACAAACAAACAAACAAACGGTAAAATGTACAAAAGCAGCATAAGAGCAGTGGCAAAAAAACAAAGGCAACGAGTGAGAAAGGCATGGAAAAATAATAAAGATCTTTCCCGGTGGGTGAAATTTCATCAAAGCAGGTATTATATTGTTCATTTGGACTACTTTTGAAATGCAGCAAAACACACCCCAATACGAGAAGACCTGGAACTGTCTTGCCTGGAAAAATGGCTGATGACCAGAATTCTTCTGAATTAGCATCACTATGTGCAGAGCCTATACAGGAGTCTTACTCCCAGTAATTTAACCTTAATTTTGGCAAGACTGAAGCAGAGGATGAAGGGAAAAAACCCTTCATTAAAAGTACCATGATCCACCAAGAATTTATTAAGCCTGTTTAGGCAGTGTACTAAGCTACTGCACCAAGTGAAATTTTCACAATTTAATTTAAAAACTACAAATAGGATAGTATAACATCCAACTGCAGACACTTTGAGCCATGCCACTGCACCTGTTTCATACTGTGATTAAATAAGATGTGGCATATTTCAGCGTTTCCTAAAACATGAAACAAAAGACAACATGAAACAGACACACCATCATGTCAACCCCCTCTTCTGCCTCCCCACCATAACAATCTGTATACAGTATACAGCAGGTGGCCAATTTGTTTTACAGCCTTTAAGCTCCAAGCATAGCTTAATATAGGCAGAGCCTTTGATCAAACAATAAAAAGCCAGAAAAATAAGTGATTGCAGCACAGAGGTCACAGTCTATTACTAATTTATACAACACGCTCCCCGGCTCTTGGAGGCTGGCAGCTCTGAACACGCACACATTCGGTGGGAATGACTTTACTAAACAAACTGAAATTGTAACCATCCATAATTTACAGAGAAAATGCGACTTTCCCCTCCCTGTGCATTAAATCAAAACGTTCAGAATCAACGGGGACAGTCAAATCCTCTTCCCTGTGTAGATTCAGGAGGAGACACTCTTAGCTGGCATAAATCAAGGTACTCAGTGGAGCTGCGCCAAATTATGCCACCCCAAAGCCTAGCCCTTATTTCTTAACCTTTGTTTCAGATCAAAGACCCAAAGAGTAAACTCATTTGAAAGGCAAAAAGCAGCCCCTTCACACAGTCAGAAATTCCTCCTTGCGTTAAGCACCAGTGCAAAAATGCATTAGCATTTAGCAGCATGAGCCATGGACCAGTGGCGCCATGGGGATAATAGCATGCACCGATGCTAAGTTTTTATTAGAACTTGTATGCACTTATCTGTACCACATGGCTATCCAGAGATTTCCACTCTCAAACCCCAAATATCTCAGAAAACATAGAAAGGAGGTGGCACGTTAAATACTAATCAGAAGAATAAACATTATGTTACAAAAAGCTTTAACCAATGTGCTGGCCACTTTTTAAAAATAATAAAGAAAAATATTGGAAAATGAGGAACGCAGAGACATTTCAATCTCAAACACAGAATGGATTCTTTTTACATCAGGAGCATTAATGAGAAAAAATTAAAACTACTAATTATATGCAATATAAAATGTTTATTATTCTAAAGCTTGCCATTCACTTTTAACACATTTTAATTTTCCAAAGCATGTAATATAATTGTATTAATAAAACAAAATGCTTAAAGGTTAGACCAGACTGTTTTAAAAATTCTACACATATATGTATACTATATATGTATGTATGCATGTATGTGAGAAACAGTATAGGCAAAATCATTTAAATCATTTCCTTAGTAATACAAGTAATATTTAAATAGATTTAATAGTACTGCTCCAAACCAGTGAATTATGAGTTTAAAACCTATTAAAATGTAATGTTTTTTTTCCCTGAGCTGAGGGGAGAGAGATTTAAATCCACTGAATTTTAATATTTCAGCTTGAGCTGCAGGAGGTAGAGAAAGTCCAAATGAACTATTCCATCAGCACCATTCAAGCATGAACATTTTAATCAGTTTTACTTCCTTGGAGTTCTCTAACACAGTTTACGCTGTCATTCTGAAAGCACTTAACACAGAGAGTGTGAAAAACCACCAAGGCTTGTTATTGCCTTCACAATTGATAGCAAATAATTTTGCAGGCTTCCTATCATTAAAGTGTCACTGCTAAAAATTGAGGTTCAGCACTTCTTGTGCTAAATTGTATTTTTTGGAACATCGCTGCATACCTGGTTCTTACATTTTTGCTACATTTCCCTCTGCGATAAACAAACACAAGTGCAAGGCTCCACTTGTATGCAACATAAATAGGGGTGTGTGGCAACGGTGTGCGGGTATGCACACACATAAATGTATATGTGTATGTATATGTATATGAGGATACACAAACACATTTAAAGACAAATGATCACTTCCTCCAGAACTGAGGGAGGGGGAGCAACTGAACAGCCATCCATTTATTTAAGTTCCAAGTTACTACTCTCCTTTTAAAAAGTGTGGCAATTACTAGTCCGGTGGATTTCTACTAGCGCTGCCCCCCCCAAGCGTTCTGTCTACATAATAAGTAAAAATGAAATCCTTATGTTAAAACGGAAATCATTTATTACAAAATTTTGTTGTTGGTACCATTGATTGCTGACATCACAATCTATTCTACATGTCTTTATAGAGCCAACACCAGATTTATTTCCTGCTTTACCTACATTTCAGCACAAGACTGTAATTAATGGTCAGCTGCTGTTGCTCACATGCAGTAAATTAAACCTTGCATGTTAAACCTCTATCCATCTGCCATGGATGCTTTCGCTGAGATTCCTGGATTGCAGGAGGTTGGACTAGATGGCCGTTGGGACCCCTTCCAATTCTATGATTCTAAGTAAACGACAGCCATTCAATTTCAGCTGGGGTCATCTATACTAACTGCTTATCACAGTGGTTGTGATCCAGAGAGATATTTTATTTTGTAACACTTGTCCGCTTTCAGCAACAGATCCCAATGTCCTTTCACAAACGTCTTATGAAACACCCCAACTTCAAAAGCAGTTTACAATGTGAAATAGGGAGCTGATGGACAGCTGACATTTCTGAAATACAGTTTGGTAGTTCTTTGATCCAAGTCAATATGTACAAATAGTTTTTAAATTGTTTCCCTCTTACTTCCACGCTTACTTCCATATTCTTCTCTGCCCATCTCTATTACTCTAAATTCTGTTTCAGTGTATCTGAAGAAGTGTGCATGCACATGAAAGCTCATGATGATAGAAACCAATCTTTTACCTCACCTTTTCATTTTCTTCAACAACTTCTCTCTGGTCCTTTGCCCTCAGAGAAGAAAGACCCCTTCCTTCTCTCGCCCTGCCAGACTTCTCTGCCTCCTCACTACCTTTACTCAGGAGTTGATGGCCCTGGTCCTGATCCCCTGAAGAAGCCCCAGCCCTCAGGTGGAGAGACACGGCACAAACAGAAGGAGCTCTTGCAGAAGGGTATATTGGGATACCCAAGGTAGACTCTAACCCATTTTATGTAAAAGTATACCAGAAAAAAGGAAAGAGTCAGAGACCAATAGCATTTAGAGAACTCCAGCCAAAACATTTCAGTGAAGAGCAGTAGTTCTGGAGGGGCATTATATGTTTCTGTAGGTGTAGCTTGGAATAAAAACTCTGGAATGTGAACAGTGACAAAGTAGTTTCGTCTCAAATAGGTTCTGTTATAATTATAATAGTGAAGTTTCCCCCAGAAATCTTTCTCCCCACCCCCTTTCATTTCCCCTGAAAAACAAATTTTAAGAAGGCTGGCTAATATTTAACTTGTGACAATCTGTCAGTAATTTTCAATGGAACATGACCTGTGAAAGAAGTCATTATAAGTGTTTCATTCCATTAAACACAACTAGTTTACTGTCAAGAGAACAACCCGTCTCTCCGTGTTTCAAGTTCACTTCAGCATTCCACATTTAAATGGCATGGATCAGTGGTTTGGTTCATTTACCAATGAAGGAAGAATATTGCAAAGTTAACAAGGTGTTTCATTAGGTTTCACAAAATCCTAGCATCAAGGTATGAAGGATCTACAACGTACTACAAATACATGTTCACAAAATACTGAACTTCATCACAGAATTCCTTTAGATCAATCCTTGATTACCCCATATATCTCCCATTTTATTCTAGAAAGAACTGCGCTTTCTTTCACTCACATTTCTATGTATGTATGTGTATCATTTACACCCTGCCTTTTTCTACTGAGATATACTCTGAGATAGTGCACCTCTTGAGGAACCCCAAAATATGGATATTAATGAAGCACTATTATTTTGTATACAGATTTTTTATTTATTTAAAGAAAGTGATGAAAATGACTGAGGGTGGGCACATGGGAGAAGAATGAGCTTCCTCCCAGCCCTGTGAATGTCCAAATTCAGTTAAAACAGCCACCTAGCGAGGATAAACTCTCCTACCTGCTCAGTGAAATTAAACACCTTTTGCAAGACAATGTTATCCTCATATTTCTTCATTTAAATACGTACAACCACGTAGGGTATCTAAATTAGTTTGAAAGGCTGTAGTTCCAGCTGGTAGCAAGCAAGCAAGCAGCCAGAGGGGAAGGCGTTCATTTGGTGCGGTTTCAGGTTCACAGTAGAACAGTGAAATTAAAAGGAAGATTTTCACCGAAACTCCACACAACAGTTAAAAAAATGAAATAAAACAAAAACTTGCACACACTGGACTACAAGATGCATGTCCATCAACTAAAACAATGTTGAGTGGGTTTTTTTTAAAAAAAAAATGTCTAACAATCAGAGTAAAGCAAGGCTCACACTCTCCTAACTTTACATAAAAAGCACTTACATCAAAAAAAAAAATCAGACCTTTTGCAATTTATTTTATTCAAAGAATATTTAGATAGCAGTAGTTTTATTAGGTAATGAAAACTAATTGGGAAATTATTCATCTTCTAGCCTCCCCACTGGAGCGTAAAAGACATATAACAAATGTTATTCATGATTCGACACAACCTACTCTGTCTGATTCATCTCCTCCTTTCTAAGGGGCACTTCAGAGGAAATAAAGGTTACTCTTTCCCATTTATATTTTTTAATTGACTGCTGGTATTTTCTTGTGGTCAGAGGGATAGGGAAGAACACTCAAAATAGCCTATTAAGAAAAACAAGCTACAATCAGACCACGCTCTACGCTACTGCCGGCCAGCATCAGAGTGCCCCTACTTCCTTGTTAAAAGATAGAAGCATAAATGAAGGAATATCTTCACTACAGATTGATTATTCCGCAACCCTTATCCACATCTTCACTCAGCAATTTGAATTTTAATGAAAGTAAATGGAATAATTAGCATTTCAAAGCGCGTTTGATACAGTGCATTTTTAAAGGGAGACTTTTATGTATATTCTATACACAAAAGGGGGAAAAGCATTTGCGAGTGGGCAGAAAAAAGGAGAGGCGCGCTGGTAAGGTCTTCATTAGAATAACTTAAACAATTGCTTGAACTAACTGAATAATTACAGATGTGAATCATGGGGCTATTAGTGATTTTTCCTCACCTGTATTTTATATGGTACTTCTGAACAACCAACTGTTTTATCAGTCTTTAGAAGTGAATCATAAAGAGTTTTCGCCTCCTCCTTTGTTTAAAGGGAGCCCATTAAATGTTGCTGCTGTGTGCCCAATGTTTGAAATTCAGGAGGCAGCATTTAACATTTCATAATAAATTTACTGGGGCAAAATCTTGTCCCAGGTTAATGCCAATGAGGAGGCCACCAGTTCTCACGAAAATAAAAAGCTAAATGAAATGTAATGATAGACGGCCGCTACAAGTCATATTACCCATTCCCTTATTCCTAGATAATTCTGCAGGGGGGAAAAACCCAACAACCCACCTTTGCCTCGGAATATGACTTATGGCTTCCCATAAAACTATGTATGTATTTGGGATGGCAGAAACTTGGAATTAGCTACAAACAAAGGCACTAGTGCAAGTGGAAAGCGATTCCATATGAGCAGGTTTTGCTTCTTGTGCCACACTGAATTTGATCTAAAATATCAACCTTGAGCTCTTTGGAGTACAAGGGGCTGGTGGGGAAAATCTCCTCGGTGTGGGCACAGAACCCTGTGTGTGGCACTTTGAGTCCTTGCTACAAAATACAATTATTTCAGGTCAAAACAACCCAAATGATATTTGCAAAGAGGCCCCCAAGACATGCTGAAATTGTTAAAAGGAATCAAAGCATCATGAAAAAACGAGGTGCTCTACCATGGTATAATGGCTGACCAGCCAAAGTAGCCCTTTTAGTTGTCTAACTAAAGTAGGGCTTTGTTTCCAGGATTCAATCGCACCATTTATTCTAGAGGTTTTTTAAAGAGGTGCGCAAAACAACAAGCAAAAAAAAGGCAAAGGGTGTACACTATGCAAAGTCAAGACACAATCAGTGTGCAGTTTACTGATCATATTTGGATAGCTTTGAAATGCATCTTGAGGTTTGCACAGATGTTTCTTTAGCCTCTTTCTTCATTCACAGAAGCCATTCACCACCCTAAGCAATGAGACGTGCATTCAGAAAACAATCAGATCTGATGGTCAATTTTGAAAAGACTTATTTCCTGTGGCTGATGGCTTCTTGTTGTTTTTATGTATTTTAATGTTTAATGAATGTTTACTAATCTTTTAGATATTAATTTTTAACTTGTAAATGACATGACTTAAAAACACACACAACCTCTTCCCCCCCCCCCCATTTCTTTACAACCACCTTGAGAACTCTGGCTTGAGAGGTGGGTTGCAATTTTGAAAAATAAGTAAAACCAAATGCATGGTTTGCAGGAGCACATGAGATAAAAACTACAGTCATACCTTGGATCCTGAATGCCTTGCGAATCAAATGTTTTGGCTCCTGAATGCTGCAAGCCCAGAAGTGAGTGTTCCGGTTTGCAAACGTTCTTTGGAACCCAAACGTCCGACGTGGCTTCTGATTGGCTGCAGGAGCTTCCTGCAGCCAATCAGAAGCCGTGCCTTGGTTTCCGAACATTTTGGAAGTCGAACGGACTTCTAGAATGGATTCTGTTCGACTTCCAAGGCACCACTGTACTGCAAATCCTACATCTTCAGCATTATCCTACTTGTTCTTCTACGGTGGCAGCTTCCACATCCTCAAAAGAAGTACATTTCAGATTGTGGAACTTGCTACAGCAGATGTCTCAGTTCACAAATTACATATTGATGCCCGTAGATACTTCCAGTGAGTAAATGAGGAGCTGAAAGTAACATCCACACAAGATCTTAAAATATAAGGCTGGCAAAGCTCTCCACCAGATAGGAGCTTCTTCTGTCAATTTGGTTGCCAGTCTCTTGAGCTTCTGCACATTGAAAAAGAAATGAGTTGGAAAAATGAAAATGAGAAATAGCTACATGGTCAGTAGAATTCTTTTGTTTACCAACTGGCTTGTTACGAAGTTTCAAAAGCACAGTGTATATGTATATATTGTTAGGTGGGCTGCAACAAAAGGGCAGCTTGACCAATTTGTAAAAGCACAGATTAACCGGTGCTTGGATCCACTGCTGTCCAATTTATTTCTGTCCAGCTGAGAGAACTAAACTTCACAACAAAAAGCAGAGTTTGGAGAGAAGAAAGAAAGAAAGTGAACTAATTTTTTAAAAGACTATGAAAGCTAAAATGGAAAGACCACATACCCCAATGATTGCGTTCAGTTCTGCCATGGTCACTTGCTTGGCACGTTCCACAGCCTGCACCACTTGTTGCTGGTGCTACAAATGAAGATCAGAAACAGAATAAAATTATTTGCTTTCTAGTGAATTAAGCACAGAATTTCCTATTTGCTTCTCTCCTTTAAAAATCAGCTTAAAAAAAACCAACCCTCTTTAGATTGCATGCAGGCCTGAAATAATATGTGCCTTACAGAGCAAGAATTCTGGGAGGATTTGTAAGATAGCTCGAGGTGAGGGTTTATTTTATCCAGACCAAGTAATTAACTTGAATTCAGCTTTCATCTCTCTGCCCAGAGAGAACTCTCTGCTCCAAATGGGCAACAGCAGCATACCAATCTTTGACTTAAGAGGACAGTGCTGTCCTCAACTGCAAGAATTGTTCTCTAGGCATAAGGCAGCAAAATGTTGCGAACAAAGTGATGCATTTGAAAAACAAGGAGTGCATTTGGGCACCCACCCACCAACCACGTCATTTCCTTGTCGGAAAAGCAAACGTTAGTTCTAATTCTCTCTGACTTGTGCACTTGACTGCTTACTTTGATATAAATATATCCCTTAACTTGCTTCAGCTTGAAATTTATTTATTCCAATAAAGGGGTTAATCCAGACTTGAAGCAATTAAATGCAAGAGAGAGAGAGAAAGAGAAAGAGCGGGGGTAGGGAAAGAGAGGAGGAGAGCAAGAGAGTAAGCTTAAAAACACCCTGGCCTTTCATCTGTATGTAAACAAGGAAAAGACAAGCTTGCTAATTTAGGATTACAAGTCTGGAGACAGAAGACACAGGCGTTGGCACATTTTAAAGAAGCTTTGCTATAGGGAAAAATACATGTTGAATCTTTGTTCATATTTCAATCAAAATGTGAAAGCCTTTGGCTGTTTCGATCACCAGAGCCATGATTAAGGCTAAGGCTGAGATTCTAAACATGCTTACACTAGGAAAAAAGCCATCGTGGAACTCTCAGATAAATGTCTGAGGCTTGAACTGAGGTGAGCTGGCTTACCTGCGCTAAATCATCACACAGCTTTACCTATCGTGACTCCCCTGAGCCGACAAGAAGTAAAAAAATGGGTAGTTTGGGGTGAGGGTGCTGAAATGTTTTTGGGTTTTTTAAAGATATCTCTGGCCCCTCCCAAAGAACCATAATTCTCAGCAGCCCGTGACTTAGAGCCATGGTAGTTTCAATGCAATTTGCTTCATAAAGATCAGGTAGACTCAACATATTGTTAAAGTCTCAATGCTGGTTTGAAATTTGCTGGTTTGAAAACAGAGTGGTGCGCAAAATGGAATCAAAAATGTTCTAGACTGGAGCCCCGCAACGTTTTTCCGTTTAGGGGAAATGACACTCCAATAAGTAAGGTGGAGCTCTAAGGAAAGACAAAGGGCAGGATACTCGATAACTGCAGGAACACTGGGCAATGAATTGCCAAATAGACGGTCGGTGAATTGATGCAAGAATCAAGATTTTCCTTACTCTAGACCAGAGAGGTTTTCAACCTTTTTGAGTCCATGGCTCCCTTGACCAACTACATTCTTTCTGTGGCTCCCCTGTGGGAAAACACACTCCAAGTCTCAGGAGCTCAGTTATGTCTCCCCTTCCCTGCCGAGCTGGCAGCCTCTCACCCCTTTTCGGACACCTTCCCTTGTGGAGGGTTCCCTCAGCCTCCTCCCCTCTCCTTGGGCTCCCTCCCTCACTTGCTTGCTTACTCCGAGGCCAGCTCAGTTCCTGGCAACCAGCACCCCCTGACTGACCCCAGAGGCACCATTTGCCTGAAGAGCTTGTAGCCAGGCCCACTGCAACAAACAGCTGCACAAGCCTCTGGAGACAGAGACATGGGAGGACATCAGAGGAGAAGGAGGGACGGAGGCTGGTGCTGCCTGTGGCATCCCTGACCACCATTCAAGGCACCCCAGGGTGCCACGGCACACTAGCTGAAAACCACAGCTCTAGACGTAATGATGGAGGACACCAGCATCATACTACCACCACCACCAAAGAACATACTCAAAACTCCCATGCGCAGGGCTGTCCTGTAGCTTCTGTGCACAGAGAGAAATCTCACTAGGGTTGCTGAGCATTCAGCTCCTTTAAAAGAAAAGGGGCAACAACTACAAATATGAAGAGCTTTGTGCACTGAGTGCAAAACAGGGAAACAGAGGGCTGCAAAAATCCAAATAAGCAGTAGCTTTAAAACTGGTGACTGGCACCAGGCTTGCTGGCAATGCTTCTTGTGAGCTGCTGTTTGCAGGACTTGGCTATTGCCTCCCCTTGTTCTCTGTTTTGTTCCTTTCCCGGCCCCCCTGACTCTCGCAGCCACTTGGCTTACTCCATTCTCTAACCAAGGGGCAGGTGGATTAGCAGCAAAAGCAGAGGGGCTGGTCACTGTCTCCTCCCTTCCCTCCTCAAGTCACTCATAAGCCAGCTGAGTCCAGTGAGCAGCAGCTGCTAAGTTTGGCTCCAACGACTTGATGATGGTGAAGATCCAAGAGGTGACCTGGGGCATCTAAGAATATGGTGGTGCCTCAAAGGGAGAATGCTGGTGGGCTAGGAATGGTCAAAATTAACCCTCCTCTTCTTTTGTTCTTCCATCTTTTACCCTTCCTTCATGTCATAATTTATTCCTGCTCCCTTCCTTTCTCATCAATTCACCTCTTCACATTCCCCATCCCTTTCTAATCCTGGAATCCTTCTTCTTCCCCTCTGCCATTTTCTTCTTCATTCTTTTCTTTCTTCACAACTATTAGGATTCTTCCCCACGTCCTTCTTAGACCCTGATCATTCCCCGCCCCAATCCTCTTCCCCACTCAACTACTCCCCCCCCCCCGGTATGCAGCGGAGCCTTAATTTATTTCTTCATTGAGTTTCACCTTTTCCAACTTTGCCTTTCTCCCTGAACTATAATGGAACCAACTGCTGGCACCCAAGATCACAAAGGTTGTATGTGTATCATCTAAACCAACTTCTGGGGAAAGTAGACCAGGATTACCAGGACCTGATTACCAATGCCTGATCTTACTTACACTTACCAGGGGACCAAGAGTTTCACAGAGGATAGGGAATGAACCCCGCCTTCTCCCCAGTCCAAAACTTTGGTTAAACCTGGGGTTGGTTTTGACTTTTCACTTGCCTCCCTGCTCCCAACTCTAGGATCTGAGCTGCAAACGAAGGGCAGAGGCACTCAGAAAGCTGCCTAAAGTCATTGGCACAATCTAACTCACTACTGCCTACCGTGATGGCAGCAGCTCTCCAGGGTGATCTATGTGTGTGCTCATGCGCGCCTTCAGCTATTTGAGTGCATGCTCTGTGAGTACTTAATTGGCATAATAGAATCAACAAAATAGAAGGAGACGACAAACACAACAGGGATCACTCGCTGGGATGAACATGAAAGACCAAAGTTGTTCCTCAAGTACAAATTCAAATACGTGTGGTTGTGGACTTCTCCAGTCTAATTTGAAATGGTGGTGGTGGAGGAAATGGATTAACAGCTAAGTAATTATCAAATGTGGACAAGCGGGGGGGGGGGGTGCAGAATCAGAAGCCTAGAAGAGCAGTAAAAATGAATAGGACACTGTTATCCCTGGATACAAAATCTGTGGGTCATATTGGGAGTCAAAAGGAAGCACACAGCCCCAGCTCTTACAGGGAACAAGTTTATTCACAGAATCACTATGGGTAGAAGTTCAAGCCAAAAAAAGCAATACAGTATTAGGGACATATTATGCTACCTGACCAAAATTCTGATGGTGATCTTAAACTGCGAGGAGGCATCAGGAAGGTGGAAGAAGGTAGAAAATATAATAATGAATGTCATAAATATATGAGAGTAAAATGTAATTTTGGGCCTTACAGAACTAGACAAATTTCCCTGATGTAGTTATTTATAAGCCTACAAGGAAAGAGGCGACCGTTGATTTAATCACCAGTGGTGCCAAGGAACTGATTCAAGACAAACAACGTTTAGCTACTTAGAAACAGTGACCATAACATTGAAAATGAAATATGTTTAAGTGGAAACTTACTCCAACCCCTCCCCCCCAAAAAATAAACCCCAAATATGCTTTTCTAGCATCACATTCTGCAAAAGAGTGAAAAGGGAAGTTGAAGAATGAAGCAAGAGGGTCACATACCTTCAACAAGCATGAAGCCTAATTTTCAAAACATACACATACACTTGTAATAGAGGCTTGGGTAAATACAGTGTCTATCACAGACTGTATGTGAGTCAAGGAGGCTACAAAATGCAAGACATATAACTTTAAGAAATGGAAGCTTTGTCCCTAAGAACAAAGAGCATAAACTCTGATAAATCAAACCCAAATTCGCCAGAAGGCAAGACAGACGGAAGTCTGAAAAGCAATATAATTAATAAGGTGTGTGTCCAAGGAACACCAAAACAGACAAAGAGGCTGAAAGAAGTATTTGCATCAATCTCTGCTGGGAAGATCCTGTTGAGATAGCAACTTTCTGGTTATGGTTTCTTTCTAGCAGTTTCCAGCTGACAAATAAAGGCCACAACAGATGAAGTTTGGATTTGATCAGCTTAAAAGTTGCTAATATGGAAGTCCGCAGACAAACCTGTTGCCTTCCAGTTGTTGCTGGACTGCAACTCCCATCATCCCTGACCACTGGCCGTGCTAGAGTTCAAAATATCTGGTGGTCTCCAGGCAAGGAAGGTTCTTGATTGAACACAAACCAGAAGGAGGCCACCACTTCACCAAAGGTGCCTCCTGTGAGGGCACTCAGATGCTTTCGATTCCTTGTTGTAAGTGCTACAGCAGGATTACACATGAATGAGCTCAGGAGAATACATTTTTAAAACTTCCTTCTTAATAAAATCATACGCACACACGACTAAAGTTTCTGAAGACCTTCAAATGTAGACTAACATAAGTGTATGACAATTCACTCCATCGCTCAGAATGAAGTACAACGTGAAGGGATTCTGTCTGTTTGGTTCTACAAAAACGACAACTGGAGTATAATTTTTAGGGGTGGGGGTGTGGGAATACAATATATTGGTCTAATATGATAATGCTCATCAGTAATCAGTGCATCAGACAATAGGAAGCTCCATGTGACACCATTATCAACACCATCCAAATTGTGTTGTTGTTGTTTTGCTAATGTGGGTCAGGCCTATTTTATTTCCCAACATCTGAGAAGAGCCATGAAGCCTTTAAAAATCCTATTTTCAAACAATTTCCATTTGCTATTCTGTCCAGAAAGCATAAGAAAGGAATGGAGTGCTTCAATATTAAACATTTACTCCTAGGCATTAATACATGTTTCTGTGCAGTCCTTCCTAAGTAAAAAAAAAAAGGGGGGGGGCACCCAGATATTCTTTTGATGTTAAATGTATCTTTATTTCAGTTAATCCTCTTTAGGATGGGCACAGAGTCTGAATTTGCAAATGCTCTGGAGATAACGTTTACTTTTAAAAGATTTAGAAAAGTAGGTTTAACCAAAAAAGAGAGAGAAAGAGTCAGTGCCACCCCACAGAGCACTAGCAGAGCATTAAAAACTCTCTTAGTACTACACACCAACTGAAAAGAGATTTAAGAACTGGAGGATTTTCTTTATGCTGATGGGAATTGGGGAGGAGGGGTGGGTGGGAAGAGCAGGTCTTAACTACAGTAAGAGGCTTTTTAGCCATTATAAAAGACCGGACAAAGAAACCAAAGACATTGTATTCAAAACTGGGTGGAAGCCAGAGTTTTCTTGAAGCATCTCCTTACCTTACTCTACTGCTACATAAAATACCCAAGGCTTCTTCCATGGTGTACTATATTATCACAGCACCACTTCCTTGGAGGGAAACACATTCACACACAAACACACATGAGTTCCGTGGAGGAAAAGCATACAGTACTTGTTTTTGAATGTCTCAAGATAGCAAGCAAAGTTTTAAATAGATTCAGGCAAATACTACAAGCTCGAGTAATTCAGGGTTGGGTAGTAAAAGAGAGAGTATAGTTAATACTGGTGCAGATGACCGGTGGAGGATAGGGGAGGCAATTTCTGTATGAGTGTGCAGAACAGGCATCATAAATAAAATCTGTGTAGATATTACTTCCTATAATCCACTTTGTTAACCCAAGTTTACTGGGAATATATTTCATTCTATTGTATTATAGCAGGAGTGGCCAACGTGGACTCCAACTTCCATCAGTCCAGCCAACCTGATCAATGGTAAGAAATAATGGGTGTTATTTCTAACACATTAGCTACATAGGCTTTGGAACAGGATGGGTTCTGTAACTGGCTATACACGATCTGAAAATCCTAAGTAGGAAGAAGGGGTAGTACATAATTGTTTTTAGTGCACATTAGGGTTGCCATATTTCAAAGAGTAGAATTGCTTTTCTTAAAGAAACCCACCCAAATTGTTGAGCTTTTTTTAAGCTTTCGGAGCTGTTTCCGCTCCATTTACCATTGCGTTGCCATACATCCAGGTTTCCCCTGACAATTTGCTGATTCGGCAAAATTCTCCCAACGCCATTTTTACACCCGAAAACCAGAATTCTCCTGACGTATGGCAAGCCTAATACACATAAATAGCCCATTGTTCAGATCATTCTTTTGAGAAATGTCTTGTATATCTTACCAATGGTTCAGTAAGAAATTGCTGAATTGACCATTTTCTTTACCACAGAATCGTAGAGTTGAAAGCAACCCAAGGGTCATCTAGTCCAACCCCATGAAATGCAGGAATCTCCGCTAAAGCATCCATGGCATATAGCCATCCAACTTCTGTTTAAATACCTCCAAGGAAGGGGAGTTCACAACCTCCAGAGGGAGACTCTGGAGAAAAACTTTCTGACAGTATGTTTAGTTGAAATCTCCCTTGAAGCCACTGGTTCAGGTCCTACCCTGTAGAGCAGGAGAAAACAAGCTTGTTCCCTCTCTGTATGACAGCCCTTTAGGTATTTGAAGATGGCTATCATATTTCCTCCCAATCTCCTCTTTTCCAGGCTGAACATACCCAAATCCTTCACGCCCTCCTCAGGTCTAGTTTCCGACGCTTGATCATCTTGGTTGCCCTCCTCTGCACACCTTCCAGCTTGTCAACATCCTTCTTAAATCGTGATGCCCAGAATTGGACACAGTATTCCATGAGTGGCATGACCAAGGCAGAATAGAGTGGGACTATTACTTCCCTTGATCTGGACACTATACTTCTGTTGATGCAGGATAGAATAGCATTAGCTATTTTTTTGCTGCTGCATCCCACTGTTGACTCATGTTAAGCTTGTGGTCCACCAAGACCCCTAGATCCTTTTCACTTGCACTGCTAGTAAGCCAGGTGTCCCCCATCCTATATTTGTGCATCTGGTTCTTCCTGCCTAAGTGCAGCACCTTACATTTGTCCCTATTGAAATTCATTTTGATAGCTTGGCCCCAGCTCTCCAATCTGTTAATGTCATTTTGAATTCTGATTCTGTCTTCTACAGCATTAATAACCCCTCCCAGTTTGGTGTCATCTGCAAATTTGATGAGCATCCCTTCAAATCCTTCATCCAAGTCATTTATAAATATGTCGAACCACAATGGGCCCAGGACAGAATCCTGCAGCACTCCACTTGTCACTTTTCCCCAGGATGATGAGGAACCATCAATGAGTACTCTTTGGGTTTGGTCTGCCAACTAGCTACAAATCCACATAACAGTTACCTTGTTCAACCCACATTTTACCAGCTTCCTTGCAAGAATATCATGGGGGACTTTGTCAAAAGCCTTACTGAAATCAAGATACACTATTTCCACAGCATTCCCCTGATCCACCAAGCTTGTACTCCATCAAAAAAGAAAGAAATTAGCGTTATCTGACATAACTTATTTTTAAAAAACCTATGCTGAGTCTTAGTAATCACAGCATCCTTTTCTAAGAGCTCACAGACTTACCATTGAATTGTCTGTTCTAGGGCCTATTATATGTTCTTGCAAGCTAAACAAGTAGTTTTACCCTATTTGCATTATAGGTCAACTAATGCAATAACATTACCATTAGGACACAATTTTCAGAAAATATTTTTTTACTGAGATTATTGATAATAAAAATCACTGGTGCAAAATCACTGTGAAACAGAATTGTGCACATAGGGAGTACAGCATGAAACAGAGACGTTCTAGCATCAACAAATTAATGTACAAGTCAAATACTAGCCTTTGCTCATCGGTGCTTATGATGCTCATTCACCTCTATGAGTGTCTCAAAGATGACCGTTTCCCAGACAGAAGATGCTAGTCCCATGGAAATGGGCACTAAGTCATATCTGAAAGTTACAGTTGGCAAAGGAACACAGCACAAATGTTCTGAATGCAAAGTCTCCAGGATTTCCATATGCCTCAAAAAAGAAGCATGCATTTCCTTTATCAAGAGGGAAATGGATAGTTCACATATCATATTGTTCTTCTATTGATAAGAAAATATGAGCAGAGGTGGAAAATAAAGGCAAAAAGAAAGTGGTGAAATACAGGGAGACTGAGGGTCCTCTCAGATAAATCAGTTTGCAGAGTACTAATGTACAATGTACTAATATACGGAGTAACAAATGTACATTTGTTGTTCCTCAAGGTAGAACTTGTATAAAGTGGATATCACATTTTCCAAGCACTCAGACACTGTTTAGTGACTGGGAAACTTACTCCTCACCCCCAGAGCTGCATAGTTGCTGCTAGAGTTGCATTATAATAGTTGAACAAGATTCACTGGCGTCTACTGAAGAATGCCTGTAGCACCTCAAATGTGGAGCAACACCAATCTCCCCGCGACAAGTCCTTGGGTCATCGTGTAAAAATGTTTTACCATCTTCTAAAACTCAGCACTTTTTTAAAGTCAAAATGTGTAGAATAGCACGGTCACCCCCCTCCTGCTCCAGGAAAGCAATAGAGGAAAGTTATATTGCTCCATCTATCACATGCCAATGGAGTACCATGCCATTAGCACTGGACGATGCTAGAATGAGCATACATTATGGGGAAACTTAGTTCATTTGTCTAAGCCTTTGAGAAACATACTCAGAAAATAAAATGGGGCAACCGGTAAACTGAGGAACTAAGTCTTTCAGTATTGGGACCATTTCACACGTTGCACAAGAAGCAAGCAAGGAATTATTATGTCACAGCTTCCTGCAAACACACAATTGCTTTTTTTTCATACATTTTAGCTGCAAAGGTATAACTACCTGTTCTGCCGTTGAGGACTTTTTGGATTATTCTTTGTCTAGCTCCTCCCCTTTGACCTTACCGCCTTGGGTGACCCTGCTGGGAGTACGAGACTCCCGACAGCTCCGCTCACAAGGGTCATAGGAACATGCAAGCCCACTCACCACAGCAAGGTGATGATCCAGCAAGTGTGGACATAATCAACACAGTGGCCTGCATGTTGTGGCCAGGGATAGTGGGAACAGGAGTCCAAGAACAGCTGGAAGGCCATCTCAGAAGAGGCTCTTGACCCTGCCACAATACTGACACAGATGGGTTACGTAGGGAAAGAGAACAAGACTTGCATGAAACTACCCAGCATGCTTTGTAGCAGAGCAGGAATTAGGCAACCCACATCCTAACCCAACCCCTGGCATCTATCTGCCAAGGGCTGGTATGGGCACTGGCCCCAGACCCACAGCCAAGTGCACCCTGGACCTGCTGCTGCTGCTGCTTTTCTCCACTGTTGCCCACCCAACTACTGGCCAGCTCAGAAGAGATGAAGAAGAGAGTGGTGAGAGCCCTGAGGAAAACGAGCAACGGTTGCTACAATCGGCTTGCTGACCAGTTCTCTCCTTGACAAGCGAGCCCCAGCAGTGAAGAACAGAAGGATCCACAGGGGCGGGGAGGGTGGCACAGAGTGTGTCTATTTTAAGCCCCACCCCAAACCTGCCCCCATTCCACTCCCACCACTCACTCCCATGCGAGAAACTGGGGTTTTACTTCTGCACCAGGGACTGTTTTTGCCTCATGATATCCTAGGGCAGACACAGGCAAACTCGGCCCTCCAGATGTTTCGGGGCTACAACTCCCATCATCCCTAGCTAGCAGGACCAGTGGTCATGGATAATGGGAGTTGTCGTCCCAAAACATCTAGAGGGCCGAGTTTGCCTGTGCCTGTCCTAGGGCTCTAAATGGTGTGGGGCGTTGTGATATTATTACAAGCCGAGCTGCAAACGCCTCAGCAGCGAGGCTCACATGACTGTGTCTGTTTTTATCCTGTGGGAAAGCTACCAGTCCTACCAGCTTCCTCACACATGTGATGTTTTTGTACTGCACTATTGTATCTTACTTTCGGTTCTGGCTCGAGAGATGCTAGACGCTTTTATGGGCAGCTCTGACTATCTGAGCTGGCAAGCAGAGGCATACTCTGCATTTTATCTGCAATAAAGTAGCTTTTAGCCTTAATGGCTTGTGTGTGTTGTTCTTCACGCTGGAGAGCAATCGCATATTATCAATGTGCCCCTGGACTCGAGTGGCCAGGAGGGCACGCAGGCTTCATCCCTACCTGGGGGTCAGTCTCACAACTTGCCCCTCCGGGGACGCATCCTACATAATTGCTGCGTAAGTCCAGCCCCCAACGCAAAGGATTGCAGGAGCAGTAAAGTTAATGCAACAGAAAGAAAGAATGGGGCCACAGAGCACACCCTGCTCTGACACTCGCAGCACAATGATTACACCGGGGGAAGAATGCCTAAACTGGGCTAAACTGGTTTTCTTTATGTGGCTGCCATTTTCAGCATTACATCTAGTTTGACCCTACGCTGCATAAATATACAAACTGATTATCCCACTTAATAGCCATGATTACCAGAAATATGCAATACACCATATTAAGTATTATAAGGAAGCAAGGGTTTCCACGGTCTTGAGCTGGTTTGCTGCTGAGATCATTTATACAGGAAGGTCAAATATTCTTAGTCATGCTGATTAAAGTGCCCTGCATACAGTTCAGACAATGGTGGCAAGCCACAATGCCAATCTTAGTAGGAAATCTCTGGTGACTTAGACGATGATCTCTTCCACCGAAGCACGTTAGCGCACGCCATTGATTTCTTACGAAGTTAACAAGCAATCAGATGAGTTAACCTAGCACGATTATCAGGCTCTAACGCTGCCATCAGTGCATGCAGACACGGCATTTTGCTCATTTTCCCCACAGGCACAATAAATAAATGACTGGTGACATTCTCCAGCCTTCCCCTTTCTTTCTTTTTTTTACATATGGGCATAAAAGGAAGGATACGGATTGGGAGCATTTAAAAGTGCCAATGCCTTCACACGGCTGAAACAAAAAAGACAACTTCTTTAGGTGCTTCTGTTTTACACTGAGAAGTAAAGTGGCACAGGATATGAAAAAGCAGCACTTGCTTGTTGCTTCTGAGAGAAGACCAGGATCCTGGTGCATTCTGTTCACAGATACTGTTACTACCCGCTCTAGTATGATTATAGAGAGTTGCAAGAACCCTTCCCTAGGCAAAGGTCAGAAATCAGGTAGATTGTTGCAGGTACTCGAAGACTACTCCAAGTCCACCATCTTTTGCCAAGGTTCAGATCTGTACAGCACAATTATGCCAACCCCCCCCCCCAAAAAAAGCTTAACAAAAGAAAACAAGAGGGGATGTAGATTGGTTTGGACCACAGAGAGGGAGTGCCATGCTCTTTCCTAATTGGTTCCTAGTTTTGACTCTTCTCCTTATCAACATCATCTCCTACAATGAGCATTGATATATGTGCTATATTTCCAGATTCTGATATTTGTGCTCCAGTCAGGGTGTACTGCTCTCTTTGCTACATGGTCTCAAGAGTATAAAGTAATACCACAACTAGATACAAGTTGCTAGAGTATAATGCAGGCTTCCTCAACTTCGGCCCCCAGATGTTTTGACTACAATTCCCATCATCCCTGACCACTGGTCCTGCTGGCTAGGGATCATGGGAGTTGTAGGCCAAAAACATCTGGAGGGCCGAGGTCGAGGAAGCCTGCTCTAATGGATTTATTTCTCAATAAAATTGAAAATGGGGGGAAATCTGATGAATTATTCTTCTGCAACTCAAGATGACTGATCACCGTAGCTAGAGTCAGAAAGGATTCTTTCCCCTGGGCTATATTGGCTAGTGACTAGGTTGCCTTTTTTCACCAGCTCTTAGTGGGTCTTATTCACAGACGTCACAAGGGAGCTTTACATTCACTAAAAACGAGATGTGTGGCAGCTTAAAGAGTAAGAAATGTATTACAGTATCAGCTTTCATGGACCACAATGCACTCCATTTAGTAGGCACGATTTCATTCATTTCCTCTGCTGGCACATTATGGTCTGGATAATGTTAGAAGATCTGCTCTGGGTTCTGCTGTGCAGGGAGGTTTCCTGCATTGCATTATAAGGAAAAGTACGCTTGATGGCATTTTGGTCTCACCCAAAATATGTTTTTTTTTTCCCTTGGAGACATAAGGACAAAGAAAATCATAAGCACATACACACCAAGTTACTTCTTTTTAAGAAGAAGTATATCCCCTGCCCACCTGCCCCGCCAAAATATCAAGCAACAGCCAATACACTGCATAGGAGATATAACATAGCAGTTATTTCATATCACAACATTTTTTGTGTGTGCTAGAGGATCTGATTTTTCAAAACTTTCCAAGGTACTGAGTTTTCTCCAATTTCCCCAACCACAAAACTCCACAAAGGTGGAGGAATTGTACATGTAACTCCACTCTTTATTGCTACACAGAAAGAAAGCCAACATTTCTTTAAAAAAACCCTTTACCTTTGTCAAAGAGGACCATAAGCACAACTTCGATTGCTCTAGTCAAGTATGATGCCTATTTCATGCCCAAGATAAATGTAGTTTATGAGATGGGTTCCGTCTATCAAAGAGCTCATAAACCTGGACAAACTTTTGAGTAATCTGCTCAGTCTTGTATGAACTGGCTGAATAAAATGAATGGATACACACACACACACACACACACACAGCCATATTTAAGTTGGTGTTTTGAATTCCAAACAAATGGCTTTCAATAAGAATGAAGCTAAAAGAAGACCTAATGCTTCACAAAGTTATAGAAATGGAATGGCAAGCTTGGTTGATCTAAATCCAGATCTGACAACTTGGGAATGTGATATCAGTAAGTTTATCAGGTTTATAGAAAAAATATGTACTTCCAGTACTAGAGGACCTTCACCAGAAAGGGGATGTCTCAGTCCCTGCCAAATTTGGTTTGCAAGGAGCAGAGAAGAGAAGAATCTTGCCCATAAGCCAGATCATCTTCCCCAACCCAATCCATGGCATATCAGAATGCAAAACAGACTACATTTATCACAACTTTTGCAAGATTCTATTTTTAGTCCATGCCATTTGGAAACACCAGGGGCAAAGTTAGGCATTATTTAACCTGGATCAAAGACCCAGTTTGGCACCCCCATGCACATTTGTGCATGCGCGCGCACACGCACACACACACCCCACACACACACACACACACACACACACACAGGCTAGAAGCCTCAATGGTACCCCTATGGAAGAAAATAATAATAATAATAATAATAATAATAATAATAATAATAATAATAATAATAATAATAATAATAATTTATTTATACCCCAACCATCTGGCTGAGTTTCCCCAGCCACTCTGGGCAGCTTCACCCAGGGCAAAAAAACTAGCTAGCCCCCCCCCCCAACCGTAGCTATGGCACTGGGAATCACAAGTATTCCTCCAGATATCTAAAGGAAGATGACAGAACTCCTTACGTCACAAGAGGGCCACCTTTGGGCCACATTTGTCCTTTCTCCTGGTGCTATCTGCACCTTGATGCTACCACCACCACTGCAGAAGGAACAGCAGACAACCAGGCAAACTCATCCCTCTTTGTGGGCTCTATGTTGCCTGGAAGTCCATGCTGCCACTACCAGAAAAAAGGAAGAGCTCTCAGATGTGACTACAGAGAAAAATGTCTAGAATGATAGAATGTCCCTCGAATGCAACTCTAGGCACCATATTCCATGGTTTGGCCTCCAAGTGTCCATGTGTACCTGACCACCTCCTGACATATTAGAGTATGAGGAATCAGACTTTTATACTTTGCTACCAAAGAGCAAACAGAGACAGTCTAATTTTACTGAGCAGTTTACATAGGAGCAGGAGGGGGAAGCAGAATCCTGGGGACATCAAGGACAACACAGATAACTGAACTGTGGGAGCAGGGTCAAAGTGACTGGAACTGAAAGAATTGGACAGGCTACTAATGGAAAACATCCAAGCCCTTATTTACCTAGACAAATGCTACAAGTGAGCCAAGCAGAGAGCAATGACAAAGCATAAACTCTTATCCTTTGACTACTGCAAAAGAAATAAGTTTGGCACAATAAAAGGAACTGCTAGTCACTACATGCCAATGCCGTGCCCTTCAGCTGTTGCTGGGGTCCTTGACCATTGTCCATGCTGGATGGACCTTGATGGGGGCTGGAGTCCAATAAAAGCTGAAAGGCAGCATGCTGGGGGGGGGGACTAGTAGTTGGCCTATGAACTGGGAAGTCAACAGACCTCTGTTGTTTTGGACTACCATTTTAAGTATATCAATATCCGTCCCTTCCCTATTACCCATTAAAGCTTTGCTGCTAACTGAATACCATTATTTGCTTTGGCATTCCAGATGGACTCATAGAGTGATACTAAACAATGTTTTGCTGAGAGGAGACCTATTGAAATTAATAAACCTAACCGGGTCATGTTCATTAATTTCAGTGGGTATACTCTGAATAAAACTTAGTTGAATAACACCCATAACCAATAATGCACGAAAATTGCAGAATCCTACTTGTTCTCAACAACTTTCCACTTTTACCATATTATCAACAGATCTCATTGTCTTCAAATAAATAGTGAGGCAGAGAGAGCAGTACAGACTGCAAAGAAAATATTGAGACAGAATGACTGACATATTGCTCTTTTAAAGCTACAGGTCAACATCACTGATAGCTACCGGATATAGCTCGGCAGAATTGCTAATGGAAAGACAAATCAGAGTATCCACTCTAACTCCAGAGAAGAATCTCATTCCAAGCTGGCCTGACCTGAAAGAAACTGCCTCTTCAGATTACAAAGCTAAAAGAAGTTACACACTTTTTTATAACTAGTGTAACTCAGTGCAAAAACAATGACATTGAGAACCAGGAGAGTGAGCTTATATCAAACCTGATGGAGAAAAGACATGGCAGACATGGAAAAATGGTACATGGAAAAATGGAACACCCAAATCATATTGTTGAGGAAACATGAGGTATTTAGTAGAAACAGACATCTTTCTATTCTTGCACCTCCATACCCAACTTTACTACATGGATGGGGAACCTGCAGCCCTATAGATGTCCTTTGGTCTACAACTCCCATCATCCCAGATACTTGATCTTGCTAGCTGAGGCTGATGGGAGCTGGGAGTCCAACAACATCTGAAGAGTCTCAGGTTAGCCACCCATGAGTCACTGAGACTTTGCCAAAGCCATCTTGTAACACTGCTTGTGATGTTACTGCTCAGACCACCACTCACTTCAGTCAGGTTATTTGGAAGCCTTTGAGGTGTATAAGTAAGAGACTGATGACCTAAACAATTAAATGCATTAATGGTGGCGACTGATTAAACTGTTGTCCGCTGAGGTTGTAAATAGTGTAAATAGTGCCATTTTATACCATCCAAGCTCCCAAGACATATGTTATGGCCATCCAAAATGTGATTTTTAAAAATTATTTAGATATTTTTTTAAGGCTGTTCCTGTAGATCTCCTGCTGTAATGCCATGGTGCTAAAACCTTTTTGTTCCACCCCCAATTCCCACCCCCCCCCTTTTTTTAAGAATAGCACCCAGTCGTTGTTATTATCTATTGCATTTATATCCCACCTAACAGAGCCAGAAGTTGCCTGTTTTTGTAAATGTTCTCAAGTAATGTCACACTTCTTTAAAAAAAAAAATCTCTTTTTATAATCAATCCCCCAATCTCCCTCCTCACTCTAATTTTAAAAAATCATTTTCTCAGCCCTGAAAAAATATCACCATATAAAATGAATGCCAATTTGACCTGTAACTGAATCAACTACTAAAGCTTTAATAGATTAATCTAGAGACCGGTTTTCAATTTTTGAATTAAAAAATGTGGTGTTCCATATCAATACAAAAGCTGAAATAGATTATGTAAAATAGTAAAGATTCAGACTTTAGCAAAATAGGAGAATGCATGGAAATATACCATATTTATGTACTTTTACAGGTTGCAAGCTTCAAGTTGCCTTGGTGTAGAATTTGGACTTGTGGAGTACTCTCACAAGGACCTATTTCCACCAACTAAATGATTGTGCTGAGAACTCACACACACTGAGTGTGGTACCACATTTAACCAATCCTTCCTCTCTCCCTTATGAGTTTACTCCTTCTTCTGCCTCTCCCTTGTAACTATTTGGCACTCCCGACCCACCCCCAAGACACACATACAATGCTGGCCCACAACCTTTTGCTATCTGGAGCAGAGCCCAAATAGTCCCTCATTACCACCTCAATGAGAAGCAACACTTTTTAAGGGGTTGGGGCTTTCAGACAGAAATTTCTGCCTATCGCGCTTTCAGTGGGTTATTCTGTCACATGGCAGTGCCAGTTCTATTTGGTGGTTCATTATTTTTGATACCCAGTTTATAGTCATGGGCCACAGAACTTCATTCTTGTCTCTTAATTTGTGAAGGTCCACTTTTTAAAAACCGTAATCTACCATACAACAGGCCCAATGTGGTGTAATAAAGATAATATCTCATATGGACATGGCAGGCCTAGTCTCACTAGCTCAGTCACACCACTCACCCACTGGGTGGCCCTAGATGAAACATTTACCAAGTCTAAGTGCCAGGGGCAGTGAATAGCTGAAATAATTAACATTACAGATACAAGTGATCTGTGCTCCCCACCAAATCTCTGCACATCTCAGCTGACTGCCGCACAAAATAGTGTAATCCTTACCTGTGATTTCAAAATATTGATAAAGAGAAATGACCTACTTAGAATCTGATACACTTCAACAGTATTGTCCAATAATGAGCACAATTCTGGGAAGACATTGCTTAAACGAAAGTATGAGGTTACTGGCATTTAAATCTTGCTTCCTGTGGCCAAGCAGATGGCAAGGTGGTGAGAAGAGAACACAGGGTAAGTGGAATTAAAGATGAAACGTCTGACTCAACATCTGGTATATGTGCTACTCTGTGCATGGCAAAAGTGGGCAGACTTCAGGCCACTTGGATCTACTTTGCTGTTTTTTTTTTAACTAGAACTCCAATATTTACAAGCCAGAGCCAAGTGAAGAAGACATATGATAGGTACAAGGTGCAACTGAATACGTTCTGAGCCCAGGAAGTTGTTTTCAGTATCAAAACTGAATTGAATTTACAATCCTCAACCAATAATTCCACTCCTAGTTACTTTCTTAATGTGAGACGCCTAGTTTAGGTGGGAAAGTTGTATTGTTCATGAACAGCTGTGAGTTAGAAACCCTTGCTGATCTGACCAGAGATCCTAATCTATCTTCTGTCCACCCCGATGTAAGATACAGAGGAACGGAACTTATTGGGTTTTTTGGGGGGGGTGGGGGAGATAAATCTCCTCTGAGCACCCCTTTCTTCTACCATTCTACTTAAACTCTATATGGAAATTCTGACAACTACTTTCCTTTTGGAATCCTGTTGCTCCCTAGTCAGATACAAATGGCAGATGATATGTAAGACTAGAAGCAGAACAAACCACTGTTTGTAAAATTACAACCCAACAGGATAATCTCAAGGGTTTAGGGTACCAGGGATTTGTCTTTACACATCTGCTTATGTAACCAACGAGATGATAAAACAAGCAGCAGGATAACTCATTCCATACTGTTGATCATCTGCCCCAACCACATTTGTAATTTCAATGGGCGACTCCATTTTAAAAAGTGTTTGCACTGCCAGTGAATAAAGAGAGAAACTATTTTTGTGAAATGGAATGCTATATGGAAAATGGAAGGAGGAAATATTGTGACCGTGTTTCAAAGGAAAACATCTAAGCTACAATCACAAAGAAAGGTAAGTATCATAGCACACCTGAAAGCAGATATTAGCCCTGCTACTGGCATTTGCACTATAAATGTCAAATACTTTCCAATTTTAGGAGCCAAGGTTTCCTACAAGAAACTCTGGGAATGCAAATTCCCGGACAGTTCTAAAAATTATCTCCAGATTCCTGAGATGGAAGTCGTGACCAGATTAGGTTTGTAACACTGACATGCTATGTAACAGAGCATACACTGTCTTCAGAATCCAAAAAAGTTGATATTATTTTGCTAGTGTACATTGCAGCAACTCATCTTCTAACAGGGTTGGAGGAACTTACCCCAGTGCAGTACTTGTTCCAATCTCTGGGGTCCACAAGAACACTCTTAACAATGCCATCTTGCGTCAGATTTACACATTGGTAGAATAGAATAGAATAGAATAGAATAGAGGGATGCGGGTGGCGCTGTGGTCTAAACCACAGAGCCTAGGGCTTGCTGATCAGAAGGTCAGCGGTTCGAATCCCCGTGACGGGGTGAGCTCCCGTTGCTCGGTCCCTAGCAGTTCAAAAGCATGTCAAAGTGCAAGTAGATAAATAGGTACCGCTCCGGTGGGAAGGTAAGCGCCGTTTCCGTGCACTGCTGTGGTTTGCCAGAAGCGGCTTTGTCATGCTAGCCACATGACCCAGAAGCTGTCTGAGGACAAACACCGCCTCCCTCGGCCTATAGAGCGAGATGAGCGTGCAACCCCAGAGTCGTCCGTGACTGGACCTAACGTTCAGGGGTACCTTTACCTTTACCTTTAGAATAGAAAGAATGGTATTTTAAGAGGCTACTCCACTCTAGTTATGGAATTTCCTCCCACTATAGCAACAACTGGCCTTCCAGTTGTTGCTGAACTGTAACTCCCATTATTCCAGGCCAATGGCGGTGCTTGCTGGGCTGATGGGAGTTGTAATTCATCAACATCTGGAAGGGCCAAAGTTCCTCACCTCAGTGCTATAGACTCAAAACCCAAACCCCATGAAACAACACTGTAAGGCCTACTCAACTGGGCTGGCCTTAAGAGTGGGGAAATCACTGCACAGTGCTATTTCATTTCATTCTGCTCTATGTGGGGCAGTGGCATCTCTCTTGGGGGGGGTGGTAAAGTGTGTGACACTTACTATAACCATGGTGAATATCAGCACCTATTTTTCTAGGGGGAAAGCACTGATATGGGGGTTGTTGTTTTGGGTGGGAAGGAGGGCTTTCTGCCTTTGAAAAAGTAGCTTTCATTTCTAGGTCACACTCCATTTCTATCCCTGACCATACTCAAAATAAGTATAAAGAGGTTTGGACCCCAAAGGCATCAAGCCTAGCTATGATAAGTTGCATGGAACCATCATGCAATATGAATCATAAGCACATCCTGATTGTGCTGTAAACAGAAGTCCCACAGATCCAGATTGCCTTTCTTAGGATTACTGAGAAGTGAGAGAGAAATAACCATGCAAAAATAAGGAATGGATGAAATGTGAAAGGTTCCATTATTCCAGGACAAACTGAGTCTACTCTCTCCTCCCCAATCCCAATGAATATTAATCTACAATTAAGCCATATGAAATTTTTCATGGCCTAAGAGTCATATTTATTTCCCCACTAGCCAAAGGTAAAAAGTTACCAGCAGCCTATTAAAAAAGGTAAAGGTACCCCTGAACGTTAGGGGTACACCTTTGCGGACGACTCTGGGGTTGCGGCGCTCATCTAGCTCTATAGGCCGAGGGAGCCGGTGTTTGTCCGCAGACAGCTTCCAGGTCATGTGGCCAGCATGACTAAGCTGCTTCTGGCAAAACCAGTGCAGTGCACAGAAACGCCATTTACCTTCCTGCCAGAACAGTACCTTTTTATCTACTTACACTTTGACATGCTTTCGAACTGCTAGGTGGGCAGGAGCAGGGACCAAGCAACGGGAGCTCACCCCGTCGCGGGGATTTTAATTTTTCATTTCAAGGAAAGCGTGAGATTTGGAAAACTAGCTCACCAAGTCTATACGAATTTTCTCTCTCCAAGCCTAGATAATTTTTTTTTAATCCTTGGTTAATAATCAGGTTGAAGAAAGAGGAACCAAGGCCAGATGGCAGGGAGGGAGACCTGCATTAGCCTGTTTACTGTTTACTCTCTAAGTACATCAGCAGTTGATGGCTCTTCTTATTTTTCTGCCAAGTTTAACACCAATTGTCAAGAATGTTGCACAAATCATGCCTTTCCAGCAATTTTTCAATATATCCTATTAGATGCCAGCTTGACAGAGTCATTTTTTTAACACCAATGTATCAGAATGACAGGCAAACATTTTTATATAACTAGCGGCCCAATCCTAATGCTTACTGCAGCAGGACGAAAGCAGAATAGGATGCTGGCTTTCCAGCTGCTGATGCCGCAAACCACAAATATGGAATTTCACTATCCCTAAAACATGGTGATGGAACTAACTTAGACATATACAGACTAGGTTTATTCACGGAGTGTTAGGACTATTAATACATTTTACCATGACCTCTAACTAGAACCTACATGTTCAGAGACAATATGCCTCCAATTACTACATATGGGCAAAATTTGATGGCTATAATTCTCTTTCCTCTTTATAAATTTCCAGAGGCACCTGGCTGGAAGAAACAGGATGTCAGATTAACCTTAAGGTTCTTCCAATTTCACATTGGCACCGGGGCAGAGATGCTGTAGGCACCAATATTTAGGATCATTGATTTAAAACTGTCTCTTGCATGCTTATTAAACCCAAGTGATGATGGACAAGGAATGAAATGGCAGAAAAGTGAAATACAAACACTGAAAGCATTGCACTGCCAGAAAGACACCTCTTCTCCTCTTTAGTTAAAGCAATTATCCTGCAATTCGAGGCCAGCACATATAAACAGCCCCCCTTACCTCCTGGGATAAGAAAGGAATGACCTGGGCACATATGGCATTCAGCCTCTTGACAATTTCTGCCTGTGGATGAGAAAAGGGAAAGTTAGTGAGCAACATGTTGCAAACATACTATTGCGATCACAAATAAAGAGCAAAACACATTTTAAAACAGCCGTTCTGACAGGTAGGCAGCTCAGTCCTCTGGACTGGGTTCAGGTGCTGCACCAAAGCAGCCATAAGCAGGAAAACAGGAACCTCTGGTGGGTTGAGACATATAGCCCTTTTCCCTAACAAAATAGCCTTACTTCAGGAGGACAGCAGCATGTGGTTCTGCATATACTTGACACCAATAAGCAACTCTTAAAACATGGGATGAAAGATAATTGCAGCTTCTATCCTCTCACCTTCACAGCCTAACACTGGTGGGAGTGGATAGGAAGAAGCTTTTTTCCTTCCCATATAATAATAGAACCTTAGGTGATGCTGCAAGACAGGAGAGTCAGGACAGACAAAAGTACTTTTTCATGCGGCACATAAGACGATTAAATTCACAACCACAAGACGCAGTGACGGCTACCAACTTGGACAGCTTTAATCGAGATTAGACAAATTAATGAGCAAGGCTTTCAGCAGCCTCTAGCCATGATGGCTGAATATCCCTTCCAGAATCAAAATAACAGTGGAGGGGGGCTGTTGCACTCATGTCCTGCTTGTGGGTTTTTCACAGTCACCTGACTGATCACGGTGGAACAGAATGCTGGCCTGGATGATTCACCAGACCTCTCCTTGTGCTTTCTGCTGGACCTCACTGCCAACCCAAGCATGGGGATGTACTGGTTTAGCTAACTCTGTGCAATTCCAGCATCTGGATTGTACCGGATGGTCCAACAGGGCGTGTTAGGTATGGAGGATCTTGCATCACTCAAGTGCATGTTTTAGACCTTGGAACTCTACAATTACCCAGTTGAATTCACCCTTCCGAAAGGAAATCAAATGTAAGGAACAACAGTGGCAGACCCAGTTCAGCAATTAGGAAGCAAATAATGGTCAACAATAACCACTTGCTGCTCTGAGAGCTCCTCATAATAGCAAGCGCTTTGAGCTTCAACGCAGAACAGAGAACTGAATTTCCATTGGCGAATCGGACTTTCTTGAAAGATTTCAGGAGCCTTTTGTAGCACAATAAGCAGATAGATAGATAGATAGATAGATAGATAGATAGATAGATAGATATACACACACCTCTGAGATCGGCACACACTTTTCCCTTCTTAAATAAGATTCCTCACAAGTGAAAAGCAAAACTCTTATCTTTCAACTGCATATGGGATCAAGTGTACGTTTTTCTTTTTCTTTTTTTAAAAAAGTAAAGTTTCACACTGAAGTGAGCACCTTATTTACAAACAGCTACTAGACGATTAAAAGTTTTTATTTGATTGATCAACTAGCATCAGAACAATCCATTAAAAACAAAACGTTTGCACACCCCACAGTTAACATCTCCATATTTAAAAACACCCCCTTACATGCGCACAGCTCCAGTTAAAAATGAAGGAAGGCAGGAATTGGTATCTGAATGCCCCAGGAAGACTTTAATAAAAGTGTTGTTCCTGGGGGGGGGGGCACCTGGGCGCCACTTCAGGGCACAAGATGCACTGGGCCGGACATGATGTGTGGATGCTTGCTTTTTGATAAACTTTAGCCTCAACCACAGGGTGAACATTAGCCCCACCACACCCTGGACCACCCTGCTTGCATAAACAACAACAAGGTTGCTAAAGCCCCAAATCCTGGGCTACTCCACACAACCTCCGTGACACTTGACATTCCTGCATATATGTCCTTTCACACAGGACTAAAACTTCGACACAATTACACACACACACACACAGAGAGAGAGAGAGAGAGAGAGAGAGAGATTGTGTTTGTAGTTGTGTGCAAAAGACCTGAACCCTGCGTATGGTAGTGGCCACACACAAGCAACTGTCCATGGCAAGAAACCAAAATGCACAGGAATTTTAAGCAGTTAACATCAGCTCAGGGGTCATGTGAATTGGCAGCCCTTGGGGATCTGTAAATAGTGTGGATTTGAGCAAGGGCTTGTTCCCGCAGACTTCCAACTTCACCATTAATAAAAGCAGACCCATGAACCTTCGTCCACATAGCAGCATCCCTAACTGAACAGTATTCACACTCCTAGCTCGGCAGCCCATCCAAGGATGGAGCAGTCATCCTCTTGACTTCAGTTGCCCAAACCATCTGAAGACAGAAAACCTTTGGTCCTACTAACATATTGTCCTGAAATAAGAGTCCCTTCAGCTTGCTTTTGGTTCAGAGGCAGCTGTGTTAGTCTATTGTAGTTTAAAGAATAATATGTTGTTACATGAGCTTTTCCAGGCACTTCACCAGATTACAACACCTTCTAATGACAGACATTGGTGTCTACAAAGGCTCATCCCATAGCACAGGTGTGGGGAACCTTTGGGCCTCCAGATGTTGCTGAACTACAACTCCCCTCATTCCTAGCCATTGGCCAATGAGGCTGATGAGAGTCAGTAACGTCTGGAGGGCCAATGACACCTGCCACAGCAAATGACTCGCACCTGGATACAAAGAAGTTCCAACAGAACTTTTCTACCCTCTACTCCTTGATGCTGCCCTCAAAAAAGCCACTCCTGAGGGTCAAAGGGACCCTCCAGAATGAAATGGGATGTGCCAAAGAGAGATGCAGTAGGAAGGGAAGGTGGGGTATTTTGGGGGGGGGAAGCATTGTTCATGTGCTGGTCCCAAGGGTAATCCAAGAAGTGAGGTCCAGGTCCGGTCCAGGGTCCAACGAGTCAGCGAGGAGTCAGTCCGGCAAAGCCAAGGCAGGATACAGGGCAGGAAACCAGGCAAGGTCAGGAACAGGATCACAGGCAGAATCTGGCAAACAGCAATGTTGCTCCCGCAACCTGGGGCAGGGTCCGACAGCCTTTTATCTCTGACAAGGTAATGGCCGGTCCCGATCCCCCGACGACTCACCACCCCGTTTCACTCCTCCTGAGAGTACTCAGGTCTCTCCTCCTCTCAGACCTGAGTCTCTGCAGCTCAGGAGATGCTGGTGGGTTACTCAGCCTGTCCTGACCCAGCCGGTAGTGGCGCAGCTGTCAGTGATGACCCAGCTGACGGCAACGAGGTATTCCCCGCATCTGGAGCCAGAACAGGCTCAGGCCCCCCGACTTGGCCCAGCTGGTGCTTGTTGCAGGGGAACCTGTGGAGGCTGGGGCTCTTCAGGATCAGGCCCCAGACTTGGTTCAGACAATGTCTGGGGCAGAGGATCCGGTGCAGACTGAGACTCCTCTGGTTCTGAGTCCGAGCCCGACTCCCAGGCCATCACAGTTCATAAGTGGGAACATTGTCCACTCATGAAAGGGTGGGTTGAAATTCAATCCTTCAGAGGTACTGAGCAACTGGGACATGGCTTCAACACCCCCCACCCGGACTTTTTTAAAACGAGGACTGGTTATTCAAGACTAAGAGTTTTCTTAACCAGGAGAATCAATACTGCTGCATATCTCTTAACTCATAGCTGTCAACTTTTCCCTTTTCTTGCGAGGAATCCTATTCGGAATAAGGGAATTTCCCTTTAAAAAAGGGAAAAGTTGACAGCTATACTCTAACTCCATGAATACAGTGGTACCTCGAGTTACGAACGCTTCAGGTTACAAACTCCGCTAACCCGGAAGAGTTACCTCGAGTTGAGAACTTTGCCCCAGGATGAGAACAGAAACTGTGTGCCGGCAGCACAGCGGCAGCAAGAGGCCACATTAGCGAAAGCACGCCTCTAGTTAAGAACAGTTTCAGGTTGAGAGCGGACTTCTGGAACAAATTAAGTTTGTAACTAGAGGAACCACTGTAAATACCTTAAAGGGGGGACATGGTGAAGGGTACTGGACACCCTCCTCTCCCATTGAGTTCTTGCTTTTGTTACTGTACTTTGGAAGCACCAACAGGTTTTTGCTGAGCAGAAAGTGTCACCTAAACGCCGCATTTTATACTGGCAGATCTGTGAACAAAATGTTTTAGCTAGTTAACACAGAATAAAAACAGAGCAGCTCAACATGAAACTGAGCACTTCCTGTTCTCAAAATATGATGCAATAGCTCGCATGGGTGCACATCTACTCTACTTGCTTTAATAGAGGGAAGGAAGGCAGACCACCTCTAAAGGGAGATTTTAAAATTGCATTCTACTTTGGGTCAGTTTGTCATTATATTCAGTGACAAAATGCTCTTTCATGCAAAGTCATTACCCGAAGGACAGATACACTCATACTTGTCTAATTTAGGTTTCCTTCTTTCATCAGCAACCCTTTCGACCTTCTCACTGTGCAATCTTTTAAAAGGCAAATATTTCAAAAACCTGTCTAACACAGAAAAAAAATACAGAGCTACCAAGAAGAAGCCGTTGTTCCTGAAAGATCCTTACTAAGGAAACCCCAGCTACGTTGCTGAAAACCAGGAAATGCAAAGTTGTTTTTTTTCATTACGAAACTGCAGGATCAGAGTATTTTTCCCTTTAGACCAGTGTTGACTACTCTGAATAGCAGCAACTCTCCAGGGTCTCAAGACAAAGATTCTTTCATATTACTTGCAATCTGAACCTTTTAACTGTAGATGCCAAGAATTGAACCTGGGATCTTTGGCGTCAAAATATGTCCTCTCCACTGAGCTATGCTACCCTCCCTATGTAGCTCTTAGTACACAGATAGTACACAAATTTGAATTTGCTTGGAAGGGAGCACCAAAAGTTCAATTTACAAGCACAATTCACATTCTTGCACACTCCAATATGCACATGTGTGCAAAGTTACATACACAGAATTATAGCTACAAGTGAAACTAGAATTTTGATCACATCAGCGGCAGCAGTCTCAAACAGAGCTATCTACACATCTGCTCAAGGACACCAGATTGTTAAGCTGTACCTTACAGCACAATTTCAAAGCATTTGCACACGGGACTGGAAGGGTCCCTGTGCAACTCTCATAGGCCTGCCCTCGCTGGATGAGCAGTAACTAACTGTAGAGACTACAATAACACCCACGTTGCTCTGTCCTCCTGTTGCCCAACCTCCATGATCTTCAGGCTTATCTGTGTGGTTCTATCAAGGTACTATAATTATGGAAATACAAATGCGGCAATCTCCAAATATCAGGCTGGTGACAGGTTTCCTATCAAGATTGGCATCTGAATGGAAAAATAAAACACCAGCAAACAAATTGACTAGTCAAGACACTGGTCGCTAACAGTCAAGCATTCAAAGCACAATTTAAACCAGCATACACCAATAAAGAGAGGGAAATATTTTGGTAAAAAAAGAGAGTGGTGCTGTTATGGATCAGCCTTCCCCTTGGGTCCCATTGAGCCATGCTGGCTGGAGCTGATGGGAGTTGTGGTCCAACACCATCTAGGGACCCAAGGTAGGGTCCATCCCCCTCCCCCCACAAAGTTGTATGACAGACCACATGAAATCGCAGTGGACTTTGACCAACCCTACTTCTGGTGAGCTGTATCTATAGCATGGAGGTTACTAACCTCTGTGTGCATCTTATTTCTTCCTGAACCTTGTGTTCCTGTTTGGAGATGGTTTTATATACCGTATATTCCGGTGTATAAGGCGACTGGGCGTATAAGACCCCCAACTTTTCCAGTTAAAATATAGAGTTTGAGATATACTCGACCGCAGATTCTCCACCCGGCGTATAAGACAACCCCCGACTTTTGAGAAGATTTTCCTGGATTAAAAAGTAGTCTTATACGCCAGAATATACTGTATTTTTTTTAAAAAAATATTTGTATACCACCCCTTCAACCCAAGTTCTCAGGATAGTATACAGTAAAGTTTAACATAAAACCAACACTAAAAGCATAAAATTACCAAACTCACATTTGAATTACAAAATAGCAGCAGTACAGAAGTGTACTTCTGTATACAATACAAACTGGCCAATCATCTCTTTGGTCCCCAGATAAATCATATATGACTTCAGCAGATGTTGAAAACTTCTCAATGATAGGGAAAGCATTCTCTCTCATCCAGCAGTCCTGGCTGGTGAACTGTTTTCTTGAATAATAACTACTGAACTATTTTATTTCAAAAAATAGATTCCTTCACACTCTGCTTCCCGCTGCTTTCATTCTACTATTTGCTCTACTCTCCCCTCACAACCTGGCCCAAGTAACTTCTCAGATTTTCATGATATGCTCCTCGTTTTGCTCCTCTACTTTTGTTATTACGTTTTTAGATATGTTGTAAGCAGCCCAGAGTGGCTGGGGAAACCCAGCCAGATGGTTGGGGTACAAATAATAAAGTTGTTGTTGTTGTTGTTGTTGTTGTTGTTGTTGTTGTTGTTGTTGTACTTCTTTCCAGATTTTCTGTGCTGGCATCACCTACAAGGATTTCGCCTCGGTTCTTTTCCCTCTATTCAAAACAGCTGCTAGAACTCTTGACCCTATTCTTTTTTTTCTTTAAAAATTCTCAGCTTTCTTAACTTCACGCCCTCGCGTTTTTAATCTCTCATTGGTTCCTGACGTTTCCTTCAAACTTTAAATATGATTTCTCTAAAAGCACTACTGATTCTGCCTTGTTGACTAACTCGACCAGTTTTTCTGTTTTTGTTTCTAAATAGCTTAAACCTGTTGTTTTCTCGAAGTGTTGGCATTCCTTTTATGTAAATCCCATGTCATCTTTATCAATCTGGTTTCATACCCAACTCTCCTTTCTTAAAACAAAACAAAAAATAAATAAATTCCTTCCAGTAGCACCTTAGAGACCAACTAAGTTTGTTCTTGGTATGAGCTTTCGTGTGCATGCACACTTCTTCAGCATGCAAACTGAAGCTCATACCAAGAACAAACTTAGTTGGTCTCTAAGGCGCTACTGGAAGGAATTTTTTTATTTTTTATTTTGTTTTGACTATGGCAGACCAACACGGCTACCTACCTCTCCTTTCTTAATAACTCTCCTTTCTTAAGTGATTTTCTTTAAGTGTTTCAACAGCAGCGTGGAGTATTTTGCTGTTCTTCTTGACTGACCCTGTCCTTTTCAATAGCTGTGTGTGTGTGTGTGCGCTGCAGTGCGCGCGTCATGGTTTTGGTCAGTCCTTGGTTTATCTTATATTTCTAGCAATATTCGCTGCAAAATGTTACAAGAAAAAGGTTAACCAGTGAAGAGACACCAGAAGTTTGCAATCGATTTAAAATGCAACAAAGCAAACGAAGTGTTTTAAATGTTATATTCCAATGCATTTGCAGCTTTATTTAGACAATACTGAACATTCCTCACCATTGGCTATTCTGGCTGGGAATCATGGCAGTCGGCGTTTAACAACAACTGGAGGGCCAGAGGTTCCTCGTTCACGTTACAGACCGACACAAGGCAGCTTCACATGTTACAAGGTTACTAATTCCATTTTATAGAACAATTTGTTTTTAGAAATGGATTTTTTTCCCAGATGAGCAAATATAGTAGTGGAAATTTTCTGTGCCATATAGCGTGTTCTCCTTCATGGAGAGCACGTGTTGCGGTGGGGGCAAACAAGGCGTTCCTCTGTTGCTGGGGGGGGGGGTTAGTTTGGGTGGCCCCAAATCTTATCGGGCACCTCTTGGTCGTTGGGGAGAATTTGATGTTGCAATTTATGATTGACAGGCCAAGGAGCTATTTATTCCCTGTGAGCAGCGTTGAGCTGCCTCTTTTCGCTGCGCGCATCGGATCACCCGCCCACCCTCCCTATATTTAGCGCTGCTCACGTTAACCTTGCTATGCCTGTCATGGGGTCGTCTGCTTTTGGGGCAGGGGCCTGGTAGGAATTTTTCCATTTGGCTGATTGGCTGGTGCCATTTGGTTTTTGCCTACTGCAGGCAAATTGTCACAACTTGCAAGGTTGCGGTTAGGCATTGGTTAATTTTGGTTGGTGGGGGGGTGTGGTTGGCTGTGCCGGCCCCTCCAATGATGCTGCTGAAAGGGAATTCCGTTAAAGGAATCCAGGGGCTCGCCGTGCTCTTGTCCGAACCCCTGTCAAGGGGCCAGGGCTAAGCAAGAGCCCCTGGGAGCATTTGGGGAGAGGTGAGAGCCTGGCACCCAGCTCTATTCTCTCCCCAAAATGTTTTCCCTTACTGACTTTCGCAGGCTTGCTGATGTCAGTTCTGTTCCTACTTGTAGGTGGGAACAGACAGTCGCGAACCAATGCCTAAGCAACCACTCACATTCTGTAATCAATAAAGTTGTGGCCAAAAATTATGCCAAAAACCTTAAACAATAATTCTGTGTGTATTGTGTTTTATTTGAGGGTGGCTTGGGGACCTCGCCATGCAACACAGACTGCTGGACATGGGCATCATTTTTAAGCCAGCATCTTTTTAAAACGGTAACACCAACTGAAATCAAGATTCCAGTCATCAGGAAAACAGCCAGCCCTGGGAAAATGGATTCCTTCACCTCCCTGGTCCTGCAACCACCAAAATCTGCCCTAGAGGTTTGGGGACCCTCCCAAAGCAGATTGGGGTGGAGCTGAGGAGCTACAAGAGAAGGACGGGGAGGGGGAATCTTGTCAAGGGAGGAAAAATCTGCCTGCTTGAGGTGGACATTGATCACAGAAAGCAGATGCCAATTTAAACCATCAACATTCAGGAATACGGTCAAGTATCCTAGAAGTATCCGGGTTTTCAACAATTCCTTACAAATCCAGAAATCATTTCTGCCCTGTTGCCATAAGAGCCATTATTACTTTAGCCTCAGAAACAACATCCTGAAAAAAAGTGAAAACTTTCATAATATTCTGCTTGATGACATGCAGGAGTAATGCAAATGTTTTGCGGCTTTAATTACAGTTGTCTATGCCACTCCCAAACTACCAGCTCTTTCATGAGTCTAGGCTGGAAAATCCGGTTTCATGCACTTGTTAAGACAGTACCTTCCGCAAGGATAAAAGATCAGATGGAAACATACAGAAGAAAACAAGGATTTAAGGCCATCTTCCTGGAAAACATTGAGATATGGTTTCCCTTGAGCTAAAAGAAGATGCGTGAAAGGAACAGAAGTTGGCCAAGGTGAAGAAGAAGAAAAAAAATAAGAAAAACAAACAGAGCATGTTGAGATAATAACATGTTTAGAGTCACTAAATGAGTGTTCTTAAACACCTTTTTAAATGCAGCCTACCAGCAGAACTGTAGGTCTCACAATGCTCACCATTGTGTAGAAGTGGCAGCATCTTTAAGATCTATAACCACTAGGAGAAGATGACCACAGTAATATAGCAAGTTATAATAGATAGTAGGAATTATGTAAAGAAAACATTCTTTGACTGACCCATTTTTTAAAGTGCACCCTTAAGTGCAAATCATTATCAACTTATTGGACAGCTGGGATAAAAGAAAATAGAGGTAGAGTCCTCAATAAAGCTACTACATACTGAAATTTCATCAGAATCTAATTTCAAAGCTAATTTGATGTTCCCCTTTAAGCTACACTAGCTATGTTTTCCCCACTAAAGGTTCCAATATAAAATTTAAATCCAGTTTGGGTGGAGAGAATGGCTATCATGAAGATAATTTTGTGTAGGCCTGGTCAGTACTTGTATGGAAGACGAGGAGTACCACAGGTACGTGATTCTGAGCACCTTGACAGCTACAGCCAAGGGGAAATAAAACCAATTTTTTTAAAAATAAAGAATACACACACTTCAAGATACTGACCACAATAAACCTGGTACACATATTTGTACAAAAGTCTACTTCTGCTTCCATGATGCCAGGGCATCTGGGTGCTTGCACTGTGTATTTTGAAGGCCTCACATTTTGGCTAAGCAAAATTGTGTTCCTGAGGTGGTACTGTGGGTTAAACCACAGAGTCTAGGGCTTGCTGATCAGAAGGTCGGCGGTTCGAATCCCTGCCACAGGGTGAGCTCCCGTTGCTCGGTCCCTGCTCCTGCCCACCTAGCAGTTCGAAAGCACGTCAAAGTGCAAGTAGATAAATAGGGACCACTCCAGCGGGAAGGTAAACGGTGTTTCCGTGTGCTGCTCTGGTTCGCCAGAAGCGGCTTTGTCATGCTGGCCTCATGACCCGGAAGCTGTCTGCGGACAAACGCCGGCTCCCTCGGCCTATAGAGCGAGATGAGCGCCGCAACCCCAGAGTCGGACACGACTGGACCTGGTGGTCAGGGGTCCCTTTACCTAACTGACCATACAAGAAATGTTGGTGACAAACCTTCAAAAGAAACTAAGGCACCCTCCCAAAAAGTGGGGGGGGGGGGGAATTCAGGGCAGGATGCACTTGCTATCCACAATTTGCGTTGGGCAAAACATTATTTAATTCACAATGCTAATAGGGAGCTCAACAGCGTAAGGTTCTGTGGGTGGCTTACACTAAAAGCTAGATCTATCAAACAAGAAAATAAAATAATAAAGCTAGACAGCGACTAGTTCTCGAAGCGACTGGCATGAGTTTGGTCAAACTGCGGGAGGCAGTGGGGGATAGAGGTGCCTGGCGTGCTATGGTCCATGGGGTCACGAAGAGTCGGACAGGACTGAACAACAACAGACAGTCCAGCATAGCCTAAAGGAAGTTCTATTGTGGGGAGGGGGAATTCCACAGCTGGAGTGCCACTGCTAAAAAAAATAAAAAACCTCTCTCCCTATTAGCCATCCAGCATACCTGGGGGGGGGGGGGCTATAGAATATTTAATGTCAGAACAGGTGTGATTCTTCAGGTAACTTGGCCCCAAGCCACTTCAAGTTTTTAATGTTAATGCCAGCACATTGAATAGGGTCAAAAAATGAAGTTGAGGTCAGAATAGATGACAGAGCACTGGCGTAATATGATCAAATCGTCCAGTCCCCATTTACAGTCCTCTTGCCCTATTTGGAGTCAACTGAAGTTCCTGGTAGCTCCAAGCAAAATGCATTTTGCCAGTAAGGCAAAAATAAAATTTTAAAAATTCCACTTTCTCACAATGGCAATAACCAAGATAATGGCTTGTTAATGTTCACCTTGTGACACCTGAAGCTGGTTTTTGTTATGCTATGCAAAGATATAAAATATCATAAAAGTAGAGACTCCAGTCCAGCGATGGAGGATCTTCAACCTCCCCCCAGTGTTGTTGTACTCCAAATCCCATCATCAGCATGGCCAATGTTAAGGGAACATGAGGTCATCATCTACATCATCTGAAGGGCCACAGGCTTCCCAACCCTGCTGTAGATTTCAGATCAGCTACAAACACGACAGTTAAGGAGTTTGAAGTAAAAGATAATGTGGCTCTTAGGCAGGCCTTAGGAAAAACCTACGTGTCTCCTAAGTGAGCAGGAGAAATGTAGACAGAAGCACTACAGAACACTGAAAGTTAGATAATGAAAATGGCAACTAAGCTTTATTTTATTCTCAAAATTCTCATGATTATGCAGGGTGGCTGACTCCTTGTTTTTACAATACTTAGGGCTGGCCACCCAGAAGCCTGTGTAAATCTTTCCCTCAAAGCCAAAGATTTATCTTAACCATCAAATAAAAGTTTATTGCAAATAAGCGGGTTGTTCTATGTGTTCACCCAAAACCTGCTGTAACCTGCCACCTGCTAAACCAGGTAATTATGAGGAGCAGGGGAATCATACAAAGGGAGAACGCAAGGTAATTTCCCCTCCCTGAAAATATGAGCCTCACCCCAGGAACAAAACAAAAAAAAAAAAACCCAGAACCCAGATGCTCTGGCATCGTTATACTATAAAAGTGTAGCAAAAGGATTATACAACTCTCCGGGCACAGCAGAAACCTTCACTTTGTTCTGTGTGTACTATCCGTGCAAAGGTATTATTAGTGGTATACAAATTATTCTTGGTCACAGGCTTGTTGAAACCATTCTTCAATCGTTTCTTCACATCCCATTAAAGCAGATGACAGAATCGCCGCACACGTCTGCAGCTTTCTGGCAAAGGGACGTTTGGTTGTTCTGTAATCACACATAAAGGCAATTCTGAGTTGCAACATGCCTTCCAACTCTCGGGCTAAAATTCCAAGCAAGTCCTTTTTAAATGCCAAGCCTTTGCTATGCGTTCCCCTTTGCAGCCAGTGGCAGATCCTACTGACTTGGGACTGAATTTTTACATCTGTTTGTAGTTTTAAGACGGGAAGGACGATATATCCAGAGGCAGTGGAGTGGTGGGTGAAGATGCACACCCTGGAGCTGCCAGCTCTTGAAATAAAACATTCTTCTTCTTTTTAACGTTAAAAAAAACCCCCCACAAAAACAACAGTATTTAATAAAATACTGGGACATGGGCACAAAGCCAGCCGGGACAGGTGGCAGGCCCAGGGGTACAGCCAAAGGGCAGAGCCCACAGTGGGACCAAGGATGGAGTACCACAAGCCATCTATTCATCGATGATACACACAGACACAAAAGTGGCATGGAGGAGGGAGCAGAGAAAAGGCCCTTGGTCCTTGCTTTCCTGGCAACTGGCCAGAAAGCTAGCAAAAGCAAAGCAAAGCAAATCCTGGGGTTTTTCCTTTAGTTGGTTGGCAACCTCTCCTGGGCCTCACTGTAATTTTTTTCAAGCCTACCACTAGCAACAACCTCCCATGTACAGTGTATGTCTTGGGTGTGGGAAGTCAGTACAGCAAAGGTTTTCAAGCCACAAACGAGACAATGATGAAGTGAGCTGCATGCATTCTTACCTATGGTAAGTTCACATGCCTCTCAAGTGCACAGGGTGTCTCTCCCATGCACAGGGACTTGCCCGTGATTAAAGGGCTATTTATCAGTTCCACCTCCTTTGTGCCAGAAATTAAATTTTGTGCTACACCTGCACCCAGTAACACTTACTGGGAACGTTCCTGCATAAACTGGATTAGTCGCTTTCAAGCCACCATTACAGCAAATACCATAATATGGAGCTTTAAGACCTAGAATATGTTTTTTATTGTAATTATCTGTATTTAATAGTTCTTATACATCTATATGAAAGGGACCCAGGTGGCGCTGTGGGTTAAACCACAGAGTCTAGGGCTTGCTGATCAGAAGGTCGGCGGTTCGAATCCCTGCCACGGGGTGAGCTCCCGTTGCTCGGTCCCAGCTCCTGCCCACCTAGCAGTTCGAAAGCATCTCAAAGTGCAAGTAGATAAATAGGTACAGCTCCGGCGGGAAGGTAAACGGCGTTTCTGTGCGCTGCTCTGGTTTGCCAGAAGTGGCTTTGTCATGCTGGCCACATGACCCAGAAGCTGTCTGCGGACAAACGCTGGCTCCCTTGGCCTATAGAGCGAGATGAGCGCCGCAACCCCAAAGTCGGACACGACTGGACCTGATGGTCAGGGGTCCCTTTACCTTTACCTTTACCATACATCTATATATAGACAGATATAGATGCATAGTTTTAATTCTGTTAATGTTTAATGGTATTTCATTTCATTTCATTTTGCTGCTCCTATTTTATCTGTAAACCACTTTGAGTGTCTGTCAGGGGAAAGGTGGTATATTTATTTATTAAATAAATATTTATTAAATAAATAATAGGGGATAAGGGGGGGGGGTTCTTTTCATGCTATTCCTGTGATGGTATAAACAAATATCAATGACAGAGAAGGGTCATTATTATTTTTCATAGAATCTGGCATTTAAAAGGTCTGGCTCTGACTTAGAAACTGAAAGCATGCAAGTTTAAGAAGTTTAAATTTAAAATTATTTTGTACAAATTATTCTGGGTGAAGAATTAGCGCATGGATGCCCCATGTTGCACCTTCTAGGTATCACTAGTCTGCCACTCATTAGGCCCAGCCAGGATGGCCTGGGACAGGAACACCGGTAGCTGCCTTTATACCAAGTCAGATCATTGGTTCATCTAGCTCAGTACTGTCAACACTGACTGGCAGTGGTTCTCCAGGGTTTCAGGAAGGAGCTTTTCCAGCCCTACCAGGAGACACCGGGGATTGAACCTGGGACCTTCAGCAGGTAAGTCAGATGCCCTACCACTGAGCTACAATCTTTCCCTCGGGTGATGGGATGTGTTGTGTATCATATGGAGGGTGGCACATTGGCTGCACCAGATTTAGAGCATTTCTCCATGGCGCCCAACTAGGTTACTATGAATGACATAATTTCTTGCCAGCATTTGCTCAACTCTGAATACAAATTAGTTGCATTGATTTATTTATTTTTTTGAAAAAATCCATATTGCAAAACATTTAAGGAAGCTACTTTCGCTTAAGATGCTCTTTTCCTTCATTCAGATGCTTTTGCCAATAGAGTTTTTATGATCCCCCCTAATTGGCAAGAGGAAGCAGTGAAGGAGACCAAGCGAGGGGGAAGAAGCAGGATTTCACAAAATTAAGTAGCCAATTCCTCACTTTGAAAGCTAAAGTTGCCTCGGAAACACTGCTGCTTCCATGGTCCTCTAATTTTCCTTCTTTTGTCCCATGGGGCCATGCTTTAGAGAGGCATTTATTTACAAGGCTTTCCAGTGGGCTTCAGTTATCGGCCAATAATACTGTGGACACACACTTCTAATGGCCTCTGTTTTGAAACCGAGTCTAATCTAATGGCACAGAGCCCAAACTCCTTTTCCAGCACAGCCATTAAAGGATGTAGGTTATTGCTGTTGTCACCATTGATATTTGTCATTGTAATGTAATTAGGGCCCTAAAATGATGCATTACAGCCCTTGGCACAGCTTCTATTAAAATCTTTTCTTCTGCTCACTGAACTGCGACCTGCTTTCTGATGAACAACAGTCAGACAGCTTTAGGGTGAGGAGCAGATTCATCAAAGAAGTATTTTTCAGCACTGGAAATGAGGGGGGGGGGGCGAGACAGAGAGAGAAAGAAGGCAACCTACGAAGAAAAGCACAAAGGGGGGGGGAGAAACCACACGGCACATTTGAATTTCATCTGACCACTTGAAATTCTGATTGCATCTGATGAATCTTGCTTAGACAATATATTCCCAGCCTGCGAATCACATGGTTAATCAGGGTCCTAATCTGCTATCCATCAGCCTATGCCAGCTATGTAACTTCCAATCAAATTTATAGGTTATGTGGGTCACGCATCCCTGAGCAACCACATTCACAGATCTCCCATTTAAAAACAGGCATGGATTCTAAAACGCTGATGTTAGGGCGACTGGATGTTAGAAGACTATTCAGGGCTTTTATGAAAGCCTCTGATAAACAGCTGCTAAATTATTGCCTGCGGATGCAGCACGATGTTCCGAAAGAGCATTAATGGCCCAATAAAAGGGCGATTGTTCATGCCAAAACCTAAAAAGGGTAGCCTGTGCTGCCATACTTTGTCAAAAATGTTAATAAATACTGACGTGTCTACCGCTTCCTTCCTTGACACGAAAAAGCATTCCCCTTGCATAAAAACACACCAGTGATGACCCAGAGAAGACAGGCTATTTCCATTTCTTAAAACGATACAGCCTAATGCAGAGTCCAAGTATAATTCATTTTTTTCGTATTTTTAAACAAAGCACATTATTGTACATTTGCGTTGCTTTTTAAAAAAACAAAAACAAAACATGAAACATCCTCCCCCAATCAGCTACATAACAGTGTACTCTAAGGTTTTGATATGTTCACTAGAAAAATAATTATTATTTATGCATTTACAGCATTTACTTGCTTATTGATTATGGAGCCAGACTACCCATGAGCAGAACTGTGTCCAGTGCAAGGGAAGTTGCTCTGGGGGCATCAGGAGGAACTGGAGAAAAGTGCCCCCATTCCGTTTGTGAAGGGCAAATCTGGTTCCAGCTCAACATATATACATACACCAAATATAAACCACTTTTGCTCCAAAGAGAACAAGACAGTGAACATGGTTCCTCTTCCTTCTATTTTATCTTCACTATAACCCTGGGAGGCAGGTAACCCTGGGAAATATGACCTCATCCACAGTAACCCAGTGATCCACATAACTGAGTAAGGTTATAAACCAGGGTTTCCCCAGCAGTAGCATAGCGTGGGGAGGGGTGCATGGGGCAGTTGCCCCAGGCGAAAAATTCTTAGGGGCGCATAATTTCAATACTCGGTGCTGCCTCAATACAGCTGTGTGCTTCCATTGCCATGCAAACCAGGAAGTGACCTCTTCAGACAACGGAGAGACTCTTCTTTTCTTATCCCTGCAGCTGCAGTCTCCTGGGTGATGCAGAAACCGTTAGGCAGTTGAGTGTGTATGCGTACTCCATCTGTTCCCCTCCCCGCAACTTGCCCTGGGCGCTGGCAACCCACAATACGCCACTGCTGCCCAGTCCTTGTCTGAAACCTGAACCCCTATAGCACAGTTCTAGCCATCCCAAAGAGATAAATCTCTTTATCCAGGTTCACTGTGTGTTCCAGGTTTTCCCCCTTCAGAGCTTAATATTATGTGAACAGAACATTCATTTATCAAAGCAAATTATTATTCTCATGGGGTTTTCTTTTATAATCCTACCCCACCAGCACTGGGATGAGAAGCTAGGCCACAGGACAAAAAGGAGATGAACTGGTGGCGGAAGAATGGCTGCTCCTCAGCATATGCAAACACTCTTCGGTCACATGAAGTTATGCAACAACCCCATCCCAAAACCTTGTTATCCAAGACTCTATTGTTTGCTATGCTGTTCTTTCTCTTCAGTCCCAGATGGCACCAAGCAATCATAAACAATATTAATAATCTAAAAACTAGATTTAGTTAGCAAAGTTTAAGTCGTTCTAGGATCCTGGTGCAACAGCACCAAAAATTAGCACACTTTGAAAGTGAACAAGGCATGCATGCATGCAGATCTGAACTATCTACTCTGGTTCCATCATTACAAAGAGGCAATGGTCTCTTGCAAGGTCTCTTTGGAACATATGCTGAAGGATTGTGATCAACTATGGGCAGGCAGGCAGGAAGTCTCTAGGTCTAGTTAATAGGTTTTGGAAACAGTCTGCATGTTTTCGTTTATTCGTGTAATTTTGGGCTATTTTCTATCTATTTGGGCTTTTACCAAACCCTGACAAGTTTGGCTGCATAGGCCTTTTGGAGGCCAAGCAGTCTGTCTTGAGCAGTTGAAAACCCAAAAACCCCACGCCAAATATGCAGCTCAATAAATGAGCCAAGCACCCTGGCAGTTCACAACAGGATGGGATGTATATTCCAAGTACATTTGGTCTCACTTTTTAGAATGCTTTCCTTTGTGTCTTTAAAAGAGTCCCTCCCATCCAACATCAATTAGTTACGTACAGTGAGGGGGAAAAGTATTTGATCCCCTGCTAAATTTGCCCGTTTGCCCTCTAACGAAGAAATGACCAGTCCATAATTTTAATGGTAGGTTTACTGTAGCTGTGAGAGACAGAATAACAACAGGAAAACCCCCAGAAACCCAGAAGACAAAAGTCAGAGATGGATGTGCATTATAATGAGTGAAATGAATATTTGATCCCCTATCAACCAGCTACCTGGTATCTTCACTGTATGCAACGAGCTGAGATTAGAAGCACCTGCTGTAAGGGAGAGATCTTACCTGTAATCCCAGCTTGTTACAGTACCTGTACAAAAGATACCTGTCGACAGAAGATTCCAAATTAGCCACCATGACCAAGACCAAAGAGCTGTCCAAGGATGTCAGGGACAAGACTGTAGACCTGCACAAGGCTGGACTGGGCTACAAGACTATTGCCAAGCAGCTTGGTGAGAAAGTGACAACAGTTGGTGCAATAATTCGCAAATGGAAGAAACACAAAATACTGTAACTGTCAACCTCCCTCGGTCTGGGGCTCCATCTAAGATCTCATCTCATGGAGTTGCAATGATCAGGAGAACGCTGATGAAGCAGCCCAGAACTACACTGGGGAAACTTGTCAATGATCTCAGGGCAGCTGGGACCATGTTGTTGTTCAGTCGTTCAGTCGTGTCCGACTCTTCATGACTCCATGGACCAGAGCACGCCAGGCACCCCTATCCTCCACTGCCTCCTGCAGTTTGGCCAAACTCATGCTAGTCGCTTCGAGAACACTGTCCAACCATCTCATCCTCTGTCGTCCCCTTCTCCTTGTGCCCTCCATCTTTCCCAACATCAGGGTTTTTTTCTAGCATGTTTGACGGTGGGGATGGTGTTCTTGGGGTCATAGGCAGCATTCCTCCGCCTCCAAACACGGCGAGTTGAGTTGATGCCAAAGATTTTGGTCTCATCTGACCACAACACTTTCACCCACTTCTCCTCTGGGTCATTCAGATGTGCATTGGCAAACTGCAGACGGGTCTGTACATGTGCTGTCTTGAGCAAGGGGACCTTGCGGGCGCTGCAACATCTCAGTCCTTCACGGCGTAGCGTGTTACCAACTGTTTTCATGAAGAAGCACATTAAGGTCCTGAAGTGTCCTAGCCAGTCTCTTTTTTATATAATAAACTTTATTAAGTTTTAAAAAATTACACACTTGTCAGCAAAAAATACATCACAAAAAACATTTTAAAAATACAGTATTGACGTACATGGATTTGTTTGTGCATGAAACAGACAATTATGGTGCTCTCTTTACCCCTTCCCATCACCTAGTGTTGACTTCCAGCCTTACATTTTATTGCGGTTTCTGTAACTGTATCTCTTTGTATACCTAAACCTGTTGCTTTTCCTTGTTTGATTTGCTTTGGGCCCTCTCATACATTTATTAGAAGACTGGCCCTTTCCACTGTATTTCCTATATAATCTTTGAATGTTTTCCAATCTTTCTCTATTGTCTGGTCTGTTACTCCCCTGACTTCTCCTATCTTTCTTGACATATTTTGGTATGATAGTAATTTTGTTTGCCAATCTTCCACATTTGGTACCGTTTTACTCTTTCAATTTTTTGCGATTAGGATCCTCGCCGCCATCACGGCGACGGTGGTGTCCTAGCCAGTCTCCAGACCTTAATCCCATCGGAAATCTGTGGAAGGAGCTGAAGGTTTGAGTAGCTACACATCAGCCTCGAAATCTTACTGACTTGGAGAGGATCTGCAAGAGGAGTGGGACAAAATACCGGTACCCCCTGAGATGTGTGCAAACCTGGTGGCCACCTACAAGAAACTCCTGACCTCTGTAATGGCCAACAAGGGTTTTGCCACCAAGTACTAAGTCATCTTTTGCAAAGGGATCAAATACTTATTTCACTCATTATAATGCAAATCAATCTCTGACATTTGTCTTCTGGGTTTCCTGTTGTTATTCTGTCTCTCACAGCTACAATAAACCTACCATTAAAATTATGGACTGGTCATTTCTTCGTCAGAGGGCAAACGGGCAAATTTAGCAGGGGATCAAATACTTTTTTCCCTCACTGTATGTAAATAAATTTATTTCAAAACGTATGCCTGCATTTTGCAGCATTGTAGAGGCAATGGACAAAATGTGTAAAAATCTGGTGAAAACAATCATCTTAAGAAGTTTGAAATTGCATGGAGTTTGAAATCACGATTGCCTTAGTATTCCAAAAGCCCAGGTTCCGCAATTACGACACTATAATTTGAAAAAACAAACAAACAGATCTCTCTCTATAGGACAAATGATGTTTATTAGGGTTTTCTTTATGGGTTGGGCTGCTATTCAAACTTTGCATGTCTACACCTTCCCAGCTGTAATGCTCTGATCTTTAGTGTCTTGGTTCTTAGCCTTCTTATAGGATCGTATCGCCTGTGCCACACACAATTTCCATATCAGCAAGCAGCTTCTGTACAACGCAGTCTACATTACACAACAATCTCTGAAGAATACTACAGAAAGTTAGGGTTTGCGCTGAAATTCAGCAGCAGAAGACATGGACAGCACACAATGACCAGGACATCATTTCACATACTTGCTACAAGGTTAGACAGCTGATAATTCACTATATTGCTTGGAAGTTATCTTCAAGCACACGAGCATTCCTTAAACATGTGAGATAGGCTACACAGACTGTGTCCCGCCTCTGTTAAGAGTGTACCGCTTTTATGTATTTTAGAACTAACTAAAAAACGTAGGCTTGCTGACAGGTATGAGAGGGAAGAGCCTATTCTATCAGTATTAGCCATGGATCCTATTACTGCCATCTACTCATAAGGTGCTGTATCTTGCCCTTTAAGATAGCAAGGGATTGACATTAGTCTATCTGTTATGATGACCAGAACATCATACCACACAAAGAAATGAGGAGGGCTTAAGGAGTACATGGTCCTAGCAAGTGGTCACATTCATGCACAGATGAGAAACTGACTCGACAAAATTCACGTAAGAAATACTTAAGACAGAGGCCCATTACATTACTTAAGACAGAGAAATACTTCAGAGGTCCATTACATCTTGCGTAAGATGTCCATAAACATGAATATGCCCGGGTACAGTCAGCAATATACCGTAAGGCTTTCTGGTGGCAATAAAGTTACTGGCAGTGACTGGCTGAACTGCCTTAGGTCACAAAGGGGTGAAGGAAGCAGAGGGAGTTTTGGTCAATGTTGGCCCAGTTCAACATGCCACAGTAAACCACAGCTAAATGGGGAGAATGCATTCTCATACAATTTCTCAGGTGGCACTCATTTACTGCCGCAGTCCTATCGTAATTCGGGCCATTGGAGGGGATGGGGAGAGCGATGCCCCTCCAGTCCCCCCCCCAAAAGGACACAATTTGGCTCAGTTCTAGTTTATTCAAGGAATACCCGGCAGGTGTCACAGTCATCCACATTTTAAAAAATGCCCTCCTGTCTGCACACTAGGCAGGTGTGTGGTGTAGTGGTTAGAGGGCTGATCTCCCCACTCAGCCATGAAGCTCACCTTGGGCCAGTTACTGCCTCTTGGGCTAACCTGCTTCATAGTGTTGTCATGGGGACTAAATGGGGCGGGGGTACCAGTACTTTTTTCTTCTGGGGAAAAAAAGGTGCCAGTACTCACCATGATCCTCTTCCCCCTCTTTTCTCCCTCACTCTCTCCTGCCCCACTTTGGGTGCCCCTCTCCCCTGGAATGGAAGGCGGTGGTGCCTTCTCCCCCTTCTCTCTCTCTCTCCTCCCCACAGACACAGAAACAGCAAGTAGAGATGAAAGGGAAGCCAGCTCTTGAACCTTTGTCCGGGGGGGTGGGGGGGAGTGCATTGCAAGGCAGACGAGGGGGAATGGTGCAACCTGTTGACTGAGAGCGGAAACCGCAGCCCCAAACAAGGGCCTCCTTTTCCTCGCCACAGCCACCACCTCGGGCTCCTGCTTTTCACAATCCCCCTTTTAGCCACCGTTGCTTGCTTGCTTGCTCTCCCAACCCTCCACTACCTTATCACAAGATTTGATGTGGGGGGGGGGGGGAGTGCCAGTTCTATGTACTGTTTAGTACTGCCAGAAAAAACAGCACTGAGGAGAACCAGGTACACCACCTTGAGTCAGTGGCGGAGGAAGCCTCTTCGCTGCCCGGGGCGGTGGCACGGAGGCACCCCCATGGGGACGGGGCACGACACATGTGTCGTGGTGTCACAATGCACGTCGGATGCACTGCGCATGCCTGGAATTTCCCTCCCCCTTTCAGGGCTTTTTTCGGCGCTGGGCTCCCTGGGCGGAGCCACGGCATGGAGGCAAGGGGTGGGCCAGGGTGTGTCACCCTCCCCCAGGGCGGTACCGGGGCCGGACCACCCCCCTACGCCCCCCCTCACTCCGCCCCTGCTTTGAGTTCCTTGGAGAAGGTGGTGGGGTAGGAATGCAATCAGTTACACTCAAGGCCATCCAGGGAACTTCCTGCTTGAATCCTGGTTTAACCATGAACTTCCCAGTTCCAAATACTCTCACCACTGGAGCGCACCAGTTCTCTTGTGGCAGTGGGTGACAGATTACTTCAGTCACTTACTCGGGGAGAGCATAGATATGCAGAGAAGTGGTGACAGGATAGGCAAATGGTTGCTCTGTGTTTCCAGCCTGGCATGAAAAGGAGGAAAACTAGCATCTCTGCTCCACTTGCAGCAGAGATATGTGAATTCCTCCTTTGCAAGTTAAAGTACACATCACTCACAGGTCCTCTGCTACCACCTTGTTGAAAAATGTGTTGCCTGTTCTTAGAATGAGGAAGACTTCCTTCCTGTCCTAACCACTGCAGCTGCAAGTATCACACCGAAATCTCTTCACATGTCAACTAGGCAGACAGAAAAGAAGCTCTGATTATGCACGAGTCGCCTTCTGCTGATCCTCCCAGAAGTTAAAAACAAATTTATCTTTATGACTTAAAAACAGATAAAAGGGAGGGGCATGTGGGGCTGAAGCATTATAATTCACCATAACATCAAATTGGAGGGGGGTCTGTGAGGGGAAGAAAGAAACACTTTAGTCAGACTTTGGTCACACTAACCATGAGGCTTCCAGAAATGAGAAGACGACAATCAGAAAACCACATTATTGCTTGTTTAATGTTTTTAACTGCCGCTGTGATTTCTGCTACTACGCAATACAGAGGCTTAGGCTACTGCAGGCCTTTCTGTGAGGCCTGCTACCTTCAGATTGCCTTCAGGTGCAATGCTCTCAGTTTCTCAGTTCCTTTTTTAAAAAAATATCTTTATTAAATTTTATAAAACAAAAAACAACAACAACATAAACATAAACACAACAATACAATTATTTAAAAACAAACCTACAATAAAAACATACCTACAATAAAAACAAACCTACAATAAAAACAGAAAATCTTATTTGTTATCACTAACTGTCCTTCACATTGTATATTTACTTCCTCCTGTCTCCTCTTCCTGCGTTCCTTGTCTATCATCTTTAGTAATTTCTAAACATCTTGCAAAACCTTATTTACTATAAAAATGCCTACTTATTAATCTTAACTATTATTTTAACTCATATTTCATCTATCTTAAACACTTCACCTAACTCTACGCACTTTCTCAGTTCCTTGCCATGTTACCTGGTGGACATGCGTTTGGCATTCCGTACTAGAGTTAATCCAAATAATCCAATGCACATGTGCTTAGGAAGCAACTCCCATGGAGTTCCATGTCACCTACTCCCAACTCAGTGTACAACCTCCTCTAGTTGTTTCCCTCCTCTATCTTTTAATATCCTCAATTATGCAATGGCCTCAGTACACCTTTACATTAGTATTATTAGAGATGTGTAGTCTACCATGTCCCCAAGGCAGAGGATGGGCAATAATAATTCTTCCCTTACCAGTTTGGTCCCCAAGAGCTCGATGTGGCAAGTCACATTATTATCCCCAACTACTATTGCTTATTCTTAATTATATTTGCACACCACCCATCCAACCAAGTTCGCACAAACAATAAAGTTAAGAAATGATTCAGGGAAAAACATAGATTCAGAACCAAAATAAAATACAACTTAAAATAAGCATAAAACCCAGCCGTGAAAACTATTTAAACCACCTGAAACCATAAAAGCCAGCAAAGGGGAACTTGGTGCAAGAAATGAGGCACCTGATGGATTGTTATTCAAGGGCCTGGAAGGACAGGAAGGTGCTCATTCAGCAGCAAAAGGACAATAGTGTGGGTGCCCAGAGTCACACCAGGGAGTCTCTCTCTCCCTCTGGGTGCTGTGACTGGAACAGGAAGGACTTGCTGAAGCCCACACACATGGCCAAGACCTATAAGTTGAATGCAATTTGCAGAGGGCCAAATCTGACATTTCCCCTAAGACAAGCCTGAGAATGCTGTGGAGCCATTGCCAAGTTCCCTGGAGAGACTCTTAATCATTTATTTCAAAAAACATGTGAATAAGCCACAAAATTGGAAGTCAACCACGCATACGACGCCTCTCTTAATAAACATGACAAAGATGTAGACTTAAACTTTAGACGCACACAGTCATTTTGAACTCTGCATGTGGGAGATTTGAAATAGATATATATGTGCTCGAACCGTTTCTGCCTGCCACCGCTGGCCTTGTCCAGCTCTGAGCTTTTATCTTCACAGTAGCTGTCTTACTTTGTGCAGTGCCACATGTGATCTAGATACAGTAGATGTATGTAGATATATCCCCCCCTCTTTTAAAAAAATAAATAAATTCAGACAGTGCCACTGCTGTGGTGGACTCTCTCCCCCCTGCACTCAGTTGTCTCACATGCTAATACACTGCCATCTTTCAAAGGGAGTACTGTGAAATGGGAAGGCTGTCATACAGAGTGAATGGTACTGCGGGGAAATCGGAGACGTGTAGAGAAAACTAATTAAGTAATTTCTCCCCATTGTTCCTTGTTCTCTGCAAGCCTCCCTCAGACCACGACTCCAGTGTAGACTTTGATTGACTTAAGCCTGATGCGCACTGCCTTTTGTGCCTGCATAACTATGGGGGCTAGCTTGCCAAAACTGCTTATAGCGGCGCAAGGAAGTGCACAGGCCCAAATCTAAATAAATAGAAGGTTTTATTTCTCTCTTGACCCCCCCCCACACACACACACCATGCTGCTTATCTCCATGGCATTCTCATGAACACAGAACGGGGTGGGGGAAAGAGCGCTTTCAGGTACAGAGAAAGGGGTGGGCCTTCTTCCGCATCCGTCCAATCGCTCTCCTACTTCCTCCTGTTCTTCTAGGTTCCCTCATCCCCTAATTCAATGAAGGTGGCTCTCTTTCTCTCCTGCACCCAGTATCTATCCCCCTTTTCTCTTTCCCTCCCCCTCCTCTCCATTTACTCTATCCTTGCCCACAACTTATTTCACCAGCAGTAGCACAACGCAACATCGGGAAGGTGCAAATCACAGCATAAGAGTAAGGAAAGGTACAAGGCTACAGCATCCCTGCTGCAGTGACACTGCGGGCGCCATGCCTCAAATGGCTTTGGTACACTGAATGGGAGCATGTCAGCGCGGCTGCAACTTTCTCCCTGGATCTCAGCAGGCGATGAGACTCGTCAGCTGCCAGATCTTGCGCTGCTGATTACATCCATTTCAACATCCACAATTTCCTAACTTTGGGCTCTGCTTCTTTTCTGCTAGGCCAGCCAAGCTTCTTCTGACTGGCTGGTTCTGGCACGGCTGTTAAGTACAGAGGAAAAACCACTTGGCCCCAATACCGGCTCACAGAAGCCTTTGGGGGCATTTAGAAATAGCATGTTAAATTGCAACCTATGTGCCAATCATGTAGAGCTTGTGTGCAACAAAAAAGTAACATTTGAGAAACAGGTTGAAAGTTATTACTATTTGCCAACCCATAAATTGCTGCCTTGGGCCACAGATTTCTCACTTGTGCTATTCAGTGTCTGTTCTGACAGTGTCTTCTGGTCTGCATTTCACACTTGTAGACTGGCTTGTGACAGAAAACCTGTCATGTCTTAGTTATAGAACCACCAGGGATTAGCAATTCCCCACTGGCCCCCACCCCTGCAGTCACATCCCATGCTAGCCTCCTCCCCACTTGCCACCCACAAGTTGGGTGTGTGTCTGCAGTAAGGAAGCACAAAGCCCCCCCCCCCCCGCCAGAAATTGTTAATTACAAGATACCTGTGTCAGGTAAAGGCTGGTGGCGCAAGGACCAGTGAGTTAACAAGGCCCATTTTGTCTTTTATCATGACTAATAAGGCATAAATATATAATTACATTTGCACTAAACATAATTCACACATGCAAACACACAAAGAGACAATGCACTTAAGTACCTGGGAACACTGATCTGCACAGAATCACTTATTGCAGAAAAGTCCTACACATACTACTTTAATTGTAGAGATAAAGCAAACACTGCTTTTCACTCATAGTCAAAATATTCATTTACTTGAATAAAAACTCCTAATTTATCAAAGATCTCTGCCAATATTTGTTTCAGATCTTGTTTTAAGCTTGAATAGTATCACTTAACACTCCTACTCCTCACATCAACCTAAACTCCTCCAACCTTGTTATTTCAACTGATGGGTTATTTTTATCTTTTCATTCACAACCGTCAAACTACAGTATTCTTCCCTGATCAGATTCTCCTTTCTTGCCAAACCATTCCCTCAAGTGCTTTTCTCCACACTTTCTGAATCCAGTTGCAATTTCTATGTTTTTTTTTTGAACCAGAATACAGTAAAAACAAGAATACCCCATGATTGTGTTCTCAGGTATTTTGTTGGCTACAAAAGCAGTTCCTCAAAGGATTAATACATTAGATGGGAACAATCACTTGGAGCTAGAATTCTACTATGCATGTTAAAATATTTTTACTGTGGCCAACAAGAAACTACATTTTTTTAAAAAACAAACCACAGAAGCAGCAAAGTCTCAAGCCAGTACTCAAAAGTAGCATTGATATTTAATGTACCTCAATGCATTTCAACATATAGGGTTGGGTTCAAAAGATCCCATCTCAATTTAATAAACCAAGTTATGCTAGAGTCTTTTGCCAACACGCACAGTATGTTCTCTCCTCATCTAAATGAAATGAACATCTGTGGGATCAAGGTTCCCCTTGGTTTACGACCCTAACCAGAGACTTATTTCATTCAAGTACACTATGAAGGAAGAAGAGAAGGGGATACATGCAAGGCAAAATGACTTGTGCCCAAGCTGAAATATGGCAATCTGAACACAGCCGTTGTCTTTCACCAGAGGAAAAGAGACTGCAACTTGTTTTATGCTTGAATGGGGCTTGTTTCTGAGCAAACTGCTGTGGTTACTTGACTGGCCTACATCTACTGAGAATGCAAGATGCTTCTGGTGAAGATTTCATGTTTGAACATTAAACAATGCAAATAAATTCCACTGTTGAGCTTTGCAGTTCTTTATTTTTTGGTGTTGCTCCTCTCTTCTTCTGTGTTGATACGACACCTTCAGTCACTTCTTAGCTAAACTCTCTTTTCCTACAGTGTTAAGACACCGTCTCCTCACCAGTATAAAAAAGATCCTTCCAATGAAGAACATCTACTCTAAAAGCTATTAAGCCAAACAAACTGGGCATCAGAAAGCTGCATTAAGTAGGGCCCATCTAAGATCCAAAAGGTTGCTAATTTTAGGGAAGTTTTTAATGTTTGATATTTTTGTATTTGATTTCTGTTGGAGGCCGCCCAGAGTGGCTGGGGAAATCCAGCCAGATGGGCGGGGTACAAATAATAAATATTATTATTATTAATTCACACGCACACAGGAAGCTGCCTTATGCCAAATCAGGCTCCAAGGGCCAGCACAGAATACACCCACTAGGAATGTCTCTCCAGGATTTCAGACGGGAGTGTCCCGTCCCCCCCCCCCGCCCTACCTGGAAACGCCAAGGATTGAACCTGGCACCTTCTGCATGCAAAGCCGATGCTCTACCACTAAGCCATGGCCCTTCCCTAATAGACGCAAGCAGTGACAAGTCTGGCCACTAAATAAATATTTCTACAGACTTCCTTTCGGCTAGCCTCAGGATTTCACACAACAGTAATATGAGGGGAGAAACTGCACTTGCTGACCTGCTCACCTAAAAAGAAGGAAGAGGAGGAAGAAGAACTGGAGCACTGCTGAAGGCCAAGTGTCATCAAACTGAGTGGCTCAGACTCTCGGCGATGACATTAATCTTCTGTAGGCCATTTTATCTGTGCAACACGAAAACACTGACAAGGCCCAGTGGCCTTCAGTTCTATCTGCTCTCCCCTCAATAGGTAGCAACCACAACTCATAACACACACACACACCCCAACTGCACTTCTATCGTCATCACACAGCCTCAACCTATAGCTGGATTTTTTTATTACTCTTTTTTTCCATTCTATTTCACCATCCCTCCGCAGTATTAAATTTCCACACAGCTTTTTTTTCTGTCAGTGCCTACAAGTACCAAAATGTTTTATTAAGTCTTTGCAGAGAGCATATGCTGCTCTTGTTGTATTTTGATTTGTTGATTCTGGGTCCAAACTCTGAAAAGGCGAGGGGAAACTGGTCCCTCAGCTTTCAGAAATGCTTTTCTAAGACAGTAAATCTGCATCCCTGGCCTGAGGATGCAATTGAAAGCACAGCTGATGGATTAACCGCAGCATTACCATATGCCTTATTTACTGTTTCTATACTGGTGATGCTAGAGGCCAGTAGTGGGTTAGTGGCTTCCCATCATCTAGTTAGCCTTTCATTTTTGTTCAATACCTTCCTAAATAAAGTGGCGAGGGGAATTGCAAACTAAAATGAATATGGGGATTTGGAAGACGCAGGCATACAAGTTGAAAAGAGAAACGTACCACCAAGGAGAACATTTCTCTAGAAGGTTGCAGTAAAGCTTATGGCACATAGGGATGCATTGCACACAGTAATATGTGGGGGGGGGCAGTGAGGTGGAGGCTCTGGCCTCAGAGCCACAAAGAGAACTGGGGTGTGTGATATTTTACACTGCAAACAGAACAGTCATGGTATAAAAAGCCAAGGAGAATATATGTTGGCCCATCATGCTACCCCAACAAGGCAAGTGTGGAAACCATATAGCGTTATGACCCAGAAAGTAATAGGAATGCAATCGTGCAGTTGAAGAAATTGTCTAGTTTGACTGAGTTAAGGCGCCAAGCTTCTGCCCACTTACCTGTGAGTAAGTTCCATTTAAACATACATGCATACATCTGTATGAGGAGCAAGCCTGTGCACTGATTCTTGCAGTGCTATTTTTCTAGAAAAAGAGGTGCCAGAACTCACCATGAACGCCTCCCTCGTTCTCCTGAGAGGTGGTAAAACTGAGTTCCTGTGAGTTCCAGCTGAAAAAAGCCCTGCATAGTTGTATAATATAGCGGCAGGCCTTTTCATCCTTCTAAGAAGGGGTCAATTCTTGAACGCAGAAGCAGGCATTGAAAGCATTTTGAGATTGTTATTATCAAGTGTATTCACTGGAGTGGAATACCCTTGTTCCTATTTATTTATTTAAAACCGTTCAGGCACCACCCATTATTTGAAAACAGCAAGGCAGTTTACAGCCAGCTAAAATAGAAGTTCATTAACAACAGGTCACTGAAAACAACAGCAATAAATACAGTCACGTACATAATTAACTGAAATGCAACAAGGCATACTAATGGGCTCCAAGGCCTGAGTCAAGAAGTTGGTTTTCAACAAGTGCTGGAGACACATCACTGCCCTAAACCTGGCCCAGCAGCCAACTGGCAGTCAATGCAATTCTTTTTAAAACAGTGTTTTATGCTTGTTGTAAACTGCTGCACTTAGCAACCCAGCCATGGCATCCTGCTCTAGTTGCAGCCTCCAGACTAGCCTCAAAGGCAGGTCCACATAGAGGGCTTTATAAAGTATTTCAGTTCAGGCATGGTCAGAGCTGCCCCATCTAAAGCTGGTGAAAGGTGTTCCGAGTCACTTCAGGCCCCAGTGGTGACTTTGGAATGAAAAGCGCCCCTAGATTAAGTACTTGTTCCTTCAACCCTGTCTAGAACAAGCAAATTACCCAGTTCTCAGACCCAGGAACCCACCACCACCCACGAGGTCTTTGTCTTAACAGGATCCAACCTCATTCAGTTCACCACTGCGTTAAACATAAGAATAGCCTGGTCCAGAATTTACATGACCACTCCTGACATACCCAACTGCATTTTAGGTTACATCAGCATACTTCCAAATTTTCATGTATGGAAAAAACCTGATTGCAACAAGTTAAAGAACCCAAAATGAAACTCATATATATATCTCTCTCACACACACACACCTTCTGAGCTTCACAATCAAGTTCAGCGATTACTACAGCCCAGGTCGCGGGAAGCCAAGCCCAGCTGACCAGGTCCAAGTCAACCTTGCCTTTGGTATAAGGCAGGAAGGGAGAACACAAGTTCAGGAAATGTGGCCTCAAAAGGAGAAGCATCACTGAAATCAGAACTAGTATCTCTATGGTTTTTTTAAACCTGCAATAAAATCCCTATTTAGAAAAAAGAAAAAAGAAAGCTTACATGAGAACTTCTTTTGTGGTGTGTAAGCATGGGGTGTTTTCACACATCAGGTAACCACAGACAAGGAGAGGCTTTTGCGCGACGAGATACACAAAACACACTCAGAGTATTCATGCCTTCAGTGCTAAAGCAACTACTGAAAAACAAGAATGAAATGAAGGAAGGAAGGCTCCATTTTGTTCATCATCAGAGCCCTTCAGACTAACACACAATCGCCATAGGGGACCTTGAAATGAATCAAGTATTTCCAAACACATGTCAGAAATCATTTTAGAACCTGAAAAGACTTCATTTTAGCAGGCAGCACTTCCATGATTTTGAGTTACTTATTTCATCTATTTTTATCCATCCCTTTCATCCTAGGATGTCAGGGCAGCCTACAAATTAATAAAAATGCAAGAAACCTAACAGACAAACAAGAACAAATAAGAAACATACCTAAAATAAATGAAAGAACCATCATAGAAACCATCTTCTGGGACCAACTCAATGCTTTACAAACAACAAACACTAATGCCAGAAGGAACTTGGAAAGGCCTGGCAGGTGCCAAAATGTCCTGGGGTAGTGGGTGGCACTGTGGTCCAAACCACCGAACCTCTTGGGCTTGCCAATCAGAAAGAGCTCCCGTTGCTCTGTCCCAGCTCCAACCTAGCAGTTCAAAAGCATACCAATGCGAGTACATAAATAGGTACTGCTGCGGCGGGAAGATAAACGGTGTTTCCATGCACTCTGGCACTCATCACGGTGTCCCGTTTCACCATAAGCGGTTTGGTCATGCTGGCCACGTGACCCAGAAAGCTCTCTGCGGACAAACGCCATCTCTCTTGGCCTGAAGCAAGATGAGCACCGCAACCCCATAATCACCTTTGACTGGACTTAACCGCCCAGGGGTCCTTTACCTTATCTCCTAGGGGAAATTCCACAACTGGGGCACCACGAACCAATCAGATAATGATCAAAGATGCACAACTTTGGAACACATGAGCAGTCAAATGGAAGCCTGAGAAAGTGCCTGGTTAACCTCCGCAGATTTTATCTACCACAGTCTACAATTCAGATCACATCTGGCTACTTTTGCATTATGAAGATGAGTATTGTTAGTCATATTCTACCTACTTCCTAAAATCTCTCAAAATGTCAACACAGAAATGTAACCTTAGATATGGCTATGAGGAACAATCATAGAATCAGAGTTGGAAGGGACCCCAAGCGTCATCTAGTCCAACCCCCTGCAATGCAGGAATCTCAGCTAAAGCACCCATGACAGATGGCCACCCAACCTCTGCTTCAAAACCTCCAAGGAAGGAGAGTCCACCACCTCTCCTGGGAGTCTGTTCCACTTTCGAACAGCTCTTACTGTCAGAAGCTTTTTCTGAATGTTTCGTCAGAATCTCCTTTCTTGTAACTTGAAGCTATTGGTCTGAGTCCTGCCCTCCAGAGCAGAAGAAAACAAGCATGCTCCCTCTTCCATGTGACAGTCCTTAAGATATTTGAAGATGGCTATCATATCTCCTCCCAGTCTCCTCTTTTCCAGGCTAAACATACCCAGCTCCTTCAAGCGCTCCTCATCAGGCTTAGTTTCCAGTCTTTTACCATTAACAGTCAGAGCCAAAAACTGAAAGCAGTCCATGCTATAAATATTTGAATTATCAAGTGAATGATAAGCTAAAGACGTTCCAAAATAGTTTAAGTTAGTAGGAATAAATGTGTAAATATTTGGAGTCTATAAAGGAAAATAAAGTAAACTTCCTACATTTATTTTCAGTGATACATCAAACCCCACACAAAAGGACTACAAAAGGACAAGTTGAGTTTGGGTTGAATGCAAGCACATTCTATTTGGAACAGACTAATTGAAATGAATGACCATGACATTACATAACCCCTCGTGGTGCAGCAATAAAACTGTTAGCACATTTGCAAAGCTAAGCAGGGTCCAGTATGGTTTCCTGTTGGATGGGGGACTAGTGTGTGCTAAGATTCCTGCATTGCAGCTGGTTGGATTAAATGACCCTCAGAGTTCCTTCCAGTTCCAGAATTCAAATTCTATAAAGAGGGAAATGTACACATGCATACTTTCAAAAAACAAAAATGTCCTGCTCACCAAGTTAAATAGCATGCAGTATGTTTTCTTTACCAAAAATTTCACAGGCAGGCACTGCTGAAGGGCAGATAAAACTGTATTGTGATCCACAAATCCCTAGTTGGCCACCCTGCTCTGGAATATGACCAGCTGCTTTGGCAAAACCACTCTGGATATTAACCTGGAGGATTCTGCAAATGAAATTAGAAAAAGGAAATAGTCGGGGGGGGGAGCTTAACTGTTCAGAAATATTAGATGAGAATGTATTTTCTTTTTATTGGTTAAAAATCACAACATGGGACACCTGCTAAACAAAAATCAAAATGTTCCTTAATATGGCTTTTCTAGCTGTTGATGATAAATGTAGCATCCAAATCCAAAGACTTATTTCACAGTAGAATAAATGTTTAGAAGAATGGTGCTCACCAATTGTTGCAACAGTGCAATATAATAATATGATGTTATGCCAGCCTCATGGGCTGTTACTCGCAGGCAGCAACGCTGGCATAAATATTTAGGTCTTAACTTCAATGGACTGACAATTGGTCCAGTGTTTACACTCTTCAATTAAGAGGAATATTAGAGGCTTTGTTGATTAGAGGCTCACTATTACAAGCTGACCTATGTTTGCCAATTAGCATCAGACCTGCTGAGATCAGTTCTGCTTTGTAGTGCAAAAAGCATGGAATAAATGGCATGCAGTACACGTCACAGACATCAAATTTTTCAGAGAGCCAATAGCATAATGTGTAGCCAAACACTTTCTGAAGCAAATGGTGCACTCAGAACTATTAAGTTCCGTATGGGCGCTGAGCTCATGTAGTTACACAAACTCTTCTCTCTTACTTTTCAAGTCTGGAGTTTAATTGCACCAGAATAATTAGAACAAATCAAACTCAATTCAGCCCTAATATTTCTATTTATGAATACGCAGCAATTAATAAGAACATGGATAAACATGATGGAAAACTCACTTGTATCATCAAGAACACCCCACATAGCAATCACGTTTGACAGAGGTAAACATCATACTGCTGTTTCCAGATGTGCCTCTATTCACACTCTTGTGTGTTTACTATGGAAAATGCCTTGCGTGCAGCCTAGAAAGTAGCATGAGCCAACTTTTTACCAAATGGGCCCAATTGCTACTGGTACGCTGCTGCCAACATCAGGTTTTCCCCCCTCACAGTTTGTGGAGTGCAGATAAAAGAGCTAAATCTTTAGACATCTGGATTGTGGATGTTTAAGGGTGTGGCCATGTTAATCCACGCCGTATGTTTTTGCTTTGCAAAATGTCAATGTAACTGGATCAAGGCAAAATAGGTATCCCATTCACCATGCACACCTGTGGGGCAATGCAACGTTATATAAGCAGTCTTTTTTTGCTATTATTTATTTATTATTTCTCAATTATATGAAAATCTAATTATACAAATGATCCCGTTCTTTGCAGGCAGTGCAGGTAAATGAGGCTTATGCTAAACTGAGTGATACAGCTTAGAAATTAGTGCCTTTCAAAAAAAGGGGGGGGACAAATTGGTATTTAGAGCATATCGACCTCAATCCAGCTATCCCAAGAGTAACTGATCCCTTTCCTCCTACAGCAATGAAAGATACCATGGAACCACTAAGGCCCCTGCAACTGAGGTCCTGCAACAGCAAACCTCATTTTATTAAAGACGTACATTTCATTTTCATTTCATTCCCAAGTGTATGGCTCTGTTTACAAGAATCTCCTCCTGCTGACAAACCCTTGCTTCCCCCGTCGTCCCATGTCCAAAGAGCTGTGGCCATAGGAGGGCTCTGTGATCCAAATGTCACACACAGGAGACTTCCGGCGGCGACGCAATCGCCGGGTGGTCGAGGGCTGCTTCGGGTCCGAAGCGCCCTGTCCATCCCGGGGGTCAGGAGCCCCGCTACCGCAAAGCGGGGCTCCGGTTGGGGTGCGGGAAGAGCGTCCCGCACCCTGGGCTCCCCGGCAGCGCCCGCGGAGGCTCCGAACCCTTCCCTCGCTCCCCCTGTAAAGGGGGAGTGGGGGTGAAGGGACAACCGGAGCCGGGCTTCGGGGACATGCCCCAACCGGGATGCAAATGCGGCGACAGAGCCCGCGGTGAGCGTCTAAGTTCTACCTGTGAAGAATGGAGCTAAAGGAACCCGGTGGTCGTGAGTAAAGAATTTGAGTGAAATCGTGCTTTTGGGACGATCCGGGGGGAAGGAGAAGGGCAGCCTGCCTCTCTCCCTTCGAGCTCAAGAATCTAACCAATCTGAGTGATTACTGCTACAGAACTGGCTATAATGTATTTAAAATTGACACATGAGACTGGCAAACTTTTCTTTCGGGAAGCTAACTAGAGGAAAATATCTCCATTTAAAGTTGCGGTATTTGCGCTCCAGCTCAGGAAAATGGCGACGAACAAAGAGGGGAGTAGAAATATGACACCCACTTCCTCCTCCTCTGCCAGTATGTTGGGCTTCGTCCTTGAACTGGTATTGAACTCTGGACTAACGGATGAACAGAGACTCACTGCCTTGAAGGTGGAACTGCTTTGTAGAAAAGTCAAAGTCTTGTGTGGGGGTCTGAAATGGAACCAATTGCCCACAGAGGAGGCTTTTAAAACTTTTGACACTTTGGAAGAATGCCTTGCCAAGGAGCTGAGAGGGTTGATGAGTGAGCTACTTCGGAGAAGAAATTCGCTTTCTGGGGGTGGCAGCCCCAAGGCGACGTCAAGATTTCTTATATCCAGTCCCCGAGGTGTGAGCTCGGGGGCCAGGGACAGAGAATTAAGGTATTTACAAGAAGAAAAGGAATGTTACAAAGAACCGAAGAAGCTGAGAGATGATGAGATGGATACCTCTGAACTCGTGGCAAGGAGAGGTTTGGACTGTGCCTGGATCTGTGGACGTTTGGAGAGGGAAGCTACATGGAAGTTTAGTGTTGAAGCCACCAGGAGAAGAATAATGGACAGAGGGGGTGTGGGGTGAAGCATTAAGTAAAACTTAAGGTAGCCTGATATGGTAAACTGAAATCGGAGGGTGAATACTGTCAACAATTTTCTGTTATATTTTTTATTTGAACATGAAAGGAGATATTTCAAGTTATCATGTTATTAGCAGCAATCTTAAGGATAGAAGAGATAGATTTGATCGAATGAGCTGTGAAGATCTGTGAGGTGGAGTATAAGTAAAGTAAATTTAAGTGGATTAAGTTTATGGAATAAGAGGATTGAGACCAAGATGTAGAGATGTATTTTTAGTAAAATGTTGAAGATATAATTGATTGTAATTATACAACTGAATTTAATTTCTTTTTTCTTTTTTAGGAGAAATGGTTATAAAATAGATTAAGGATATAAACTCGAAGGTGAAAAGGCAGGGGAAGTCAATAGTCAAGATATGGAAATAGAAATTTTTTTTTTTCTAGAAAGATGCAATAAGAAAACTTGACACTGTTTGTATTTGTTTTATGTGTTTTGCATTTGTTTAATTGTAGGTGTGGGTGTGGGTATATGTTGTTATAGAAAAATGCCAATAAATTCTTATTAAAAAAAAAAAATGTCACACACAGGAAGGTGTGGTACAAAATGAGCTATTTTGGCTTAATCAGTTTCTCAGTACATGCTGAATAATCTTAAACTAAGACATATGAAGTCTGGCCTTCATACTGATTTGTAAACACACATTTTATATTTTAAAATTTGATGGAAAATCTCAAGGTTAGAACCTTAACACTATGAGACACCACAATTTTTTACATTTTCACTTCCAGTCTATCTGATGTTAAACCTCCCGGTTCTTCTGCCAGCTCCTACTACATTGCTGGTATCTCAATTAAATCTTTCCTACTGTCTATAAATGGAGAGAAAACTCAAGAGGTGCAATTCTAGCGGGTTCCTCAGCTATCCTCCGGAACAGAGGGCAGCAACTCTCCACCTACGGATCGATATAGCACATATACATTGTGCAACCTTATGCAATCCAAAAACATTTCAGGTAATCAGAAAGATAAACAGAGAGAAATGTCATTTAAACAATTACACTCCTTTTTATTAATTTCCACAGATCACCGAGTTGTGTGTTCAGAATGTAGAGAGAGATACGCTCGTCCCAACAGAGAGGACCCTTGAGCGTGTGCGAGTTCTGATCCACACATGACATTCCTCTGCAGATGGGATCTGAACACTGAGCTGTTCTCAACACTTAGATGAATAAGGAAGCCTGTACAGAGTATAAGTGGAAGCAGCCACTACTTGCAAGAAGCTTGTCATTGGTGCTGCTCACCTGCTCAGGTAGACACACTCTGCCACTCAAGACAACAGGCCACCAAGGGTGGCTGGGAACAGCTCCAGTTTGCTTGTCAGACAGACGCACAGAATGTGGTGGCAGATCTCTCTTTTTTCCCCTCTAGGAAAAAGAGGGAAATGTGCATACCTGAGGATGGGGTGGTGAGCAGCCCTGATCCAGCACCAAGACAATGGCATCTGGCGCTGGCTTTACACTACGGGTGGGTCAGGGGTTGACGGGAGCCCTGAGCAACCCAATGACCCTTCATTACATGAGAGAATATACCAGCAGTTCTCAACAATATAAGCATTCTGTGGCCCCAGAGATGAAAAACAAGTCAAAATCCAGCTCTAAATTAAACAAATGGATTTCCATCTTTGGTCTTTTACCAAAGTAATTTACTGAAGCACCAGCAGTAAGCAGACTCAAGGCTAGGATGTCATACGAACCATATATCAACCCAGTCGGCAATAAATCTGCTCCTCCCCTCCAAGCTCTATGCTACTTTCTTAAATAGCTCACTATAAAGCCCCAACCTAATTAAAAACAGCTTCCTCTGCAAGAGCTGCCTTGATTTCACTTATTTACACATTAACTGCAGCCTCTGTTTGGCCAATCCAGCCTTATTCCCTGTACTATGCGGGGCCTTTTATCTGCCCTGGACAGCATTTTCTCCAGCAGATGAAGTAGATGCCGATTGATTTGCTGTCGAGCATGGTAAATTAATAGCAACAAATTGCTGAGGGCCCCATCTCACTGCACCACCATGCTTCGGCAGTTTTGCTTTATTTGCTCCATGATGGGCAGCAGTCAGGCCTCTTCAAGTCAATTTCTTCTTAACAACCTGCAATACTTTTCAATGGTGAAAATAGAGCTGTTCCTTGTAAGTCAGAAATCAATATCCTATTGCCCTTAGAAAATGCTAAACAAGCAGTATTGGCAATCCACTTGGTACCAGAGGGTATCAGATATAATGCAAATCCATACCGCTTCCCTCCTTTGTAGTTATTACAGTTTGCTAAAAGGTTCCTAATGCCATTTATCATCATTTACCATCGACTACTGCAGCTACGATTATGATATCCTATCAGCTGGCCAGAGCCCTTTCATTTCTACTCAATTAATATTTTAGAAGCACTCAAATGGTTGTTGCCCAAGACTTGTAATAAAATTTACATGGATTGCAGTGAAAGGGAGGAAGGGAAGAGGGGAGTACAGTGGCGGTTCTTAAAACGCACGCACGAAAACAAATCATGCCATTCATGTTCCTGTGTCCAGCTCCAAGGTCTGATTCTCCTGGAAATATCCATAGGAAAAAGAATCAGTTTATCTGAGAATGCTTTCAACTAGGAAGAGCTTTGCTGAAAAACAAAAGGACTACTGTAATCTCAACTCAGAGGGGGGAAAACACGCAGAGAATGATATCTGCCTCCTATTTAACTTCCCACTGGTACTATTCATAACTGCCTTATCTGCAGCCAAGGGCTAATTCTTATTTTAATAGTGAATATTGGAGTAAAAGCACTTCAATTCCCGGTTGACTAAAACGATGAGATTATTACACCCTATCATTATCAACTAATTAAAATAACAAAAATACAATCGAAAGAGTCAGAGCAATAGCACATCCATGTGTTTTTGAATTTATGCAGAAGTGGTAGTGTCTGCGTGTGCTTTTAAGAAGGTTTGGCCCATTAAAAAAAATCCAAACATTTTTCAGGACACTAATTCCTTTAACAGGACAATTGCATGCATGCTTGATTGGAAATAAATCCTATTGAATACAAGGCAACTTTATTCTTAGTAATATTCAGGATCATGGCCTTATCAGTAGCATCTTGCCACAGAGAGCAATGCTTACATTTTTTTTCACATCCCAAGGCAAAAACAAAAGGGGGGGGGCGCGAACACCAGATTTTAATCTGGCATCTCCCAACACACTATTGATTTTAGCAGAGATTGCAAAACAACAAACAACAACAACAATTGGGCTTCTGTGCCACACGCCAGGGTTGTTGGTGGGGTTGGGTGCCTGTTTTTTTAATAAACCTAAATAATTCAGAAAACTAATTCTATCAGTCTAATGCTATTTACTCAGTTACCAAAATCTAAATTAATTATGTTCTCAAACATAATTGTTAAAAATTGGCAACATTATGCAGGCTTAATTAAGATTAAATCCAATTTGCTAAATGTACTTTAATTGGTACTAATTACATTAGCTTTCCTTTCAGAATGACAAATTCCCCATAGGTTTCACTTTAATAGTCTTCTATCAAAATCAACACAGGATGACTGATGATCAGCCTTGCGAAAGGGGAGGAGAAAGAAGGGGGGGACCTCGCCCCATCCTCTTCGCCCCCACCCTCAAGGCGCACACACACACACAGCGCCAAGCCAGCTACGCGCATTTATCCCTTTATCAATTTGCTAAATCACAGAGTCATGACTCCATCACAGCCATCATTTTCTGTTCCAATGAAAAATTTCTCTAAAAATAAATACTTGGTGGCTGGGAGCAGCCAAGAAGAACAGACGTTTTAACAGAAAAATACACAAAGGTTTCAAATACCAGGGCCACCAATTACTAGGGTACTTCCAGGGACTCCAGGGAGCCCTACTTTTGAACCCGCCGAGACACAAATCTAATAAGCGAATAAGCCTAACCTGATCTTGAGAACTAGGCCCAATTATGCCGCAGGGCAACTTCGCTGCATTATTGCCTGCTTTCCATTACAAGGGCATCCAGCAACTACATCTGGAAAAGGAGCTGGGAGAAACCAAGGCTGTCTGCCTAGGAAAACAAATAAAGATAGATAGGCCTCTCTGCTTTTTTTCTTTTTTGGGGGGGGGAGAGAAATGGAGGAGGGGCGGGAATAAAGGAAATATAATAAGTAGGTGGCTTGCAGAGCTGTCTGTATTCCATAATGTGATAAACTGCCCTCAGGATTTTTGTATGATTGAATAGAAGAGCAAAACCCACAAATAATCCCCAAAGCAGATCACTGTGCCTCAGTTGGGTAAAATTTGGGCGGTGGGGGGAGGGCAGGACAAAGAGACGGAGGTCTGAAGGCTTTGTCCCCTTCGAAGAAGGTGGTTTTAAGTAAGGGGGGGGGGTCTTTCAATATTCCCATAATGTCAGATGGGGAACTTTACTGGGCGGATTTGCAGGCGGGTAGAGAAATAGTACGATCAACATTACCAAGCCCACATATTACACGGCAGAGAAACAAGAGATAAGACAATAAGATTCTCCAGAATGATAATTCTGCGAAGAACTTTCTTTGTTGTATTTCATTAGAGTCGGCAGCATGTGATAAAAAGTATTAAAAGAAGTGTTTTCTGCAAAGGTGGAGTGTTGGCACTACCAATCTGAACAGAAATGACAGCAATGGAAAAATGATACTCTAATTAAACTCAATCCTTCAAAATCAGCACATTTTCAAATTAAATAAAAAATTTACTCAGAGCACCCTGCTGCAAGCAGTTTCCAATGTGAAATACTTGAAATAAAATTAAAGCCCACTTTTCTTTGTTTTAAACTGCGGTAGTACAATTAACAGACTTTATATCTAGGCTTTTCCACCTTCTGGGTTCCCCCTGCCCAGAAAAAAAAGATTACATACATACATTAAATTATTCTCAATGTGTTCCTGAACAAACGGCTAATGGCTCTTTTGGTACACATACCAGAAACCACATAAGCTAATGCATGAGGATTTTGGTTACCAATTTTGTTTAGATACAAAAATACTCTATTGTCCTTAAAAAAGGTAGATGGATGAGTTTTTATATCAAATTCAAGACATAACCAAGTTTTTCTGACTTCAGATGGTTTTGAACAATTCCTCGTGATGGATGCCAACAATTCTTCCCAATAGCTCACAGCACTAATTAATTTTAATATTAACCATTAATCCTATGGATACTTGCACATCTGAATTGGCGCAATTAAAATGAACTGCATTGCAGGCAAAACCTGTTATGCCACAGAATAGGAAATTTAAGCCAGTAGACACTAGACAGTGTGTTGCTATTATGCCCAGTTTAGCAGGTTAACAATAGCGACAAACCCGTAGAAGTGTAAATAAAGGAACAAACTACAAAGCAGTTACCAAAATTCTGAAGTCCAATTTTCTCACATACTGTACAGAATTCGACACTTGATCAGAATTATGCTGCAGTGCTACCAGTGACCACCTTCCCATAACTTTCAGCAATACACAATTCTAAAAAAAAAACTTTGTTTAATCACACGCTTCACCACCAGGAAAGGTTAGCCTCATTGAGCGACTTACCTAAAAACAAAAATCCTCTTTACCACAGCAGACTTTTAACCTACCAGTCGTGGCCTAATTGCTGGTGTCTGCAACCAGGGCGGCACAGCTGTATAAGCTCATCCGCCGTGAAGAGTGTTTGGCACTGAAGCGCAGGATTTCCTGAGGTGGTCCACATAAAAGGACCCAGAGGCGTGCTTTCTCATTCCGCATCAACTTCCTTTTTTCAATCTACAGATCTCAAGAAGTTCAGCGACTTACACATCCAACAACTTTAAAAGGCAACTGGCCCCTTCACCATACGCAGACTGGTCTCAGGTCCGCCGCCCATCAGCTCATCTACAAGGCTTGAACTCAAGACAGCTCAAACCTAAAATTCTGATTTTGTTATCAACAGGTGACAGCTGGACTACTTGCAGGCAGAGATTATTCACACAACTGTTACCAAATCCAACAGCATTTATCCAACACAGGCATTTTAGGGAATGTCCGCAAAATATTAAGACCACCTACACCTGGCTGCATAGGCTCTTATGACACGTTCAAAGAATCAGAGTTTGTCCCAGTGAGCAAAAAAAACTACCAAAATCTTGTCTGCAATTGAATGATAGAAGTGCTGTAGTTTAAGTGGATTAAAAATCGAAAAATTAACAGTAGCTTTACAAAAAGAGGGAATGTGTTGCCTACCTGTTTATGCATTTCTATGTTCAACCCGTAGGACATTTCATAATACTAAGAAGAAAGAAGAAAATGAACTCATTTTAGAGTATGTAATCATACAAACACACACAATTTGCAATCTTTTGAAAGCATATGCAGCATAACGTAACTAAGCTGAATCTCCTCAAATCATACACATTCCTAATTTGTGTTAGTCTGCTTTTAATTCTACATTTGTTTAAACTACCACTCAAAAAAGGAGGGGGTGAAGGAAATCACACACATGCATACCAGAAAGGAAAAATGACAAATACAATTATTAAAGATCAGACAGAGCCCAAGTATACATTTTGTTCCACAGCACCAATTTAAGATGGTAAAATGCTGGAAATGCTAGAAAGCAGACAGGGTCATAAATCAGCAATGTAGAGGAGACTTTTCTTTCGATATTTTAAATTAAAAACATGAAATGACTACAAGCAAATATAGGCTTTGCAAAGAAATAAAACGGCAGAGCATTTCAGATTCAAAGCAGACACACAATTGTGTGCGTGGTTTAAAAAAGAAAAGAAAAAGAAAACCCTGTTTTCCTGTATTGCAGGATAGCTCGGCTTTGCCAGTTAGTACCATATGCACAAGGAACATCAGAACATGTGAAGGCCAGACTAGAAGCTTTGATGGATAGCTTTTGCTCTGGCTAGAAGGCAGCATATCTCAAGGTTATTGTCCTTAAAACAGAGTCACTCCATCACATAAAGAAAGCAATTATTTCCTCATATAAACAGATGAGCAGATAGAAAACAGCTCTTTGGGTGGCATCACAATCCATCAGAAAATTAGGTGTTCAGAGACTTCATCATATGCCAATCATTGCTGCAGGGAGTCCACAAATACATACTGGGGAGGGGGAGAGGTCCTTTCTAGAAAAACTCTGGTCACCAACGTCCTCAATTAAACATGCAGCCTTTAATTGGCAGCTCATAAGCAACAGGTTTAAGAACTAAGACTTTATTAGAGTGCTGGTTCTCTTTGTCGTGCTTCTTAAAATGTAAATATCCTTCTCTGAAAGGACAAATTTATTCTGCAAATCAATGGCAGGTGGAAGTATAGATTGGAAGCTTTTGTCTTGAAGGCTACATGCAAACTCAGATACGCCTCTGACCAGCTAATCATATTTTCATCAATATGTCAAAGGGTAAGGAATTCTTTATACTTAAAACACCAAAGAGTCTTCAAGGACCTTCTGCCATGCAGGACTCATTGGGCGCCGGAGTGAACACCCTCATTTCACACAAGAAAAGTCCAAGTGGATTGTTCCACTGAGCAGAAAAAATTATGTCAAAGCGCCCTAATAACAAGCAGGCGCAAAACCTTCAGGGCCAAGGTTTTTCCTAATGCAACCTTCATCACAACAGTGCCTCTTATCACTAGCTAGCTGACTGCCTCCAGCAACCTTCGCATGCCTCTCTGTTCGTATACCACCCTAATAGACATTTTGAATTCGTTATGCCGCTTGCTTACCATGACATAATGTCGCTGCATCTCTGTCTTTTCGCTGGCCAGTTTCTCACATTCTAGCTTTAAACTGTTCAAGAAAAGGAAAAAAAAAGAAACAGGTACACACACATCCATGAGTATTTAATAATGCCCCTTTGCATAGCCTCTCGATATATGAATGGTCCCTGCAGGATATCCTGTGTAATATATTAATAAGAAGCCAAACTCAAGTAGTTAGAGCGTATCTAGGATTTCCCTTGTCGGGTAAGATCCACTTGTCCTTTGCTCAAACCAAAATGCAGGAAAGTTTTCAGGCAAATGCATCTTGTGTGGGTGAGGTGGTGGTAGGGAAACAGGGTCAGAAAATGGAATTCTTAGGCAGGCGGCTTGACTGTCTTCGAAGGATAAATATCACCTGCTATTGTAGAATTCTTTCAAAAAGACCACTACTTAAGCTGCCTTTACGTGTGATCTCGCTTGCCCTTAAACGGGCAATATAACTCTGAGTAACCACTCAAGATAGAAAGGGTTGAAAGGTTTTAGGCTTTTAAAGGAAGCAGCACAACAGCATCTACAAGTTCTATTACAGCATCTATTACTTCTGAGCAATAAAGCCTTCTTTGCACTCCCCCCACCCCCCAACACACACACACACCCTTAAGGTTGCAACAATCTTGAGAGTTGTTTGTCAAGAAGAGTATAAAAGTACTTCTACCCTAAGGATAATGAGAGAACACTCCAGCTCCAATTCCATTCTATCAGCACCTGACATTGCACATTGTCACGCAAGATATGAAGGAGCGGGGTCAAAACATTTAATTTAAGCAAAGATGTGCCTGGGTGGGCGGGGGAGACATTTCAAATCCTGTTAGCTTACACCCCTAGAACTGGGGCCGCCGAATCCTTGCCCAGCAGCTTCAAAACCTCCTGATTCGCAAAAACACTTTGCTCCTGGTGCTTTGCCCAATCCGTAAGAGCACTTTTATTTGTGTTTTGTTTTTTAGATCTGCCAAGACTAACCTTTTAAAGGTGTGTTTCCTCCACCTGGATTAATTCAGAGGAACTTAAAAAAATAATAAGTACCTTTGATGAAGTGTTTATGAACATATTCGGGGATATGTTTAAAAGCACACTCCCTAGTATTTGAAAGCTGCCTCAGTCAAGTGGGAACAGCTCCTTGCCAAGATAAAGGAGATGAAATGACACCCTTCTATCAGGGCTGTGACCGGGGAATGCTTCGCTTTGTTTTGTTTGGCGGAGTGGTGGGGAAAGATGCCATCTCTTTGTAATGAAGGCAAGGGTATGATTTTTTATAAGAGGAAGAGAGAGACACATGTCCATGCCTGGAGGGGTAGTAGCGGGAGTGACAAGAGATAAGCAAACACAAGGATCGCGCGGAAAGTAAACATCATTACCTGTGGTACTGAGCCTGTAAAAACTGAAACTCCTCCTTAATCCGATCACAGGATTCGGAAATGGTGAATTTGAAGGGTTGAGCAGGCTGATGCGGTGCCTAGAAGCGGTCATCAGAATGAAATGTTTTAATTACTCCTCAGCCCAGCCTTGCCATTGGCGCACACAGCACATACAAACATGCCTGCCGAGGTCACCCATACATCAATAATGAAAAGAGCAATTAAAACTCACTCTGGGCGCGAGGGTGCGCGCGCACGGACACGCCGAGTGTTTTTGTCTCTCAATCGTGCCAGTCCTGCTCGCCTTGCGCCCCCACAAAGTAGAGCCCCCTCGTCCGCACCTCCATAAGCCTCGAATAGAGGCAGCGGCGGCTCTTCTCAGCCGGCTCATCTTCCCGCTCCTCCAGCATTATAACCAGCCAACAACAGCACCACCACCAAGGGCTTAAGGAAGGAGGAGGAGGAAGGGGGATATTGTGCTGCCCCACGGAGGGTCTTCATATCGGGGAAGTGAAGGAGTGGGGGCGGGGGGGAGGATGAAAGGGGGCAGAGGGCGGGGAAAGGGAATCGATCGCAAGGTACAAATGTGCAGCAGCTGAAACGCGCTGGGCAGCTAAAACGAATTAAGATGACGGCTCCTAGTCGGCTCCCTCTCCGCTTAATTTGCCCGTGACTCTTTCAAAGGCTAGCAAGCCGGAAAGTACTACGGAACCAACCAACCCCCCTGACACCGTAAAGCCTGGAAAGCCAAAGACAACAATAAGAAAATGGCTACAACTCAATTGTTTCACCCAACTCTCCCTCCCACCTCTTCGCCCTCTCCCTCCTCCCTCCCTCCCTCCCTCATTTGCCTTCTCCAAGCAGGAGGCAAAGCGGAGTGGGGGGGGGGATTTGTCTTTATTCTCGTCCCCAGACCTCGCTCTCTCTCTCTCTCTCTCTCTCTCTCCCACCCCCAACCCGGACCGAGCGCACAGTTCCGCCCCTCCCATTTGGTAAACAAGACTTTCGGGAGAGGGGGGGGGAGGAGGAGGTGGGTCGCCGCGGGTGGGGCGGTGGGAGATGCCGCTGGAACCCGAGCCTCGCCATCCAGCCGCAGCCCCCAGCCAGCCCTTCCACCCTCGGGCTCGCCGCTACTCACCGGGTGTCTGCTTTGAGGGTACATCTTGCTCAGATCGCGAATCATCCAAACCGATTTAGTGGGTGCTCTGGGCCAGGGAGAAAACTCGGTTCATTGATTTTAATTGCAGCGATGCAAAGGAGATGATGGAGGAGGAGGAGGAGGACGGGGCTGCCCGGCGCTCGCGCTTCTTCGAGGAGCGTCTCCTCCGGCTGCGGCCGCACCTTCCCACCCCTGGGACTCGAGAGGCGAACACACAAGAGGAGGAGGAGGCGGCGGCGGCGGCGAAGTCCCCGGCAGAAGGGGACCCGTGAAACATTCCACAGGGGGTGTCCCTGGCCCACGACCAGACGCGCCGGCGAGGCTGCGGCCAATGCCCGCCGCTCGCTCCCACGCCCAGGGCCCTAAGCGCAGTCCGAAGGTCCAGGTGCCTCGGCGCTCCCAAGCAAGTCCCTCTTGCGGTGTCCCAGCGGTCGGAAGGCTGTTCGTTCGCGGCCCGCCAGCGGCGCTGGCTCGGCTCCCTCCTCGCTCGCTCGATCGCTCGCTCTCTCCCCCGCGGTCCGAGGGTCGACGCTCCTTCTCCCTTTCACCGCGGCTGACCCGCCTCCGCCGCCTGTCCCCCTCCTCGGTGGCAACAAGCAAAGCAAAAGGAAAGGAAAACTCCGCTCATACCAAAGGCGAATCCTCCTCTCCCGCAGCAGATGCCTCTCGCAGCCGCCTCTTCCGTTTGAAAACTTTTATTGATCTTAGTTGTTGGCCCTTCGCAAAACGAGGCAGATGAGAAAAGAGCGAGAGAGAGAGAGAGAAGGCGGAGGGAGGAAGAGAAGGAATCCTTTTTTCTTTAAAGCAACCAGGAACTCCCGAGATGAAAAAGAATGTGTTGTTTTCACTCCCGTCTTTTTTCTCCCCACCGAGTAAATTATACGCGTCTTCAAAGGTCTAAGTGCGATAACCCTTTTGTTGTGGTTTTGTTTTTCTTCTTCCCCTTTAAATGGCTCTTGTTCTCCCTCCCCTTTAATAAAAAAATATTAAAAATTAAAAAAGAAGAAATGCGATCTTGGTTGATTGAGTTGTTTATTTCCCTCTTTTTTTATCCTCTCCTTTTCCTTCCAAACTCTTGCAGATAGCAAGGCGGAACAATATAACACGAAACCGCATCGGCAACCCAAACCCACCGCTCCGAGCAGCTCTAACAACACGCTCTGGCGAGGTGACTCCTTTGACCAAATTTAGCAGCAGCAAATCATTAACATTCTGATACATATTCACAACAATCGGAAGACAAGGTGGCTGCAAAGCACCCTGGGAAGTGGAGTCCTTGACGGAGCCATTCTCCCTTCCTTTACGTGCGCAATGTGGTGAAAATAAACTACCACTCCCGTCGGCAAGCACGCAGCCTCTTTAGCCGCCTGTCTATTTCCCCCGCTACGACAGCTCCTCCTACGGAGGGCGTCGCCAACGACCAATCAGCGACGGCCACTCATTAATCGCCGTTCTGTATTAATGCCCATCATTTCGCCGCTGACAAATGGGCTTACGGCTCTGAGGTGGGGGGGGCGGCTCCGCTCCGTCTCCCCCACGTGGGGACCAGACGTGGCTCGGCACGGCAGCCAACCAGAAGGCCTCGTCTGACAAGCCACTCCCCCAACCCTCCCTCCTTCGCTCTGCCCGAGGTGGAGCTTTGAGATTGCTGACGTTCGATTGCGCCGGCGTTCGAACAGGGGAAACATTTGTTCAGCTGTCAATCAAAGTAACGTGGGGTGGTTGCTGCTGCTGCTGCCGCCGCCGCCGCCGCCGCCGCTGCTACTGCTGCTGGCTCTTGTACGCTGGGTGGTGGCACAACAAGGGAGGTGTGCGGCTGGAGCGGGGGATCCGCGGAACCTCCCCGCGTCGCACCCCCCGCACCCAGTGCCACTCACCGCCGCTGTATCGCCCACACCAGGAGGAATGCGGACTAATTAGGGGCCAATGTCTCCTTAAAGAGACAAGCTCGGCCTTGTGTAACGCGCCGAAACCCCTGTTGAGACAAGAGAGGGGAGATCACGCTGATCCCACTTCTTTCAGTTCACATCAATTTTACGCGCCACTGGAGCTGGCATAATTTTCATGTGAACGGGACTGAAACGCTGCAGAGAGAGAGATTGGGACACAGACGCCCAGGGAAAGGAGGAGGAGGGGGGGCGGGAGGGAGAGATTGCGATCTTTTCATTTTCTTCCATTTAGGGCTATGTCAGGATTTCCCTCGGTATAAAAAGGCTGGCTGCTAATTGGGCACAAAGACGCCTGGCACGGAGAGGGAGAGACGGCAGAAGGAAATGAAGGCTGCTCAAACGGATAATTTATCCGGAGATGATTTACTCAGCGCCCATGACCTCTGTCCAGAGCGGAGGCGGGCGAGCAGTAATTTCGGGGCGGGGGTGGAGAGGAATACCTAGGCTGTGCAAAACGGGCCGGGACTCCCCCCCCCCCTGATGCCAAAGAGGCTTTGCGCGAGGTTAATTGGGAAATCATCGCATATTGAATCGCTTTTCCTTCGCCGCCATCCCCCCCAACGCGGATGCTCCTTTCGAAATCCGAGGGCGTTGCGACGGAGTCGCCGGGTCGCACTCCCTTTCTGATAAGCGGGTGAAGAGAGGGTGGTTTGCCTTGATTCCAACAGGAACCAAGCAACGCCCCCCCCCCCCCCAAAAAAAACACAACCTGGTAGTTTTGCTTATATGCACAGAAAACCCAGATGGAACACGGCTGCATTGTGCAGGCTACGGTGAAAAACAAACTGTTTGGAGACTGCGGGGTAAGGGGAATATTGGCAAACGCTGTAGTTTTAAGTGCCAGAGCATGGACGAGACTCCGTGTCTGAGCCGAGTGTACATCTGCAATGGACCCTGAGTTGTATTGCCGGCATAAACTCTTGAGAGCCTTAGGGCTGCAATTCTACGGGCAGCTATGGGAGTAAGCAGGAAAACACATAATTCGGCTTCTTAAGGAAGTGCAATGGAGCAGGGAATTAGTGCGGCTTCAAACTTACACAGCACATAGGATTGCTGCACGCATACAGCTGTTAACACCAGGGCTTCCCACAACATATCTACATGCCTTATATACGTGCCAAGTGATTCCTAAATGCATGTAGTGTTTATAACGATGCAATTACTCCCATGTGTATTACGCACAATGTCTCCATTTTAGGCACATACAGTACCAGCAAATTCAGGTCGTGCAGTTAAAGCAGATTTGGCACTCTTGTTGTGCCACATTCATATTCTGCCCTTCTTCTGTCATTACAACTGCTTTACAAGCAAGTCCCCCTACTAGATGCCGCAGACCCAGATCTGCCTGACTTTGACAAGGTGGTGGCCTCATGTACCATCAGACCATACCCGGCTCTGACCCAAGGAAGACTTCCAGGCATGGGTGTAGCCAAGGAGAGCAGGGAAGGGTAGCTGCCCCCCCCCCAGATAATCAATAAGAATCAATAAAAATACATAGTTAACTGACAGGGGTGCCATCTCACCCTCAGGATTGTGTGACTTCTGTGTTGTGGTGGTTGGCAGCAGTGGAGCCTCCTCTTCCTCTCCACAGCTAGCAGGGCACCCTTTTCCATGGGGAGGGGCGCAGAGGCAGGGAGACTCTGTCTTCACGTCTGAATTCCCCCCCCCCCAGGGTGTCTCGTTGGCTGTCTACAGAGAGGAGAGCTGAACTGCTTCTCTCTGAGGCACCTGCTAGCTTTTCACATTGACTTTGCCCAACACCCACAATTATATTATTATGGGTGCCCTACTATGCTAACTGAGGTTCTCCACCCCAACAAAAGGTGTGCCCCCACTAACAGAAATCCTGGCTACACCCATGCTTCCAGGAGACCTGTTTCTTGAGCATCCATTTTGATTTGTGCATTGAAAGTGCACTGGAAAGTGTAGGATAATAATTGATACCATGACGCGTTACCTCACTGCAAACAAATCAGAACAAATTATTTAAAAAAGGAAGCCTATATTGTCTAATCTCCCTGCAAGCAAAGAAATCTGGACAAATGCTTTAAAAAACAGGTTTTCTGGGATCCTCCACTGAGTCCTGGAGTGTGGTCTGAAGGACATGAGGCAAGTGCCATCTTTCTGAAATGCAGCAGATTTAGATCTGGTCAATGCCTGGATGGGTAAGTACCTGGGTTCCAGTTCTATGCCATTTTGTTTACCAATTTGGAAGAGAGGCAGGTATAAATGTAAGAAAATAAATAGCATAGGTGTCCAGGTTTTTGCTAGGGTTTGCTCCTACTAAGAACCCTACTAAGCGCTAAGATCCATGAACTAGATGAGAGGTGGTGACCCCTTAAAGGGGATCTGGCCAAGAAAGCAATGTTATCTTCTAAATTTTAATATGTATGACCAAGCCTCTTTTTCAGTCAGAACTCAGGTGGGCACCATCGCCATAAGAGAACAAGGGAGGTGCTCATGGTGAGTTCCAGCACTCTTTTTCTAGGAAAAATAGCACTATGTATGACCCCCTCCTCTGTTTTGCTACTAAGTAAAATAAAGTTATTTTCAAAAGCAAAAGAGTAAGCATTTTGAAATATTAGCAACTTTCCTTGAGTTTTGTATGAAATGCACCATCCAGTGCATATACTTTAAAAGCTTTGCAAGCTTTAGCTCTTGGACAGTACGTGTAATTGAGCTGTGTTAATTCTCTGGTGGGATATGCCATGCCAGTTCCCAGACCACCAGAAAGTGGTTCTCTCTCGTGGTGTTTGCTCAAAATCTTGTTCTGAGGAGGATTAGTTTCCCTTGCGGTGTAAAGCAAGTGTCCCTGCTTTCATCTGCTTTCCTTGTCCAGAATAACCTAAGCTCACAGGACTGATTTAACGCTGGGCCCAGATTACTGTTCCTGATTCCTCCATGGAGGGTGATAACGTGGGAGGAAGAGTAAGGGGCCATAACACCGCAGTAAAATATATTGCAGACAATGTGCACCCCAGGCCACCAAGCAAATGCTACTGCAGAAGTATACATCTTGATTTGGGCCTCAAAAATCAATACAATCATAAAAAAGAAAGCATCTCTAGCCTACTGTAGGTGCACTTCTTGTCCGTATCCATGTGCAGGCACACAACAGAACGTGAACAAAGAGAACATTGTAAGGCTGCACAGCTCATGTGGAGCAGATACAAGCTGGCACCAGCACCACACACCATGAGTAAAAAGCAAGAATGGTGTTACTACTGCACAGGGAGCATGTGCACAATTAAATAGCACTGGCGATATATATTTTTCTTGCCAAGCCAACACTCCCGAGTAGCTATTTCAGTTTTTGGGTGTACCAATAAGCACTTGTGAATTACAGGAGGTGGCAGAAAATATATTATTACCAGTAGAATAATACCCATGGTGATTAACACTGCAATCCAAACCCCCACTTACCTGGGAGTAATCCCATTGAATTCAATAGGAGTTACTTCTGAATAGTCATAGTTAGAATTGTGCTCTAAGACTGTGGTGTGTGTGAGCATTTATATCAGGGAAATGCTCTTGTCTTGTGCATACTAGACGTTATTATCACCATTGTGGTAAGCACAATGATATTTTCATTGTGGTTTATTATCACCATTGTGGTAAGCACACCCCACTGCACACGGCTAAGCACACAGCTACCCTCCTACAACTCCCATTCCTTTCCATGTGACTGTCCCATAATTTTCTTTTGGATTGTGCCCAGGATCTGGAACAGATTTTGCAAGTCGCTCCCTTTCATGATCAATCTGGAGCTTTCTGTTGTATACACACACTTGCATTGCTCTGTTCTAGGGAAGGTGTTACATAAGTAATGGCAGTTTGAAACTGAATTTCAAATTGACACACAAAACTGCACAGAGCTTAAATACAAGTTCATCTGGGAATGTTCCCCCTCGTTGCAGCATGATAAAATTAGACTTCTGATTCTACAGTACTGAAATGATGCCTTGTGAACAAACCTCTCCACTGCCAAAGACGCCCTTCTCAGCCCAGGCATCATATACTTTTAATGTAAGTCATTAACCTGAGAAATCGTTCTAAGCCATGAAACCGAGTTTATCAAGCAAGTACAAAGAAAGCAATCCCACACCACTGAAAGCCTCCTGCATTATTATTTACCGACTGATCCTAATTACGGTGTCCCACAACTGGGCCTTGGCAAGTCGAGACATACAAAGTAAGCAGTTACTTCATGCAGTGCAATAATTGAGGGTGTGTTCTTCAGCCTTCTATATGAGTAATTAGTAGTTTTGGCAGCAGCAATACTCCCACAGTAAAGGCCTCTTCCCATTAATGCAAACATTTAAAACCTCCAAATGATGCCTTTGAGGCGGCAACTCCCTTCGTCACCTAAATATCAGAGGAGTGTTCCCCTCCAGGTATTTCATTAGACATTCTAGAGCCGGTAGGAAGAGTGTTCTACCCTTTTGTACTGGGAAACAGGGCAAATCCTTCCCCATATCAGGTAACCTCGCTTTCCTTGTTAGTCGAAAATCCATTGTCCAACTCTGGGGGGGAAGGGTGCTCACCTTGTACAGAAGAGTGTTCCATTCACAGGTGGCCAGAGAGGCCGCAACTTAAGTTACCTTTAGTGATGGCCTCCATTTTTAGAACTTATGAGACTTCTAACATGATGCTACATTGTAAAGCCAGCCCGAAAAGTCAATTAACCTACTCAGTCCTCATTAGGCTGTTTTGAGATTCCCGCTCCAAACCCTTTTCGGATTTCTATAAACCTTGGGCTGTCCCCAAACTTAATTTTCTTTGTGTAGATGGTGTCATTTTGGCTGCATAAAGATTAGAACTTAGAGAACAGGGTTTGCTATAAGACTTCTAGGAGGTTCAGAAAGCAGCCCAGGGCTGCTTGAAAGCCCTTTTGCAAGGAGCCCTGCACTGTGCTTTGAAGTACTGTACCAACAACCAGGGCTTCAAAGAACAGCATCACCTGATGTCATAATGACATGAGGTGATTGACAGATGAACAGTCTCGCCCACTTGTCAACTTTGATCTGCCATGGTTGAGGAGATAAGGACCTGGCCTGCTGGCCAGAAAAATGTCCCCCACCACTATTATGAGTATATAGGATAGGGGAAGTCTGAAACTCTGAGGAGTTTAGGGTGGCATTTGCTGAATTCATTAAGGGCACTCGACTGATATTCTGAGCATCATTACAGAATTGCCTACAAACATTCCTGCCTTTTCATGACTGACGTTGTTATGAAAATACCACAGAAGGAATTCCAAGTTGCAGAGGGAGAAGCAGCAATTGCAAGCCAGATAACTTTTGTAGTAATTAGGCAATTGTTGGGTAGCAGTCCCAGGCAACAACACACATACACCATGCAAAATGTTTGCATGCTCAGATGTGACACCCATTTTCTCTCACTGAACATAGGTAGTAACATCCTACGAAAACATGGGTCTGCCGGTGGTGTCATGAAGTCACAGTTTAATTATTTAGTTGACATTTTGTAATTCATGACCAGCTATTTATGACATATTAGATAGTAATTTATTTCCGTTTTTCAAATCCACACCATAAAGGTTAATTTGCTAAATAGTAAGCCACCACATCACAATTTTTGAAGTACAAATTATGAAGTCAAGAACTGCAAACTGAGAAGCCACAAATTAATTAATTGGGAATTAAAAGATTGCAAAACGAAAAGCCAGAATTTGCAATTGCAAATAATAAGCAAACTATTTCAGATGATATTTAACTCTAAAGTCTATATGGGCCTGGGGGGAGGGGGGGAGTTGAATGTAGATCTGATCATATGACTCCCCACTTACACAAGGGTTATGTTCTGCCCTCTCCCCCCAAGTGAAATTGCATAAAGTGGGAAACGTCCTCTGCCACGCTCTTCAATCCAAACCAAAAACACTGTATCCAAATATGTCCACAGCTAGAACTGAAGCTCTGGGACCTGCAGGAGGTTGGAGGACAAGCAGAATGCTGCACATCAGCTGTTAGGCGGGGAGGCTGAGCAGCGTAAACAAACCCTCACTGCGCATTCCGATCTCTTTGGGGCTTCCTCCGCCCTCACTGATGTTCTCTTTGGATTCCAGGGAGGATCTCCTCGTGAGCCACAAGGGCTCTCCAGCACTCTTCCACCATTTCCGGGTAGGAATTGGATTATTTAATTATATCCCAGCACCATGTCTATATGCGGTTGTGCATGAGGAGAATACTCGTAAGTGGGGCGAATACTGTTTTCCTACTGAAACCTCTGGTACTGAAGTGCTTAACTTTGGCAGAGCTGTAGCTAGAGGGCATCTAACCAGGGTTTCTGCCCCAGGTGAAGCCTCCATAAGTGGCGCCATTGAGGCTGCCAACTGGGGAGAAAGATGAAAAAGTGAATGGCAGAGGCTGCGTGGCTCGCCCCAGTGAAGCAGAAGATAGGATCCCCTGTGGGTTTGCTACTGTGTGAGAAAGAAATTATGGAGGGACAGAGGAAGGGGTGCGAAACTGAGGAAGAGAATCAGTGGGACTAGATCAGGCATGTCCAACTTCCAAGAGACTGCAATCTACTCCCACTATAAAAAAACTGGCAGTGATCTACACTGAGATCCAGCGCTGAGGGCCTTCTGGCGGTTCCCTCAATGCGAGAAGCAAAGCTACAGGGAACCAGGCAGAGGGCCTTCTCGGTAGTGGCGCCCGCCCTGTGGAACACCCTCCCATCAGAGGTCAAGGGAATAAACAACTACCTGACATTCAGAAAATATCTGAAAGCAGCCCTGTTTAGGGAAGCTTTTAATGTGTGATATTTTAGTGTATTTGATTTTTGTTGGAAGCCGCCCAGAGTGGCTGGGGAAATCCAGCCAGATGGGCGGGGTACAAATAATAATAATAATAATAATAATAATAATTATTATTATTATTATTCATTGGATTGACCAGAGTTGTTGAGCTTTTTGGTGGGGGGATAATGAGCCACAATTGTTGAGCTTTCTTAGGGGAGGATCAGCTGTTGAACTTTGGGGGGTTGATCAGGGTCCCGCGGTCTGACACTGTCAAAGGCAACTTCCTCTCGATTTAGGCAGCTTTATTGGTATGGCAAATGTATGGCATTCAATTCCACCACCACCCTGACAGATTTCATAGCAGAATTATAAACTTCTTAATGGTAGGAATGTATCAGTGTCTCTCATATAAAATCAAAATACGGGGGAGAAAACCTTTCCAAATGGATTTCACTTTTTTTAAAAAAAATAAAATATGTGATAATGTGAAAATATTTGTTCTTAACTACAGAAACAAAGCTGTCCTGTGAGTATTTCTGTATTAGAGTTCTGTTTCCCCCCCCACCCTGACCCAATTTTAGTAATGTGTGTAGGTGTGTAAGGAGGCTTCCTTCATACCTTGTTGGATGGGGAGCTGCATATGTTCAAGCAGATGCTAGGTATGTCGTTCTGGAAGGCAGTTGCCATTTCTGCCACTGAATGGGGAACCAAGGTCACTCACCCCATCAAATGGTTAGTGCTGTCATTTAAACACAGACATCCAAGTAGGTGATCCCACTCCCCCTAAACCAGGCATGGCCAAACTTGGCCCTCCAGATGTTTTGGGACTACAATTCTCATCATCCCTGACCACTGGTCCTGTTAGGTAGGGATGATGGGAGTTGTAGTCCCAAAACATCTGGAGGGCCAAGTTGGGTCATGCCTGCCCTCAACCCTTCCCTCAGCTTTGTCTGGTGGCCCAGATGTGCCCCTATTGGGACATGGATAACCTAACTTCTGTTCTCTGTGTTCTGGTAACCTCTGGGTTAGATTACTGCAATGCATTATAAGAAGGGCTGCCTTTGAAGACGGTTCGGAAACACCAGCTGGTGCCAGGCGGAAACGTTCCTCTTCAACCAGCCTCTGGTCTTTTAAAATGTGTTGTGGTGGGTTGTTTTGATGTTGTTCTTGGTTTTTTATGTACTTTGTGGTTTTATTCTGTATCTTACGCTGTGAACTGCCCTGAGATCTTCAGATGAAGGGAAGTATACAAATGTAATAAATAATAATAATAATAATAATAATAATAATAATAATAATACCGTATTGGCCCGAATATAAGCCACACCCAAATATAAGCCACACCTTTAAAATTGGAGCGGGGGGGGGGGAGAAAAAAAGAAAAAACTCCCGAATATAAGCCACTCCCTTCCTCGCTGCTTCTGGCTGCATACCGGGGGGGGGGGGGGCGCTGCGCTTCATTGCTGGTAGTCTTTCTCCTTCCTTGCTCTCTCTCCCTTCCCAGCCTTGGGGGAGAGGATGGGGGACTATGCACAGGGCGGGCGCCGCTTTGCCGCGCTCCTGGCACTGTTTGCCCCACACTCCTGGCTGTATACTGTAAGGTTGCAAAAATAAGCTGCACTTTAACTTTTCACAGTCGGAATTTGGGGGGAAAGTGAGGCTTATATTCAGGTCAATACGGTAATAACATAACAATAACAACAATAATAACAACTGTTTTAACAATAGTAACAACTGTGCATGATCTATAGTTTTCTACCTCCTCCCCTTGTTTTCATTGAGGAACTGTGAGACAACCCTGAGCTCCTTGGGGAGAAAGTGTGAGATAAATAAAATAAAATAAAATAAAATAAAATAAAATAAAATAAAATAAAATAAAATAAAATAAAATAAAATAAAATAAAATAAAATAAAATAAAATAAAATAAAATAAAATAAAATAAAATAAAATAATGATAATACAGTAATAATAATAATAATAATAATATTAATAATAATTTTATATCCTGCCCATCTGACTGGTTGTCCCAGCCACTCTAGGCAGCTCCTAACAAAAACCACAATAAATATCAAACATTAAAAATTTCCCTATACAGGGCTGCCTTCAGATGTTTTCTAAAAGTCAAAATAATTATATATATTTTTATCTTTGCACTGCATTCAAAGCATTGGGGCTTCAGGTGTACATGGGAGTCATAGTGTGTCTCTAAGAAAGGAAATCAGAGTGCTGACTTGTCCAAGAAACCTTTGTGTAATCACAGGGCATTGGAGGCTGCTTGCGGAAGAGTAGCATAGAATCATAGAATGGGCACAAAAAGGCATCTAGCCCAACCCCCTGCAATGCACTGCCAACAGGATAAACACACACACACACAAACGTAGACTCTAGTATAAGCTGCCTTAGGCCAGGACACACACTCTTCGTCCACCAGCACAATACCATTTGCTCTGGCTGGCAGTGGTTCTCCAGGTTTTCTGGCAGAGGGCTTCCATGTCTCCTTCCCCCTCGTCCTTCGAAACTGAAGATGCTAGACACTGAACCTCAGACCTTCTGCATGCACAGCAAGGACTTTGCCACTGAGATTTCCCAATTCTGCAAAATGAGTCATTTTATTACAGCCATTTTTATCAGCTGTGGTCTCATTTTCAGAAGAGTGGGCCTTTAATAATATGAAGAGGAATGTCAGCGATTATACCAAAGTCAGAGCAGTGTGGCTGGAGGTTTTCCATACACACATTCCAGAGAAAGAGAAGCAGCATTAGCGCCAAAATTTCTGCCTGGGAAGTGACCAGAAGCAGTATTGTTGAACAAATTGCCCACTAGCTTCCTCTTTTTATACAGGGCCAAACTTTGGAAAGAGGGGAGTGGTTCATTTTTGCAGTGACATCTACTGGTCCAGCATCAACCTTGTACCTGGAAGATGCACACTGGGTAGAAAGCATCCTTTCATCAACTCAAATGGGGAAGACACCACACTGCGCGGAGACCCGCTCTTCTTCAGTACTACCTCACATTTCTCACGGCTGGAACACAAATCAGGAAACTAAAGCTTCAGTTACTCAGCACCTTGAAGGAAGAATCAGTTCTAAAGCACAGATCAATATAGATAGCTTGTTCTAGCTAGGGAAGCTTGAGGAGCTAATTCTTTGTGAGTTCGGATGCAAAGTCACCTGATCCGCCTCACCAAGACTGGAGTGGATTTTGCATGCACATCTCTGAATTTTGTGGTGCAGCTGTTGGCTAAGACACATATCAAAATGTGTTTAAAGAAGAAGAAGAAGAAGAGTTTGGATTGGATATCCCGCTTTTCACTACCCGAAGGAGTCTCAAAGCGGCTAACATTCTCCTTTCCCTTCCTCCCCCACAACAAACACTCTGTGAGGTGAGTGGGGCTGAGAGACTTCAGAGAAGTGTGACTAGCCCAAGGTCACCCAGCAGCTGCATGTGGAGAAGCGGAGGCGCGAACCCGGTTCCTCAGATTACGAGTCTACCGCTCTTAACCACTACACCACACTGGCTCTCATATGCATATTTTTAGATACAATTTATTTAGATAGCCTTGCCTGCTGGTACTTTTGGATGGATCTTTGTCGTAACTCTGTGGCTAGGAGTACAGTCCTGTATCAGGAAGCTTTTATGCCTGGTGTCTCATTGTGTTCTTTTATATTCTGTTGGAAGCTGCCCAGAGTGACTGGGACAACCCAGTTAAATGGGTGGGGTACAACGATGATGATGATGATGATGATGATGATGATAATGATGATGGTGCCAGTTTCATCTGATACACCGCCTGTGGCCAGGAATAATTTAGTCACAGTGGCCTATGCATTGGTAACATTGAAACTGGATTACTGCAATGTGCTCTGCGTGAGGCTGCCTGTAAGCCTAGCGGCAAGCTCCAGCTAGAGCGGAATGCAGTGACTAGACTGCAGGTAACCCCTAGCTGCCCATATGCTACTGGGCCTGGTTCCAGGCTCTTGTATTAATATACAAATCCCTGAACCACTTGGGTCCAGGATGCCTTAAAGGTAAAGATAAAGGTACCCCTGACTGTTAGGTCCAGTCGCAGACGACTCTGGGGTTGCGGCGCTCATCTCGCTCTATAGGCTGAGGGAGCCGGCGTTTGTCCACAGACAGCTTCCGGGTCATGTGGCCAGCAGGACTAAGCCGCTTCTGGCGAACCAGAGCAGCACACAGAAACACTGTTTACCTTGGGTCTAGGATGCCTTACAGACATGATATCTGAGATAATCTGGACGAGTGTTGCTAACTGTCCCCTATGTTTACAGGGGCCTGATTGGTCTCCACTAGAAGTTGGGTATTTAGTGTCACTGGTCCATGCTGTGTAATGCTCTTCTAGCAAAGATTCAGCAAGCACCTTTGCTTTTGATTTTCAGGTGTCTCTTGAAGACCTTTTTATGTCTATGCAACTCTTTGGATTTTTTGATCAGCCACTGAACCTAAGCATTTTGTACTATTTTTATGGGATTTTATTATCTCTACTGCTGTACATGTTACATTGAATTTGTGGCACATAGATACTTCTTAAAATAAAACATTTTGCCATATTTTATCAGAAAATTCTTTCAAAAGTATTGTTTTATTACATATTTAAATGTACATTTTTATGTAGCTGGTCTTTCTTTAAAAACAAATCACAGATAAATGCAGAAATATGACAGAATGGGCATGAATATGGACCATGGACCAGAAATATGGTGATCCGTTCATCCTTAGAGCTAGCTGGGCTGCCGCTAAATCCCTGTCAGGAATAGGAATCACCCATGGCTTTTGCAGTCACAGTATGAATTCAGTTGAACTCTGCATCCACACATAAAACCATCTGAAGCCTGTATTAATGGGTGCCTTTGAGCAGGATGCAAACCCATGCAAGGAATTCCCTATGGATTTGAAATCTAATAGAAATCAGCCTCCATAGGTCCATACTAAATCATATTTAACTATCTGAGAACTAAACAACCTCATTTAGAGGTGAAAATTCATCTTCATTTAAAAATAATAATACTTCAAATACCTTTAAGAATGGTGTGTGCAGCTAGGAAACAGAGCAGCAGGAGACCTTGGAAACAAGAAGAACCCGGTTGGAGGATAGAACTCTGAGCGCCACCTTGCGGTGAGGGTGCCAGCCAGCATTGAACATCCACTGCAAGACCAGCACGTTGATTCAGCTACCATTCCATTTTCACCTTCATGGCATCCACTGCGAAAGAAAAAGTGGGAAATAATTTTGGGATTCAGAGTATGCATTTCTGTTACTCCAGATGCTGTTGGACTCCAACTCCCATCATCCCTAGGCAACCTGGCCCATGGTCAAGGATACTGAGAGCTGCAATCCCTTTGTCACATGAATTAAGCAAATCTATCTGACCTTTGCAGAATTGGTTTCACCCATATTGTTCCCACCCTATTGCTTTCTTCTGAAAGATATTATTCAGGAGAAAGCGGGGAGTGAATCACAAGTTCAAAAAAGAATTGAATTACCATTAAGGACCATTTAGCCTTACCAACTAAGATGAAACGGCAGTATATAAATATTCTATATTACAGTATTGTAATAGTTATATGGCCATACCCAAATTCTTCAGAAGTGCTCACCCCAACTTAGCAATATAGATCTACATGAGAAAGTGAGACTCTATATGCACAATCAATGCAGATACACAGCAAGATGTTCTCTAAAACTGGTAATGACTCACATTAAGTAAGTTTCTATTGTTTCACCAGGGAAGTATGCACCAAACTGACTCTGTGTAAGGACTGCATTGGTGCCACAGAAAACCAGAATCAGTTCTAAAACAGGTTGTTGATTTTTTTTTTTTTTACAAAAGGAATGGTTCCCCCCACCCCACCCATTTTTTGCTTTGGGTCTCTCATTCTGAAGCAAGACGGGGAGAAAACATAAACACACAGAGACACCAAACTAGGACAAATGTTCTTGTGAAAAAGAAAGATATGGAACTTACTTTGAGAGTATAGATACCGTAAGATTTCAAACTTCTTTTGCTCACGCCACTTGCTGCAAATATCCTGGTTTCTCTTAACAGTGCAAAGACACCATTTCTCTTTTAATCTTCAATTCCATATTGAAGTTGACTCACATGTTATTATGGGTCTGCCAACTCAGCAAGAAGTTCAAGACGCTAGTTAGGAAAATGTTTGTGTGTTTTTTAAAAAGTTTTGCTCCTGTTGATAGCTGCATTAGGCGAGAGGGTTTTTTGTTGTTGTTGTTGTTGTCCTTATTCCTTCCTTTGGTGAGAATATCATATATAAGTAAGGGAAAAAAATATGTATCTTTGTTATGGAAAAGTTATTCATGAAAGGAGTTTAGCTATGAAGGACTGATTTGAAAAGTGGTTGCTGCATTCTTATTTACTGCTGTGTGCAGAAGGTGGTGTGAATTCCAATCCATCTACATTTTTTTCATGTTCTTGTGAACAATTTAATGCTTTCTCTATAAATATATTTTTCATATCTCGAAAAATAATTCCCCTGGTTGAAAGTGAAGCATGAAACTGAAGCATGGGAAGTCAAATACCCATATATAATTTAGTTCCTTTTTCTGTGATGAATGGAACGACTAAAATGAATTGGATATAATTTTGACATAAATGTTATTCTATAATTTTCTTTTTCTTGTTATTGTTTATTGATAGAAATTGAACTTATATGTGGAAAAGTATGTGAATGATGTATGGGTTTGTTTGTTTGTTTTTTGTTTGCTTTTTCGTCTGTTTGTTTGCTTGTTTGCTTGTTTGTTTGTTTGTTGTTATTGTCAAAAAAATGAATAACAATATTTTTTTAAAAAGAAACTGAAGCATGTGTACATATGGGGTGGGTGCATGGAGTTTTCAGAGATAATATGAAGCCCCCTCAGAAGGACTCTCAGGTTACAAGTGAGCTCCTGTTCCCAAATAGTGTGATGGCCTGGGAGTCAGACTCTGATGCTGAACCTGAGGGATCCCAGCCTGCACAGGATTCCCCGCCTCCAGAACCAGCTGAGCCAGAGCCAGGGCTTGAGCCTGAAGGATCCCCACCTGTGCTGGATCCCCAGGTGCAGGCATCAGCAGAGTCTGCTCTGGCTCCTGATGGGAGGGAGGGCCCATTGCCTGCAGGTGCTCCACTCCCAGCCTCTTCAGAGGAAGCTGAGGCAGCCCCTGGGTCCAGTAACCCACCATCATCTCCTGAGCTGTAGAGGCTCAGGACAGAGAGGCGAAGAGAGCTAAGTGCCTACAGGAGGAGTGCTCGCCTCCAGGCCCGGAGGAGAGGCGAGTCTCTGGAGGATCGGGGCCGCCCTAAGCATAGGGCCAGATAAAAGCCAGCCAGACCCAGCCCAAGTTGCGTGAGCAACTTAGTTGCAAGCATATGCTCAACCTGCAACCTCGTGCCTGCACCTGCCTTGGACCTTGACCTGCTCCCTGCCTCGCTCCCTGCCGGACTGACCTCCTTTGGACCCCTAGACCCAGGACTGGACTTGGACCTCGCTTCACGGACAAATCCCTGGGGCCAGCACAAATAGGTTTCTTCACCAGGACTTTTAATTCTCCTTTGTTTTTCTTCTCACTTGTTTTATGCTGATATGCTGCAAGCCCCTTTGGGCAGGAGTCAGCATTGTGTACGTGGCTGGTGCTTATCTAGTTTTGAATGTGTTGATTTTGGATGACACCATTTGGTTATTTGTGAACGCAGGTCTTAACATCACTATTTATATGGGTATACATTGGGGCATGTGAAATCCAATGAAGCAAATGGATAGGGAGACATGATTGAACATGAATTATATTTGACTCGTAATCCATTTATATACGAAAAGTGTCTTTGGACCTTGCAGATGTTACGGTAGTTTTTTGGGGTGAGAAGAGACTAAACAGTGATTGCTCAGATCACATCCCAGGAGTTTATCAGGAGTGAACTCACTATTTCCCACTGCTAAAACTGTAGTCCAATTGCTTAGAAATGGTGATTAAACACAGTGATAATATATGGGGTGGTTGTTTGTTTGTTTTAGGACAGTAATAGCAGTAGTACTTGCTTTGAGCACCTACAGGATGGTGCCAATGACTTAGGCTGGCTATGTGGCCAAGTTTAAAAAGGCCTCTCTTTAAAAGACTATCAAATTACAGTCCTCTGTTTGAAGGCAACCTCTCTTGGAAGGGCTGTCTTTTAACTGTCCAAATCCAGTTAAAAGAACCAGAATAAGAGAGACCAGAGCCTTGAAGTTGCCCATCAACAGTTAGCAATAGTTAGTTCTCAGCCACAGTCTTTTCCACTAAGGTGAGATTCATTGCATATTTCTGTTTAGATTATAGTAAACATTTATAAATTTGCATCTATACATATACATTAGTGCGTGCAAAATTTGTGCAAATTCACATCAATTGTTTTGTTGATGGAATTTCTCTTTTTTCACAATGTGTAACTGGCATCCTATATTACAGTGACATCAAATAAGGCATAAACACAACTAACTGTTTCATCTGGCCCTTGCAATCTTTGTCTCTCTTCGCTTGGGATGTTTTGTTCTCCCTCTCTCCAGTAGTGGAGAGCACATCTCTTAAAATAGGGAAGCAGGATAATCCTCATGTATCCACGGAAGGAAGGCCAGTCCTTGTTGTTGTTCAGTCGTTCAGTCATGTCCGACTCTTCGTGACCCCATGGACCAGAGCACGCCAGGCACGCCTATCCTTCACTGCCTCCCGCAGTTTGGCCAAACTCATGTTAGTAGCTTCGAGAACACTGTCCAACCATCTCATCCTCTGTCGTCCCCTTCTCCTTGTGCCCTCCATCTTTCCCAACATCAGGGTCTTTTCTAGGGAGTCTTCTCATGAGGTGGCCAAAGTACTGGAGCCTCAACTTCGAGATCATTCTATCATTTTTGAAACTGCATCCCAGTACAGCTTTCGCCACTCTTTTGTTGACTATGAGGGCCACTCCATTTCATTTACGGGATTCCTGCCCACAGTAGTAGATACGATAGTCATCCGAACTGAATTCGCCCATTCCTGTGCATTTTAGTTCACTGATGCCTAGGATGTCAATGTTTATTCTTGCCATCTCATTTTTTACCACATCCAGCTTACCAAGGTTCATGGTTCTTACATTCCAGGTTCCTATGCAATACTATTCTTTACAGCATTGGACTTTCCTTTCGCTTCCAGGCATATCCGCAACTGAGCGTCCTTTCGGCTTTGGCCCAGCCGCTTCATCAGCTCTGAATCTATTTGTACTCGTCCTCCGCTCTTCCCCAGTAGCATGTTGGACGCCTTCCGACCTGAGGGGCTCATCTTCCAGCGTCATAACTTTTATTTGCCTGTTGTCTTTGTCCATGGAGTTTTCTTGGCAGGGATACTGGAGTGGCTCGCCAGTTCCTCCTCCAGGTGGATCACGTTTGGTCCAAACTCTCCACTATGACCTGTCCATCTTGACCTGTCCATAGCTTCCCTGAGTAATTCAAGCCCCTTCGCCACGACAAGGCAGTGATCCATGAAGGGGAGGCCAGTCCTACTCCCTCTCATTTCTTGGAAATGGCTAGTGCAAATCAAATGTATTAAGAAAGGGGCCTTCTAAAAAGGCCACCACTGGCTTTAATAGCAGCACAACAGGCTTCCTGCAGATGCATAGGCAGATGCACACACATAAATACACACACAGTTGTGGGGTTGCCAGGGAGTTGTATGTGTTTGTGTTATTTTAAAATAAAAGCATTGGGGAAGTTTATTGGGCTGGATGACAGATTACTGAAAACAAACAGAGAAGGTTTGCTAGCCCTTCTTTCCAAGAAACAGAACAGTTCCCATCATATCAGCATCCCTTTCGGGGGTGGAGGGGGGGGGAGAGAAACTAAGCGCATCAATAAAACAGTATCCTCACAACCACTCACTTCCTGCAATCAAAACCGCACTAGCGTGTGGCTTTCCCAAATAAAAATCACTGGGCTGAAGCCAAGGAAGCAATTGATGAGTGTGTGTGTGTTTGTTTCAGGGCTTATGACACATCCATCAAATGTGTCACTCTTTTATAGTGTTTTATCTTTGTCAGGATCTTCCTTTACATTTAAGTGTGTGCATTTCTGAAAACTAAAAAAAAAGGGGGGGGAAAGTGCCCTTCTGTTCATTCATAACGATTCTCTGCTTGGGGTTGTCCTTTTATCGCATTCCTGTCTATTTTTCTTTCCTGATGGCTTGGGTCATTTGCTGGAAGCTGCCTCTAAACAAAGTATCTCTCCTGCTGTATCAGCTTGCCTTCTCCTTGGACGATGGGGCGCTGGTGATGCCTTTTCACTGACTTCAGCACTGGCATATTGTAGCCAGAGCAGCGCCAAGCAGACAGTAACAAACAGAGTCTTTCTTGGGGCTGCGTCTTATTAACTAATCTGTGGGAAATGCTCTTTAGGCTGTTGAAGTACATGAGCTATTGCAACAATAAATTAAAGTAAACTGGAGGCAGCTCTGTGGCTCCTAACACAATAACCCATTACAAGTAGCCATTGCGGGGCGGGGGGGGGGGGGGAGAGATATTCTGTAACCGAACAGAGGCATCTTGCTTTCAGATGGCATTTAGACTTTTGCTATAGTTCATCTCTCTTACTTATCTTTGACATCAGCCTAACAGCCTTAAACTCTAGATGCAAGGAATAATGTGTTTCCCTGATACTATCTAACAGAACAAGTAGTGAAAAATAACAGGGAGCATTCTCTGGCATTGTCAAATTTCTACATCTTCCCCTCTTCCCCCTCAGGAGGATAATAATTGACCTATCAGAGTGAGAAGAGCTTCCAGTAAATGTTAGAAATCACAAATATCAGGTTGCCGGAAACACTGTAGATTTACATTGCAGGCTCATATGCTAATAATGTAAAATCAAATGTCTTCTTTGCAGTGAATTAACTCCTAAGAGGAACTTTAAGATTTCCACATAACACAATTGTCTCACTTTATGGCTTGTTTTAACTTATAAAATCTGCCCAATGTGTGAAGGCACCCTGCAGGGCTATCAAAACACATGAGGGGGGAAATGGAATCTCTGATCTGGTTGTCTGTTCTTCATTTATCCCATGAAAACAATGAACTCCTATCACAAAGCAATAGGTAAAGGCTCAAGCCGTTATGAATCTATCAGCCGCACAATGTTGACAACTCGGTCCAGCAATGGCATAGTTGGCAAGAAGGAGGCTATTCCCTCTGTAAGGATCTAGGGAAGCTCATATCCATGAGGAAGGGGTGCCTCTCAGTTATTTGGCAAGGCAGCTCTCGACCAATCTGCCTGCTGGAGAGGCCTGTCATGCTGCCTCCGCCTGCCTTAGCCCATCAGGATCACATAGACTTGAGATACCACAGTGGGGTAATAATCACAATAAAATATTATGATTTCAGATTGCTCAAAGCAATATTTTCTGATTAGCTCTAAGTACCAATACTGATATTTTATGTCATTTCCATATACCCTGATTAGTTTTTAAAGTAATGTTTATGTCAGTTTAGCTTTTCAGAAAGTGTGCATTACCACAGGGACAAGGAATATCGAATGTAACGTAGCCATTTGGGATACCCATTTTTTATTACAATTACTTCTTTAAAAGAGGGTTTTAATTTTTAAAATAGACTTTCCTACCCAATAGGAAGATCATTCAAGTGTTTTTATTTGTCAGAGCATTTTGTGCTTACTTTAAAAACACATTTTATAGTCCTTAGAGAAATTCATAATGTGCTCAGTGAAAACATTTGCAAATGACGTAATCAAGAGATCGGTGGGTCGAAAGGAATAGTTTAAGCTTTCCTTCTAATGATATTTATGATGCTGTACATTAATAATTGCCACAACACTATAGAGAGACCCAGAGATAGTAACAAGGTAATAAAGGCCACATTGCTTTATTTGGCAGAATAATGTGCAGAAGAAATAACTGTATAAGAAACTTTGCCGTTCTTGGAAAGGATTATCAGAATAACCTGGCCGGACACTCCCTCAATGAATGGAATAAGAACTCCTCTGACACATTACACAAATTAGGTGATAAAATTCTGGACTGTACCATTTTAGATTGCAATTGGTGGAGGTGGGGGTCATAGTTTTGAGTGATTTCCTAAGGGGAAAAAAACTCCTAAAACATCAAGGAGAAGTTTTGTTAAAGTTTACTACTTGTAGGGTGCATTCAAAAAACTATGACCTGAAATGGTATAGTCCAGAATGCAGCTACTTTGCATTGCATCTCATCCTGCATAAAGGATGAGGTGCAATTCGAAGCAGCTGAATTCTGGACTCTACCAGAATTTAAAGGTACCCTTTTGCATTACCTTCCAAGCTTGTGAGCTGCTACAATGCAGCTCCTTGCATTACCCCACCTATTTATGTTTCCTTCTTTATTAGATTTATATTTCACCCTTCGTCAAGAGATCCTAGTGTGGATCCCACTTAGAAACTGGGACAATGCTTTGTGTGAGAATGAGCCATGCCATAGACTCCTCCCATGTGACCTGGGACTTCTGGCAGATGAAGGAGCCGTGCCATAGCAGCAGCTCTCACACAGTGGGCTTGATCTGTGGGGGGAGTCCCTAAGTGCTGTCAACCAGAGGCACACATTAAACATTCCTTGAAGTTATCTCTGAAGAAGCCAACTAAGCGCAATCCTAGATTAGCCATATTAACCTGCCTGCGCCATAGGGAAAACAAACTGGAAAATAAATAACAGTTTTAGTATTGCTATAGTATAATATGCAGTTCTGCTAACAGTTCACATTGGCAAGAAAAGACTGTGTTAGAAAGCCCTTCTTTTTCTTTGCCAACTCTACATTATAGGTGGCAGTGGGTTTTGTCAGACAGGTCAGGCTGAAAAGTGGAAAAATTCAAATTTTAAGAAAAGGGGAATTAGACCTTTTAAAAGGATTGCATGGGTACATAGAGCTGAAAGATTTGTCTTCATTATCTAAACTCTTTTTTTCCTCTGATACCATAAGTAAATTAAACTGGGAGAAAAATCCCTGTGGGGAGGGGTTACACAGAGGTAAATGACAGGAGGGCGGGAAGGGAAAGGGTTCAGTTTTAGAAATACATCTGCCTGTATTAACTGCTGCTTCCTAGCAGGAATGAGATTATTTTTGCAAATATACCAGCTAATAGTTTCACCACTGCAACAAGCCAGTTTCACCAATGAAATTAGTGGTGCCTCGTACTTCTTACTATACAGGAGGAGTAGATTCTGATCAAATAATGTACCATTCTAATTTGTTTCCTGAATGTGAATAAGACAAAAACTAAACAAATCTGAGGATTATTTATATCTGTCATTGAAGCAAAAGGGAGCAGCTGTTGAATAGTGCCCAGTTAATTCTATCTAAGAGTTCCAGCTAGGAACAATATTGTTTCCAACTGAATAGCAAAGAGATTCTAGAAAAACAAGAATTAAAGTGTTCAGAATTTGAGATTGGTCAGATAAATTGAGTCAACATCTTTTTCAACATCCGTTTCAGTAAGGCATTTGACAAAGTCCCCTGTGATATTCTCGTGAGGAACCTGGTAAAATGTGGGTTGAACAAGGTAACTGTTAGGTGGATTTGTAGCTGGTTGACTGGCTGAACCCAAAGAGTACTCATTAATGGTTCCTCGTCATCCTGGAAAAAGCGTCAAGTGGGGTTCTGCAGGGTTCTGTCCTGGGCCTGTTGTCTTTATAAATGAATTGGATGAAGAAATTGAGGGGATGCTCATAAAATTTGCAGATGACACCAAATTGTGAGGGGTAGCTAATGCCACAGAAGACAGAATCCGAATTCAAAATGACCTTAACAGATTGGAGAATTGGGTGCAATCTAACAAAATGAATTTCAATAGGGACAAATGTAAGGTTCTGTACTTAGGCAGGAAGAACCAGATGCACAAATATAGGATGGGGGATACCTGCTTACTAGCAGTACAAGTGAAAGGGATCTAGGGGTCTTGGTGGATATGAGTCAACAGTGGGATGCAGCTGCAAAAAAAGCTAATGCTATTCTAGGCTGCATCAACAGAAGTCTAGTGTCCAGATCAGGGGAAGTAATAGTCACTCTATTCTGCCTTAGTCAGACCACACTTAGAATACTGTGTCCAATTCTGGGCACCACAATTTAAAATGGATTTTTACAAGCTGGAACATGTGCAGAGGAGGGCAACCAAGATGACCAAGGGTCTGGAAATCAAGCCTTATGAGGAGCGCTTGAAGGAGCTGGGTATGCTTAGCCGGGGGAAGAGGAGACTGAGAGGAGATATGATAGCCATCTTCAAATATCTTAAGGGTTCCATCTTATGGGTGGAGAAGGGAGCATGCTTGTTTTCTCTGGCTCACGAGGGTAGGACTCGAACCAATGGCTTCAAGTTGCAAGAAAGGAGATTCCGACTAAACATTCGGAAAAACTTTCTGACAGTAAAAGCCGTTCAGCAGTGGAACAGACTCCCTCGGGAGATGGTGGACTTTCCTTCCTTAGAGGTTTTTAAGCAGAGGTTGGATGGCCATCTGCCATGAGTGCTTTAGCTGAGATACCTGCATTGCAGGGGGTTGGACTAGATGATCCTTGGGGTCCCTTCCAACTCTAAGATTCTATTATTCTGTGCAGAAAGACATGTTTGGATTTTATTTTATTAGAAATTTCAGCAAGCTATGAAAATACATTTTCTTACACACACACAGTTTAAACCATTTTCTGTTTAACATGAAGCTGCTTCTGGTATTTCAAATCCTGAACTGCAACAATCAACCTGTCTCCTCCACCCTCCACGTTAGAGCATCGCCCTGATTATATTAGAGTTGCCAAGACATCCTGAAAGTTACAGGGCTTTTAAAAATGAAACATTATTGACAAACGCCAGAGTTGTTGAGCTCGGACATCAGTTCCGCCACTGAAATCCCAGCAATGTCTGGGAAAATCCAGATGTATGGCAGCCCTAGATTATACCCAATAAATAAATGAATAAATAAGTTTTTGTCCAATGTTTTTGTCATTGGATGCTATGTACCGGTAATAGTATTATTGCTTTGCATTTTGTATTGCTGAACACAGACACAAGCAATGCTTGAAACTTCATAAGAAATCTGTCTGTGTCTGTACAGAAGTACAGTGGTAGATATTTTTACAGCATTTTTACAGCGTTCGTGGCCTCAAGTTCTTCCTGAATGAGGCCTTAATGAAATTCACTGGTTGTGCATTAAATTCTTTTGACCCACATCCAAATGCAAGCTCAACCAGGTCCACACTGTGTCTCCCACCTCCTGGTAAAGCAGCAAGGATCATAACAAAATTGATGCTGTACAACTGCAGGTCATTTGTCCATATTGGCACATCAGACTCAATGTATTATATGCCTTTGGGCATGAAGAGGTAGAGGTTTTTGTTCAGAAATCCTCCTTTCTAGAGAGAACAGCACTGACTGAACATAAATTCCTTCCCAAAGACCAGCTAGTTCCAATTGTCACAAAATGCAGCATTTTCCCAGGATGACATTTGAAGTTACAAATTGTATTTCTACCGGAGGTGGTATAGCACAAATAGTCATTTTGACTGAAATCCTGCACCCACTTACCTGGAACTAAGATTGGTGGTATGCAATAGTACAGCAGTAAACATGCAAAGATTGTTGTGTTGGTTGTGCATCCCTCGGTATTTCTTTCTCACTGCTGGTATGTCCTGTTGTCCATAGAGCAGTCTGAGTAGGAAAGCAGAACTTCCCTCTGCCAAATATTCACTACACATCGACCTGATTTTGGAGTCTGATGCTCACTTACAAATCACCAGAAAAGGGGACATTCATCACCAAAAAAGGACGAGAACTATTTTCATAAAATTTAAATATGCTAATATATGTGTATAAATGCAAATATACAAATGATTGCTACAATTTAAATTGAAGCACAACACATCTCACCATAGTGGGGAAGATTGTGGTCAGCTGACCTGTATGCCTGCTCAGCCTGCTGTCAGGGTGGTCACTGTTGATTAGCAAATTCAATACCCCGGGTCACCCTGCTTTTGGTTCCTTATATTTAAACTAGGCTTGGACAAATCAGTCAATAACAATGAATTTTTCAAATAAAGAACTGTCCTCTGTAAAGTAGGGCACATGGCCACCCTATGGTTGAATGCAATGTGCAGGCCAGTTCAGGCCTAAAGGGTTGTACCAACCCAACTAAGCCATGTTCAGAGTAGACTCAATGAAATTACTGAGCCTAAGTTAGCCATGTCTGTTAAGTTCAGTGGGCCAAAGATACAACCCATAGGGTCCAAAGTACCTGAGGTTAGTGGCTGGAGCTGTGAGGAATTGTGAGAAACAGGACTCCCATCATCTGGCTTGGGCTTATCAGAGTTGGTATCCAACAATACCTGCAAAGAGAATTTTCTATTAAGGAAGCAAGGTACCAGTATTTCTCCCAGACAAAGCCACCTTCATAAGGCCAGGCCTGCCACTAACTAACATACTTTTTTTCAAGCTTGAAAAGGACTCCAAGTCCTTTTCTAGGCCAGATCCCAACCTTTAGCTATGAGGTTCCTTGTTCAAACTTTAGAATCTCTGATAATGTTGGGTATTCCTTCATGTTAACCACACTGGCCCATGGAAGTAAAACAACTTGCCATGCTAGCTCTCTCAACATAATCACGAATGATTTAAACACCATACAAAAAGTTTGCTCAGTTGTTATCTAGCTAGACCTCGTGATTAGACCTTATGGACAAGTTAGCTAGCTAAATGGATACTTTTGTGACAATCCTTTTCACTGAGGAATTTAATTGATGGGATGTTGTTTTGTTAACTGGCTAATGTGAAGATAAATGCTATGATTTCTGAAATGTTTTAATATTGGATTTCATATGCTCATGCCATTTTATATACCTTTGTTGTATTGTTGTAATAATAATAATAATAATAGTAATAATAATAATAAAATTTTATTTATACCCTGCCCTTCCCCACCAAACCGGGCTCAGGGCGGCTAACACCAATAAAATCACAACAAAAACATAAAACAATTCATTAAAATACAGGTTAAAATACAATTTAAAATTAAATCTAATTTTGTATTGATGTTTGTGTCGTAATGTTATTCTGAACTACATTGAACATGTCTGGGAAAGCAGCATATAAACAAACTTGATAATGATAAAATATACCATATTTTTCCGTGTATAAGACTAGGTTCCCCCCCTAAAAAATAATGTCCAAAATTTGGGGGCGTCTTATACATGGATAGATCTCTCCCCATTTTCTTAAGTTGGAGTCCCCCCAAATAGGGAGCGTCTTATACATGGGGGTGTCTTATAGATGGAAAAATACGGTAATAATAATGATAAATCTGTAGGCTATTTTACATAAAAGCTGCTGAGGCTGAGATTGACTTGCCCATGGCCACACAATGGTTCCATGTGATTTAACCTGGTTCTCCCATATGCAAAGCTATCACTATCCACTGCCTCCAAAATTGAAACATTAAAGCCCACACTTCCTGTTGTAGGTGGCTCATTTGAAATGATTCATGCATTGTAGTCATTAAAAAAAAGTTTGAAGGGTAAAGCTAAGATGCTGAAAAGCTGGAGAAAATTGCACAGATTTCTTATCCTTCATTTGAGTGAACGTGTATGTTTTTTGATCATCTTGAGAGAAAACTGTTGACCACATGTGTTGAAATACAAGGCACACCATATGGCTGAAAGCATTTCCTTGTGGCTGTTTACATCTTCACACTAGTTGTCTCTAGCTTTTACCTGAACTTTCCCTGAAAAACTAATGTGGTAGCATTTTCACAAAACAGAGACGATGAGTCAGACCTCTTTTAATCACGTTGATTGCCCAGTTTGTCATGTGCCAAACTTCTGTTCTTATCCTCGAGAATAAAGTTATGTTGTTATTGTGGCAGTTCTCTGCCTTTTTGCACTAACTGTAAAATAGTACGCTCTAGTGGTAGAACACACACACACACACACACACACACAAACACAGCAGTTGAGACTGAGTATTTTGATGTAAAGCTGGTTCACACATACAGGGCAAATCTGCCCATTTTAGTTTCTCTTAGTTTTTCAATTTTCAGACACAGGCAGTCTGGAGGGAGAGACTTACGCTATGCGTGAATGACCCTCAAAGGTGGACACAATGAGGCAAAATATTTGTACAGTTTTAAAACAAGAACAATGGGAGTTGTTCCACTGGTGTCAAGGTTCATCTTCATGTAACAAGAGACCCACACAAAAAGAGCAGGGTGATGGAATCTTCTAAATGCCTACCAAATGCTTGTATTTTCATACTGAAATGCCCTCCGCTTTTGGGAGCCCTGACTCTAAATATGCCATTGCTAAAGCACCCAGGATTTTATGCATTTAACTCAAATCTTGCATACCCAAACTATGAGCTGAAGCGCAAAACATGGGCTTGGTAGCAGTGTTGGTGGGTAGGGCAGAAGGCAGGTGAAGGCTGGGCTAAATACAAAGCTATTTTGTTGTAAATAGGAAGGTAGGGTGGCAGCTGGCTGAAGGCAGTGACCCATTTGCCTTAACGGAACAGCCTCCATTGCATAGGAGGTGTAGTTTTACCACCTTTAGTGCAAAAAACTCTTGTGAATGTCATGGCTGTACCTGTGGAATCTCTCAGAGGCCATGTGGTGTTCAGTACAACAAGACCCACCAGTGTGATGTCGCTTATCTAACATAGGAAAAAGAAACCCATTGCCATTATCGAGAGCAGGCATGTTTTGGGACTACAACTCCCATCATCCCCAGCCAACAGGACCAGTGGTCAGGAATGATGGGAGTTGTAGTCCCAAAACAGCTGGCGGGCCAAGTTTGCCTATGCCTGATCAAGAGGCCCAAGAGGTGAGGCTCCACCTAAGTGTCAGCAGGTACTGTAGGGTCAGAAAGCTCCTCCTAGGAGTTAGGAGCCATGATGAGATTAAGAGATCTAAGAAGCCTTACACTTGTCCTGGTTTATTGTGGGTAGGCCTGGAGAGAGGCCTGCACCCCAGAAGCTATATCCCTTAAAACACCTCAGCTTAATGAGAAAAAGAGTAGCCTTACAGAATGGTATGCATCCAGGGGTAGGGTAGGCAAGAAACTTGTTTCAAATCACATTAAATACAAGCCTGCCTAATTGACAGTTTCCAAAACAATGAACAAACCAAAGCACAGCCATCCTTCCATTTTGCAATGCAGTTTTCCAGCTAAGTTATATTCATAAAAATGTACAAACTCAGGTAAAGCTTCATAAAAACACATATATTAGTGAAAATAATGTACACAAATGCATTATATTTGTGGAAACAGCTTTGCTGAAGTGTTTATATTAGGATAATTTCACACTAAAAATACATATTTTTTTAAAATATATAAAAACAAACAAACTGATGTGGAAAACTGAATTTAAGATTTTTTAAAAAATGAAAAACTGAGATAAACTAAAATGGACAGATTTGCCTATCCCTAGGTATTGATCAGCAAGGCCTTCAAAACTGGCTCTTCCTCATAAACTCTTGGTCAGAATAAGAACGAGACATCTATAGGGCAGGGCTGGGGAAGGAGAGTGACATTCCTGAAACCTAAGAGTCCAGCTTTGCCACAGGGTATTCTTGTTTTTCTTCATTTTCTTCCTCTTTATGTCTGTGATGACTTTGGGGCTTTCCCCTCTTCATTTTGTTCTTCCCAGTGGGGGGAAATGGCTTAGTTGTAATGCAGGACCGTATGGTGTGTTTCTCCCTTGCCCAATTGTCCACCTTAGGCTAATGTTAGTAAACATGCATTAAATACAAGCGCTTTAAATCTTGTCAGGGGTGTGCGTGTTGTGAGGATGAAAATTAGTTATTAGCCTAGCTTTTCATCCATGCATAATAGGATGCTAGAATCAGAGCTGTTTGCTTTGGGCCATGGGAAGCATCATGCTTGAAGATGTCTAGTTCTGAATGTACAAAGTGTAATACGTTTAAAACAAACAAACACAAGGCAGAGGCCCATTCTACATAATGAAAGTAAAATGGGGGCTCTTTCCATTACATTTTCTGCAAATAACACAAGGAGAAGGGAGAACAGATGATCTCTCTCTGTTTCTTTCATTTTGCAAAACAAGGAGGAAAGAAACATCACAATAAATTTCTTATTCCACCTAAAAATATCTTTTAAAAAACAAAAACTGCCACAAACCCATTGTTTTTTGCCTTTTCTCTCTCTGGCTGAAGTCACAGCAGAGCCGTCTCATCCATAGAAGCCGGTGGCGCGGTGCGCCAGGGGCGCCCCCGCGAGCCCGCCGGCATACCGGGCTCCCCCTCCCCAACCCGCCCCCGCCCCCACGGGCAGGCGGGCACTCGCGCGCCGGCGGGTGGGCTGTAAGCCGCCCGCCCTCGCCTCCCAGAGCCCCAGCTGGAGCGCTGGAGCGGCGCGGGGCTTTGCGCGACCTTCCAGCACTCCAGCTGGGGCTCTGGGAGGCGAGGGCGGCCGGCTCGCGCTCCCGCGCGCAGCCGGCCGCCCGCCCGATGCAGCGCGAGCTGCCCAGCAGCGCCGCGCCGTCCAGCTGCGCGCGGAGCGCGAGCCGGCCGCCCTCGCCTCCCATCCCGGAAGCGCTGGAAGGGCGCGCAGAGCCCCGCGCCGCTCCAGCGCCACGCCCCTCACCCCCCGCTCGCCCACCCCCCTCCCAAGGGGCGGCAAGCGCGGGAGGGAGGCGGCGGGGAGGCGGCATGGCGGGGGCGCCGGAGGGATAGCCGCGCCAGGGCGGCAGATCCCCTTAAGACGGCTCTGAGTCACAGTGAGATTACTTCAACAATTCTGCATCAGAAATATTACAGATTCTGAAAGCAGGATATGTTATGTGGTCTACTCATCTAAGTATTTAAAACTGTCTAACAGGAAGCTCAGATTAGGCAACACGAATGCGGAAAGTTTGTAGGTGTGAAACTTTGTTGAATTTACCTTGTGCAGGGCTACTTGCTTCTTCCCTGGGCGTGGCTCCAGACTATTGCCATGCCCTTAAAACCAACAGGGCAGAGTGCCACGTACTGTGTTGTGCCTTCCTTATGCCTCAAAGGCTCATGAGATGCCTCTCCTTTCAGGTTATCCCCTTGCTGTCAATGTCACCTGCTCCTTTTCAGGCCCCAAGCTGTTCAGACAACCATTTCCCCCATTACATGCAGTTCCTACCTCTCTTGCCCTGATCTGGCCACAGTGATCCATGCGACGATCACCTCCAGACTTGATTATTGTAACTCGCTCTACGCGGGGCTGCCCCAGAAACTCCAGCGGGTGCAGAATGCCGCGGCGATGCTCCTCATAGGGTCTTTGCCGCGGGACCACATTCATTCAGTGCTCTACCAGCTGCACTGGCTCCCGGTGGAGTACAGGGTCAGGTTTAAGGTGCTGGTTTTGACCTTTAAAGCCCTATGCGGCTTAGGACCCTCGTCCTCAAATAATAATGTTTTGGAGGTCCCAAGCAACAAAGACGCTAGGTTGACCCCAACTAGGGCCAGGGCTTTCTCAGTATTGGCCCAGACTTGGTGGAACAGCCTATCACAAGAGATCAAGGCCCTGTGGGATTTGGCATCTTTCTGCAGGGCCTGCAAGACGGAGCTGTTCCACCTGGCCTTTGGGTTGGTTTCTGTTTGATTTAGGCTTCATTCTTTTATTGGTGGGTTATTTGAAAATGAGACTGCAGTTTTAACATTGAATTTTTAAATTTGTATTTTAATCTGTTATTTTAAATTGATTGTGTTTATGTTTTTGCTGTGATTTTAATTAGTGTTAGCCGCCCTGAGCCCGGTTTTTGGCTGGGAAGGGCGGGGTATAAATAAAAACATTATTATTATTATTATTATTATTATTATTATTATTATTATTATTATTATTTATTACTGCTTTTACTGAAGTGCAAGGCATTCTGTGATTGTGGATTGTATTCATATTGTTAGGGTCACCCTTTTTACCAGTAGCAGATGGCATGGTAGGATGGCACTACTCTCCTGACCTCCCAACACCTGAGTCACTGCTGCTTACTGGGAAGGAGAGGGCTGAGGTGGCAGGAAGGCCAGCATGGTGGAAAACTGAAAGGAGTGCTGGATTAGTTCTCTGTGTTTGCACCGCACAGGTTCCCTGTTGTTGGTAATTTTCCAGGGAGACCAGAGCGACTGGCATGCCCCCTCAGTTGGCTCATTCACCACCGGCCGAAAACTGCCAGTCAAGTCCCGACCCCTGGAGCAGCAGAAATCAGGGACCTAGCCTCCAGAAAGCTAGGCACGCCTTCAGATTCCATTTCACAGCAGAAGTGCCACAACAGAGGCTGATATGAATGTTTCAACAAGCATTTTATTAAACAAACAGCAGGACAAAGAGATGGACACATTCAATCTCTTCCATGTCCTGAGGTAAAAGAGAAAGAGCTAACTTCTACATGGAAGTTTCCAGAAGCACAGAGAGCTTACCTACTCTTAAGGTGGAATGGAATATTACAACATTCCCTGCCACGGCACCCTTCACCTTCACCTTACTCAGCTGTTGGGACGTCAAGGGAGCACCACGGTCTCGCCATACAATTCAATACTGCTTTTTACTCTGAAAAGTGGAAGCAAAGGCAGCCTTGGATGTTCTTGCCCATTCCATCTCTGGTCCTGTTTCTGTCTCCCTTCTTATCAGTTCTGCAACAATCTAATAAAGAGGAAAGAGGACACCACGTGGAATGGGTGGGAGAAGCAGCGGTGTCCTTCCCCCGCACCTCAGCTAGAGATTGAGGGGGGACACCTGATGATAGTGGGTACAGCATAAAATTTCAGTGATATGCCAATGAGTACATTCATTGTTGTGCTTTGAGAAAAGGTGGGCATTTGTAATCCATTCTCCTGTCCCACTGTGCTTTATTAACAAAGCTCTCTCCAACCCCTGCTTTGACTCTAACTCACAGAGGGGCAGGGAACACCTGAGGGTACACCATGCAGAGGATTCAGCCTCAAGCTTATCCTAGCCTCTTGGCAGTTGTAGTGAATATTTAGGACTCTAGCGCACAGGACTATTTAGAAATACAAATGGCAGCCACACATCCTTCCCCTGATAGAGGGACATGGAGGCGTTTAATAATCCTCCCAAACTGTTTGCATTGAGTGGGAAGCTGTCATTGGCATCAGCAGACCTCAACAGCAAACTTGAAAAAGCCAGCAACCTTCAGGATTTTCTGTGGCCAATGGTGCAAAATTGCTTGCTTTAAGCCAAAACAACAACAACAACAACAACAACAATGAAAAAAAGGGGGGACCCAAATCCAAAATACTCTCCTTTGACACTACAACAGACTTCTACTAGCTAGTAAACTGTGTCCATCTGAACTGTACAAAAGTAGATTATGTCAAAAGGAAATGTTCTTTTTAAATACAATCAGAGAGAACAGACTTCCTTTAATTTCCAGTCCCTATTTGTGCTGTATTTCATTCAGTGACCTTCTGAGATGCAAGGGCACTGTATGCCACATATGACAATGGAAACTTCATTAAGACACAATAGTTAATTAACAGTATGTCATATTAAGTTCAGCTTGCTTAGTAAGCTTTTTTTACTTTTCTTTTTGGAGGCTAGTTTCCATTTAAATAAATGGAATAAAATCATACGTGCAAAAAATTTACCCATTATGTTTAGTTCTAAGACGCAAATCAGAGAATCATGTGCGGCACATCCGTGTTTGCTGTGGGACACTTTCTTTCCATTACACACTCCTGATCACATCACAACATGCTTAAGAACATTGTGATTTTTAAAGAGGAATGTGTGGTCTGAAGGAGAGGTTGGAAATGTTTGGTGTTGGAGAAAACCCCCATTCTGTAAGGGTGCGTGTGTGTGTGTGTTGACAAAGGGCATGTTACTCCCATTCATTTTGAACAGAAGCAGCTATTTTATGTGAAGCAGACCACTGGTCCAGGAATCCCAGTACTACCTAATTGTGATTGGCAGCAGCCGTGTCCTGTGATTCTTCTAACTGGAGATGCAAGGGATTGAACCTTAGACCTCCTACACTGAAAGCATTTGCTCTGCTACCAAGCTCTGATCAGGAGAACTAATGCAACAATCCCTATGTCTGAATGCACCCAGTGAATCCTGACCATGAAGGAGACAGGAGATTGTTCTCATTCTTCTGACTGCATGAGGTATCTAGGGCCATCTGGCATCAGAGACAATTGAAACAAGAAGAATCACCATCACATCTGAAGTCCTGCCAGTTCCTGTGGGTCTGGGTGTGTGTCTCTTTTAATTTCTTGCTCTACAGTTGATAGCCTTCACATGTCAATGGCCAGCTTAGGAACTGGCAGATCACTGAGGGACGGGTGGAAGAAGAAGAAGAAGAAGAAGAAGAAGAAGGAGGAGGAGGAGGAGTTTGGATTTGATATCCCGCATTTCACTACCCGAAGGATTCTCAAAGCGGCTAACATTCTCCTTTCAGTTCCTCCCCCACAACAAACACTCTGTGAGGTGAGTAGGGCTGAGAGACTTCAGAGAAGTGTGACTAGCCCAAGGTCACCCAGCAGCTGCATGTGGAGGAGTGGAGACGCGAACCCAGTTCCCCAGATTACGAGTCTACCGCTCTTAACCACTACACCACACTGGCTCACTGGTGGAGCAGCGATGGCCAAACACCTCATTTGGGGGTTTGTGAAGGCAACCAGCGGTGGTAGCTCTCAAATGATCCACACTTTTGGTTACCACAGAATTGGTTACCACAATTCTGTGGTGGTAAAGTGCCTTCCCCCATTAGAGGAGCTGGAGGGAGACATCTGCCCTATCCTAATCCCCTCCAGGAGTGCATATCAGGGGTTGGGACAGCCAAACCTTATGCATGTTTACTTGGAAGATGGTCCCATTGTGCTCAGTTGTGCTTACTCCCTAGTAAGTGTGTTACTCCTTAATAAAGATAACAGCCTCAGAAATGTAGGAAGAGCCACGTCTATAGCTAAGGATTGAAATTACTCATCATTAACAACTCAGAATGTCTCATGACCCCCCTGAAACTGGTAAGCAGTTAAAAGTGAGAAACATTCTGAAACATTATCTGTGAGTTTGCATAAATCCCCCTTTATTTTCTGATGAAGTCTCTCTCTCTCTCTTTCTCTTTTCCCTTTGCTAGGAGTCTTATGAAACTGAAATGTCAAGTGAGGGTTGCTTTATATCGTGTTCTGTCAATCAAACAAACGGAGGCTTTATGCATCTGTTGCTAGTATATTGGCACTTTTTGAAGAGTGTTTCGGTGGGAGTGAGAATAAATAAAGATCCTTCAGGCACTTTCTCATTTATGGATGAGGAATCAAAGCAGTCTGAAACTTCATTTTCAGCCTGATACCCTGAAGATTGTTGGCTGATAATTCTGGATGGAACAGCTTATCTGGGAGGATTAGGAAGAACATGGGCTTCCTATTACTGCTGGCTTCAGTCTATTCAGCCGCACAGACTTTGTCACACAGTATCTGTGCCTTTACATATGTCACTAATCTTATCTATATCTTTTCAGCTCCTTCTGTTGGAGCTGTGCTTCCCTGGGCCTAAACCTCCCATTTCTTCATTACACTGGCTGTATAGGCATTAGCCTCCCCCTTAACAGCCTTTTCTGTACCATGTCATTCAGAAAGGGCTAGTAATGCAAAGGCTGTAGCCTTCACAAGAAGGTAATGGGTGTGCTTTATCTCAGGTCCTGTAGGTCACACACTGGTATATTAAACACAATCTCCTGCTCCGTCTTTTTTCGTTCTACTCCTCCAAAATCTTACCTTTAAAAAACACCACCACCGCAATATGATCAAGTAAAATGAATTAGTAAAGGTAAAGGGACCCCTGACCATTAGGTCCAGTCGTGGCCGACTCTGGGGTTGCGGCACTCATCTCGCGTTACTGGCTGAGGGAACCGGCGTACAGCTTCCGGGTCATGTGGCCAGCATGACTAAGCCGCTTCTGGGACCGAGCAACCACAGGGATTTGAACCGCCGACCTTCTGATCAGCAAGCCCTAGGCTCTGTGGTTTAACCCACAGCGCCACCCGCGTCCCAAAAAATGAATTACTGAGCACCAAAGAAAAGCAGAGGTAATCTAGTTCAATTCAAGTACTTCAGCAAGATCCCCAACATTTATAAGCTTCCTACAGAGGTGGCAGGATCTCATTCCTTGGAGATTATAAAAAAGTAGAACAAATAACTACCAGAATGATTAGGATTATGATATTCCATCTTTGAACTGGTGACTAAGCTAGATCATGGATTTCAAAGTTTTTTTCTACACTAACTTGCCTTCTGCAGAAGGCCTGTGCATTTGCCACAAACCCTTGTTCACTGCAAGGGATTATGGGAAGAGTTCTAGGGAGCAGTAACTTTAGGGAGGGACCATAGCTCAGAGGTAGAACACCATTTCAATTCCTCACATCTCCATTTAAAAAGGGGTAATTTAGCAGGTGGTAAGAAAGACCCTAAGGGACGCAGGTGGCACTGTGGGTTAAACCACAGAGCCTAGGGCTTGCCGATCAGAAGGTCGGTGGTTCGAATCCCCACGAAGGGATGAGCTCCCGTTGTTCGGTCCCTGCTCCTGCCAACCTGGCAGTTCAAAAGTACGAAGTGCAAGTAGATAAATAGGTACCACTCCAGTGGGAAGGTAAACGGCATTTCCGTGTGCTGCTCTGGTTCTCCAGAAGCGGCTTAGTCATGCTGGCCACATGACCCGGAAGCTGTACACCAGCTCCCTTGGCCAGTAAAGTGAGATGAGTGCCGCAACCCCAGAACCAATAAGAGTACTGCTGTATATAAGGGAACCACTATGATTGTAACCTAATGCCTTATCTCGGTGGGGAGGGGTGTTATTGAAGTTCTCACCCTAGGACGCTAGGAGTGTTGTGGATATAGTTTCACTCTGCCCACCGTGACTGCAGTTCTCACTCAGGTCCACAACACGCAAATGAAGGATTGAGAGTGCCATTCACGGATTGGGTAGCTAGGAGAGAGTTGTTACTGTTGCATGTTACCGAGTACTATATAAGCAGGCTGGCTGAGCCCTTCAGTTCAGTTCTGTTCCAGCCTGAGAATAAAGAGAGCTGCTTGGAGAATCACTGTGTCGTCTGCTATGTCCACCCACTACTTAATAACCATCTCTCTGACAAAGCCCCAAGAGGTTTCTGAGGAGACCCTGCATCCCTGGAACACAGTTTGAAAAAAATTAATCCTCTTTTCCAATCCAAGTCTATAATGTCATGTTTAGTCAGGCTCACATCATGAGTTGCAGAATGATCTAGTTAAAGAGAATAGTCTATAACCATTCAGATTCTAGAGTAGCAGAAGTAGAGGGCAGATGGTTGAGCAAGGTAGGATTAATGTATTCAATGCAGGCCAGTCCAATTGTGCTTATAACAGTAGCCTAGGCAGACTTTCAGCAGCTGCTTTAGATACAGAAAACCTACATCTGCTTTTCTCCTTTTTAACTTAACTAGCAAAAGGCCACAAATCATGTTTCATACAACATTTGGCAACATCAAGCTGATGTAGACTTGTGTAACGGAACACAAAATCATCTCAATAAAATACACGTATGGTTTCTGGAGATCAATACTGTACACCAAAGCATTTTTAAACTGCTTAATTTATTTTTAAAAAAATTCTATGCGGTATACAAAAATACAACATTTGTTGTTGTTCAGTCGTTCAGTCGTGTCCGACTCTTCGTGACCCCATGGACCAGAGCACGCCAGGCACACCTATCCTTCACTGCCTCTCGCAGTTTGGCCAAACTCATGTTAGTAGCTTCGAGAACACTGTCCAACCATCTCATCCTCTGTCGTCCCCTTTTCCTTGTGCCCTCCATCTTTCCCAACATCAGGGTCTTTTCTAGGGATTCTTCTCTTCTCATGAGGTGACCAAAGTACTGGAGCCTCAACTTCAGGATCTGTCCTTCTAGTGAGTACTCAGGGCTGATTTCTTTGAGAATGGATAGGTTTGATCTTCTTGCAGTCCATGGGACTCTCAAGAGTCTCCTCCAGCACCATAATTCAAAAGCATCAATTCTACGGCGATCAGCCTTCTTTATGGTCCAGCTCTCACTTCCATACATTACTACTGGGAAAACCATAGCTTTAACTATACGGACCTTTGTTGGCAAGGTGATGTCTTTGCTTTTTAAGATGCTGTCTAGGTTTGTCATTGCTTTTCTCCCAAGAAGCAGGCGTCTTCTAATTTCGTGACTGCTGTCACCATCTACAGTGATCATGGAACCCAAGAAAGTGAAATCTCTCACTGCCTCCATTTCTTCCCCTTCTATTTGCCAGGAGGTGATGGGACCAGTGGCCATGAGCTTAGTTTTTTTGATGTTGAGCTTCAGACCATATTTTGCACTCTCTTCTTTCACCCTCATTAAAAGGTTCTTTAATTCTTCCTCACTTTCTGCCATAAAATACAACATAAAACTCAGTAAAAAAAAAGTATCATAAAACAGATAAAGACAGGAACTCGGCAATAACAGGGTCGAGTCTTATCAGTCATAGAAAGCCTGGGCTAAGGTACAGTATATTTTTACAAGGCATCTGAAACAACTAGTGGATGATGCTTCATGTATGATAGAGAGAAGGGAATTTCATAGTGCAGGGGCAAATTTGCATCAGTTCATCCTGAATAAAACCCAGTGGATATGCTAAACCTTGGATACCTAGATTCTAGTCTCCCAGAATCAACCTCTGTTCTTCATCAGGTGACTTGGAGGAGGAATAAAAAACGTCGATGCAAGATCCAGTCTGTTTGCCATGTGTCCAGCTGCCATATTGAAATCAAAAACCTTTTATCTCTGCTTCTTCTGGGCTGCCTTTTTGTTAGTAGTTGATTTTAATGCCATTTCCCTGTCTAACTTATATGAATCCAGATGTTCAGCCAATCCATCACTGGAATCCACTGAGTTCAAAAAGGAAATTATTGAAATACAGGAAGATTAGCAAGTATGAATTATGCTCAAAATGTGCACTTCTTCTTTGAAGATGTTGCTGTCTTTCCGTCCCGAGAAGCTTGCAAAGGGTCGAGACAAAATGTTATTAGTACACTCTCAAGAACTTCTTCCATAGCAACCAGAAATGCCAGAGTTACAAGACACAGTGCTAACCTAGGCATTGTGTGCCAAGGACAGCCTTTGTAGGTTCATATGTGCCACGAGCGTCACCTGGTTTCTCTGACATTGTGATATGCTTGCAGTGTGCATATGCAGATATAGATTCCTTCCTCCATTTTATCACACAACCTCGTAGCAGGCCTGCTATTACTGTGTAAATATTAATGAAGAACAATGATCAGTTTTGCATCCTGAATATCTGTCGGATATTCCTCCTCCCAATTATTTGAAGCTCAGGTATTTGAAACTCCAATGTATATGAATTCATTGTGTGTGTCCTTTGTAACCCCTATTAGTGTACCACTATATAACTAGCATGCCCGATTATCTGAATATTTATCTGAATTCTTCAGAGGTTCCCCAGGCCAGTTGGATAAATGAGATTTCACTGTAACAGGGAATTCAATCATCTCTCTATACCGTTAATTCTAATCACTTTTCCAAAAAAAAAAAAAAATCCTTCATGGTTTTACTGCCCTAGATTTCTTCTTCTTCTCATACCGCAGAGTTATTAGGGATCTGTATCATGTCTGTTCCCTCAAGGTTGAAACAATAAGCTTTATCTGAAACTGACAAATTTAATTTTTCTTCTTCATATGTGAATCCCTTGAATGTCATGGTGTGCTTGTCCTGCAATAATCAGCCCAGCCAGGGCTGTGTCATTTAACACAGACCCATATTTTATTCTTTGACAGGGCCAAGCAACATGGAGTGTTAGCTCTATCCCAAAGCTGAAGGCTTGTTGCTGAGTTATGTCATGGGGACAGGCATGAAATAACATGCTTCTTTTGGTTTGTCCGAAGGACCTCCATGCTGAAAAAAAAAACAAAACCTTGGGAAACAATCTGGTCCCATAATGGAAATGTTTCTTCATTCTTTGAAAGATTAAAAACATTCCAAAAGCATCTTCCCTGCAGGGATCTGAACCCTGGGACAGTCAGGGTTGCTCTCAAGGTCTATAAGAACAATAAATTACAGACAACTCTAGGGAATGCTGTTTTCACTATGCCATTCCAGCTGATTTATTTCTTCTAAGCTTTTCATTGCAAAAGATAATCAAAACATATTGGCATCGTGTTATATTGGTAAAGAACAAGTAGTTGTTTACCATTCATTCATCCTTATGGCAGATTCATAAAACATTCTACTGGCTAGAGCAGGATAACATGTGATACAACAATACGGATTGATTTATATACTACGTATTTTTAAATTCCACATTACCCCTCTTAATAGAGCACTCAAGGCAGCTTTGAATATAGTAAAAATCCAGTTTGAGGTATTACATTGAAATCATAATATTTTTTAACCCCCCCCCCCAAAACCCACCACGAATCTTGGGGGCAACTTGGCCAATGTAACAATATCCCTAGCAGATAAGTATAAAAAGGTAAAGGACCCCTGACAGTTAAGTCCAGTCGTGAATGACTCTGGGGTTGCGATGCTCATCTCGCTTTACTGGCTGAGGGAGCTGGCGTTTGTCTGCAGACAGTTTTTCTGGGTCATGTGGCCAGCATGACTAAGCTGCTTCAGGTGCAACGGAACACCAAAACCAGAGCAGCGCACAGAAACGCCGTTTACCTTCCCAACACAGCGGTACCTATTTATCTACTTGCACTTTAATGTGCTTTTGAACTGCTAGGTTGGCAGGAGCAGAGACCAAGCAACAGGAGCTCACCCCGTCGCAGGGATTCGAACCACCACCTTCCGATCGGTAAGCCCTAGGCTCAGTGGTTTAGACCACAGTACCACCTGTGTCCCTTGCAGATAAGTATATGCACACAAACCCAAAGGAAGGATGGAGAAGTAGATGCAGACAGGATATATTTCACAAACTGCTTTTCTTAGGGCTCAGCTATACAGCTGCAAATAAAACATTTTAAATGTGTTGTAAAGTGCAATATACAAATGTGACAGTAGATGGCGACAATGAGCTATGCAAAATTCAATGTGTTTTTCAAAACATTTTTTTAAAAAGCATTTTCATAGCTTTTTTAATATGTGTGTAGATTCCACCTTGGTAATGTTTCCAAAATATATCCTGAAAATAATACCAAAAATCTGTCAGGACATAAGATGCCAATACAAGCAAGACCTGCAACAGTTTTGCCGTCAGTTGTATCTATTTTGGTTTTTCATAATGGTTTCCCCATTTGCATACTTATTTATTTCTCCTAAGAATGTCCTTCAAAGGGCATTTGCTATATATTTCTTTAATGGCAACTATTACTATACCCTTTGACACACTCCTCTAATCTATCATTAAGAAGACTGATTTACTGCATTTAGAAGAGAAAAACACTTAGAGATAATGCATTTGAGTAAGAAAAAGACTATAAAAAATTAAAATTAAGAACTTTGGTGCTGAAACAGAGAGCAAGACATTTGAGTTGGGGGAGGGGGCAGATTAGGGATCTGATTGATAGCTGTCATGGGTATAGGAGATGATCACATGCAATTGATTGTACACCTATTTATTTTTGCTGAATGTTTGTAGCAGTATAAAGCAGCTTTAATACAGTTTCCCACATTTCTATGAACAGTTTCATGCCTCATCCTCCCTGGAATTGTTTTACGTAGTTCACAGCCCTGGCTTTCTATTAAAAAGTTCATAAATTTCTGTCAACTACTTCATGTGTTCTACAGCAAGTGAACATTCCATGTGCTCACAGAACATTGGAAAGAAAAACACCTTTTTTCTGAATGTGTATGTGCACTGTAAAGGTAAAGGTACCCGTGACCATTAGGTCCAGTCGCGGACGACTCTGGGGTTGTGGAGCTCATCTCGCTCTATAGGCCGAGGGAGCCGGTGTTTGTCTGCAGAAAGTTTTTCCGGGTCATGTGGCTAGCATGACTAAGCCTCTTCTGGCGAACCAGAGCAGTGCACAGAAACGCCGTTTACCTTCCCGCTGGAGCTCACCCTGTTGCAGGGATTCGAACCGCCAACCTTCTGATTGGCAAGCCCTAGGCTCTGTGGTTTAGACCACAGCGCCACCCGTGTCCCTTTTTATGTGCACTGCAGTATGCCATTATTGGCTTTGGGGTCCTGCAATGTACAACTCACAAGGCCTCAGTTTGAGCAAGTTGCTCACATGGAGCTGTCCATGATATTGCAGCCTGCTTGCCCCTATGGGTATCCGATAGGGACAGGTCAGAGCCATTTGGATCTGCAAGCCACATTCCTCCCTACTCCACTGAAAGACATTTCCACACAATATGTATGCAAGCAGATGTCCCAGAGGAATTACAGTGGTGTTGTCCCACCAGCGTATCCCTATCTCCACCAGTGGAGCAACAAAATCATACCGCTTCCTGCTCCCCCTCAGGCAGCTTCCAGGATTCATAAACATATGAATCCGCTGACCTTGCCATATTGAAGGCTACTGCAATTTTGGATTAATTTTCTAAAACTATGGCACCTTCCCTCAGCTACCGTCTCTTCCAGACATTCTACACAAGGCAAAATTTTGCAAAACGAAGAAAATTGCAGTGAAGCATATCTTGTGCAATGGTGTTACTAAAGTTTGGCCAGAGGGTTGGCAGGTGGGATCACCACCATCTAGCTCTGAATAAAGCAGGGCACTGCGAGGAAGACAGGCCCTTCTATCAATGGTTTTTATTTATGCATGTATTATTTTAATACAGAAAAGTGGAGCATTATCAGAATTAACAAAAACATGGCTAACCCCCAAATCAATAAAACACTGGATGCTAAACAGTACAGTTAGATTTCTGCAAACGTGCAAGTCTGAAAATGAAAAGAAAGAAGAGCCAAACTTTTGCCATACTGCCTAAAGGAGAACAGGGTTGGGTCCTGGTGAATCTGGAAGACAGTTCACAAAGTTAGCACCTGCTGCTTCAAGTAGACATCCAACAAGCTTTATTAGGCTGTCAAGGGCATCTTCTGCCACTGCTAGGTAAGTGAATGGTGCTACATGGTCCCTGCAGAAGCTCACTCACTGCTCTACATAGCTAGAAGACCTGCTCTTGCTGCATAAAAGTTGTCACTTTCCTCCCCTTCTACCTTTGCTCACCCTTTTGCTCACACTCAACTGCACAGGGATGTGGATCTGACACATAAGAAAGTTTTCATAGCTGTCCACATGAGCACAGGTGAAACAGACCTGTACACATAAAGCTCACATGCCCAGCTGCATTCCTGGGCGTATTTTAGCATCAACAATAAGGACCAGGGGATCCCACCCCCTTCCCAGCATGCCCACACACAGCCACCCTGGGCGCCATGAAGCCACCTCTGTCGCCGATCAGCTCGGCCATATATTATTAGTTTTTTAGTTTTTTACACACACACACATTCTGATTTTGAAAATACAAAGCTGATGTTCTGTAAACTTCTGTTTAGAGCAGTTTTTAATGTTTGAAGATGGGCGGGGTAGAAATAATAAATAAATTATTATTATTATTCAAAATATATGCTTCCAGTATTTTAAGCATTAGTGGTTCAAATGAGGTATTGCCTTATTTGCTCAGCTTTTCATATTGGGACCAAAATGGCTGGTGTGATTGAATGTAAAGGCAAGATTAGGATTTGAATCAAGCTTTCACAATCATTTTGTGTACAAAGAATCAATGAATACTCAATGTCAGACATGGGAAATGAAGCAAATTGTGTCATCCCCCCCCCCGCCAAATATCAGAGTAAGCACCCTACTCATAAGAAAGTTCAGTTATTGTTCAAAGAGTCAAATGTTACTGTAATATTGCTTCACCAGATCTTTGTGCATTAATTCTTCTTTGAGATGGAAAAAATACCTATTAAGATTACGCAAAAAGTGTGTGTGTGTGTGTGTGTGTGTCATGACACGTTTGCTTTCTGGAACTAGTTGTGACAATGAAAAAGCAAATATTTGATGAACGCAGACAATATGTGAGTGCAGTAAAACCTTGGCCTTGATTTTAAGATGTTCTTAAGTTTTGAATATTAGAATTAATTGAAAAGAGGCTGTTGAATCAGGTAGAGCTTAAAAGGAAAGCTAAAATATTTCCTGGTGTACCACATTTTTTCTGTTGCTGTTATCTCTACAGCTAAATGCTTGCAGTTATCCTTTCATTCATGTGGAAAATAGTTCTTAGGAAGTTACAGGATAGACCCACTCCGGTGGCGAGAAATAAATATAGATCTTCCAAAAAGATTAGTCAGTGTTTTGCTCTCAAGCTTCAGTTGGCTAGGCAAGGATTTGGCTTGATCTGGAATTTGGTTTGTCAGATTCAGTCATCTGAGAGTTATAGAATTAAATGGTCTTATGATGTAGAAAGACAAGAACCATTATTCTTGCCTTTTTTCCACAAACTCATGGAAAGCTTCCAATTCTGTCCACTGGTTAGGACTTCACTGAAATACAGAGATACACAATGCTTTACTTGCACACACCCTGCTCCCTTCCTCTTGCCTCTGCTCTGTGGGCAAACCTTCTGAGTTAGTGACCTCCAGAGCCAGTTGCTGTCTCACAATTCCCCAGAAAGCACACATATAACAGTAATCTGCCTGCCTCCCCTTCCTTATAGATAGATTATGGTACTCTACCCTACATGGCTTCAGATGGTGAAGGCTTCTTTTCTCTTATATACATATTCCTTCATGGTATAAGCTTTTGTGTACATGCACACTTCTTCAGATACACGTGCATGCACACAAAAGCTTATACCAAGAACAAACTTAGTTGGTCTCTATGGTGCTACTGGACAATTTTTATATATATTTCGACTGTGTCAGACCAACACGGCTACCTACCTGAATCTAGGTATTCCTTCAGTTCAGCAACATGACATAGATACGCAGTCTAGATTTAGGTGACAGTAGAAGGAGATGTTTGGACCAAAGCAGCCTTACCCAACCTGGTACCTACCAATTTTTAACAACAACATCAGTTAGTTCCTGTCAGTAGGGCCAATGATCAGAGGATTGTAGGCCCAAACATATGGAGGGCAGCAGGTATTTTGGCCACCTCATGAGAAGAGAAGACTCTCTGGAAAAGACCCTGATGTTGGAGAAGGAGGGCACAAGGAGAAGGGGACGACAGAGGATGAGATGGTTGGACAGTGTTCTCAAAGTGACTAGCATGAGTTTGGCCAAACTGCGGGAGGCAGTGGAGGATAAGGGTGCCTGGCGTGCTCTGGTCCATGGGGGTCATGAAGAGTCGGACACGACTGAACGACTGAACAACAACAACAATAACAGGTGGTGGTAGGGTGGTATTCATCTAAGTTTTACTCAGAGTAGACCTGTTGAAACCAACGAACTTTAAAATCAGATCTCTGCCATGCTCTGCCACACATTTATTTTCCACAAGGGGCAGATGGAGGAAGGAATTGATGGCTGAAAAGCACAGTGAGATTTTTAAAAGTCTTGCCGTGGCAACCTGTGTTGGATCAGCACTAGGTTATGGGAAATGGAATGCCTGACCTCATCCACAATCCATTACTACTACACTCATATTCTGCCAACCAAATGACACAATGTCAGGGTTACATTAAAAAAAAAAAGGCCAGGAACCTCATGGATGCTTCTGAAAACACATCTTTCCTGCCCATAAAGCTTGCCATAGATAGCTGTGTGAGTTACCCTAGGCAAGTAAAAGCTGTGTGACTTTTAGTTACAGGTAGATAGCCGTGTTGGTCTGCCGTAGTCGAAACAAAATAAAAGATAATAATAAGATATCTGAAGAAGTGTGCATGCACACGAAAGCTCATACCCATAACAAATGTTGTTGCTGTTCAGTCGTTCAGTCGTGTCCGACTCTTCGTGACCCCATGGACCAGAGCACGCCAGGCACGCCTATCCTTCACTGCATCTCGCAGTTTGGCCAAACTCATGTTAGTAGCTTCGAGAACACTGTCCAACCATCTCATTCTCTGTTGTCCCCTTCTCCTTGGGCCCTCCATCTTTCCCAACATCAGGGTCAAACTTAGTTGGTCTCTAAGGTGCTACTGGAAGGATTTTTTTTATTTTGTGTGACTTTTGTTGTTGTTGTTAAAGGTTTATGCAGACCACACATGGTGCAAGTAGTTTTCTAAGGCATCACAGTGTGGGCTGTTAAGCAAAATCTGGTACTCTGGCGATAATGTGTATATTCGTTCAGTGTAAATGAGTAAGTTAAAAAAAAAACCATGCAATGAATCATAGTTGCAAGGCCAGACTTGCTTTGATTAACTACACTTGTATAATGAAATCCAACAGAGCAATCACTGAAACATTTAGCTCCAAATGTAAATCTTCTTGAACTCGGGAGGGGGGGCATGTTAGGCAATGAGAGGTGGCATATAATAAAGCCATATTTCACTTAATGAAAGTGGAGGCAGTGGTAAAGAAAAGGCAATGTTTAAAAGTTGCTCTGCTGTGTTTGGCAAGCAAAAATGGGTTATTTTAAATGTGTCAATCATGATAATCCAACATATTTTTAATCTAAAGGTCAATAGAAGCAGTTTCTACAGCGGATACAGTAGTTATGCCAAATACGAAAGCAAGCATTTAGAAGATGATTTTGAGTATTAATACATCAACACAATACGTCTCGGAAAATTAATCTGAGCATTACATTGGAGAGCATAGATTTATCTAGGTAAGAGAATTTTATTAAAAATGTTCCAATATAACCTGTGACACATTCGTTTTACCAAGACTTCTTTGTTGAATTTTCCGTATCTCAAGCATGGTGGGTGGAAGGAGGGTGGTGTGCATTTCTATCAAGATATAACCATTACTCTGTCTCAGTGAATACAGGACCTGCTTGCTTCAAATACTGGAGCATGCTACTTTTAAGCAGAGCCGTAGCTACAGTGTGTGGGTTCTAGCTGGGTTTTTTTTTTTTTTTTTTTTGCCCCGGGGGAAGCCTCCAGAGGGGTGCCATTGAGGCTCCCAGCCTGTGTGTGAGTGTACGCAAATGTGTGGGGGTTTGTGCCAAAGTGGGTCTTTAACTTGGGTGACATAAAGCCTAGTTTGGCCCCCGTTTTAAGGTAATAGCATCAACTTCAGTGATATGTATAGGTTTCATGTTGGGGACCTGCTGTTTGGAACACGCAACTCCAATATTGTTTGATGTGCACTAACTGCCAGTTCATTTTCATCTGCAATTCAAAGTACTGGTTACTATATAAAAAGTCCTTAGGACTGGGGTCCCCAACCTTTTTATGCTCATAGGCACATTTGGATTTTTGAGCAAGTGCCGTGAGCATCACTCCTTTCCCAGGTCATCCCACCAAGGGACAGGAAAAGAGAGAAAGTGTGCAAACGTAACACATAAGAATAGCCCTTGGTTGCCTTTTGGTTGTACACAAATGCTGAATTAGGTGGGATAGAAGGAGCAGACAAGCTTTTAAAAAGCTGTATTTCTTATTTTGTGTGTGGATACATTGCCTATCATTTCCTCTTGCCCCAGATTTTCTGGCGTAAGTGAATGAAAAATGCAACAAATAACAAGTTATCTTAAATTATATACTTGTAGTGCAGTCAAATTAAGCAGTATCTCAAGATTGGACTTCCACTTCGAATCTTGGACGGACAGAACTTGAAGAGTCAGAAACTCTCAGAAACTCAAATGTCATGTTTCACAGCTCGCTTTACAGTTCACTTCTTATATTTCTTTGAGGTACCGGGTACTTTTATCTCCTGATAGGTCCTACTATTAGCCAGAGTGAGGTGGCTGCCTTTGGCAGCAAAATGTTAGTTAAATAGCCAGTAGTTGTATTTCAATGCCAAGGAGCGGAAGAGGTGCTTGTGGGATTTTCAGGGACCATAATTAATGTACTGGTAATGTGCACCTTGAGGACTATACACCATGAGTGGATGGTGATGCCTCAGGCTGCAAAATACCCTGGGGCAACCCTCCCGGTAGGAGTCATTCTACATCCTTCCACTGCCATACCCAGGAAAGTCCAGCCCTGCACACATTTGCATGCTCTTGCTCTGTAGTTTCAGTCACTGGTATCTGCTTTGTCATATTCAAAGTATTTATTCAAAGCATATATATTCCTACTTTGCTTTTGTCATAGTGGCATTGGCACATGTTCTTCCACGGGGCTCATGGGCACATTCTGTTCACCTCTGTAAGAAAACTGCTGCAGGCATGTGTTTGTGACACTCAGTGCACTCTGTTTTCATAAGGAAAGGAATTTGTCTACCACCATTTGTGGAATCAGCGAATGGTTTACAATCAGGTTGCTATGGAAGGTGAAGGTTTTATCATAGATTTTGTTTGCCTGATCTTACATACGTACGTGTGTGTGTGTGTGTGTGTGTGTGTGTTACAAGGTACACATGTGACCTGCAGCAAAATCCTGCCATGCAGCATGCTCCTGTGGTTACTCCATACCATTCTCTTTCCTCACAGTTTTCCTTTCCCCACTCCAGCAGCCATTCAGTATTCTATGTCATTGTTGGGCTGTTTGTGAGACTTCTCCCATTGGATTCTGCCTCTCCCTCCTTTCCCCTTCATTCTCTCTCTCTTTCTCTCTCTTTTCAGGGCAAATGTCAGCATTCCTCCAGGCCTGCTCGCTCTCTCTCTCTCTCTCTCTCTCTCTCTCTCTCTCTCTCTCTCTCTCTCTTGTGTAAAGGCGTCATAATTTTGTCTATGTAGGGATAGTATTTGCCATTGGTATAATAGGATGCCCTACAATAAAGCACAGACAAAAATTGTGGGGGGGGGCCTCTCAGGGAGGGGTACCAGTCCCCACAAATGGCTGTGAGTGTTACAGTGACCTCTACTGGCTGAGCTTTAAAAGCCAGGCTTACACAATTCTTCGCCTCAGCTGACTGACTACTGCTTCAGCTTTTAAAAGAGAGGCCTCTTTTTATGGCTAGGACTCCCTTTCCCCTGCCTGTGTACAAGACTATTTCTTCACAATCACGATAGTCACTTTAGTTATGATTGAGGTTGTTGATAATGGACTCCACTAGAACTCACATTTCCATAAATCACACCCTGTTAACGTGAAAGCCGAGGGATTACAGCTATTAAGCATTTTTTGACATGCAGCTTGACCAGCTAATGGTGAAAATGTGTCAGCTTTCTAAAATTAAAAGAAATATAGCAAGGAGTTTAGATCAGGAGGATTGAAGCAGCAGAGATACAGAGTGCAGGCAAAATGAATTACTGCTTTCCTTTCCTTCAGTGACAGCAGATTACAGCAGTGGGGGGAAAATACAAATCCCCACAGAATAACATATCTATGATAAACTTCCTAGAGGCCTGACGGTGGAGTAATCTCAGATCAGGCACCTATTTATGGGGCAAATTTAAGATGCTTCAGACTCTGCAATGGAAAAAACAAATCAGCGCAGGGAGAAAAGCCACACGTTTTTCCGCCAGTCTGTCGATACGGGCATGTCCCGTCCCCCCTAGTGATCATGCCAATATCTGCATCATTAGAATTGGATGCTCATTAATCAGAAAGAGCAAACCTTCAGATTCGCTTCTTTAACTAAATAAATTACGGTTGCAATTATATGACCTCAAGGTCAGCTCCTCTAGGAGATGCCCAGCACTTGAATTAGCTCTTCAGCTCTTCACAGTAAGTGGCCTTAGCCAATCACTGCCAGATAAACACTGTTGAAATATGCATTTAATTATCTTAGCCTTTTAACTTTTAAAATCTTTTCATTGCCAGTAGTTATTTGCTAATTTATTCAGGGTAGCCAAAGAAATTCAGCGCCTTGTTAGGAGGTAGTTAGGATGTAGTTCAGATGCAAGCATTTTTTTCCTCATTGCAAGGTAAGACATGTGAAATTATCTTACCGTGACAATCCAGTTTTAGGAAGAAATTCACAGCACAATCTTGACCAGTCTTAATTGTTGCTTGGAAGTGACGCGATGAAATTAAGAGCAGAAGGAGCTGTAGAGCTGATATCCCTTTTAAAGTGAAATAGTCCCATTGATAAGGCCCACACAGTGCCATACATTCATATGGTTTTATGCAAGATGCTTGCATTTTAACCTCTACACATGATGGTGATCATTATAATTCTTTGTTCTCTGATAGAATTCAACATCTGTTTTCTCTTTCTGATTTGTTGTTCTGTTCAGGCAAGGTCTGTCAAAACAATGTCAACTTTAACTAGAGAAAAATATCTTTGACTCCTTGATGTTCTTCAGAAATAACACCAGTCAAGAAAGATTGGTTGTTGTTATAAATAAGATTTGCAATCTTTGGGTCAGCAGTATTGCTGTTGGTTTTTTTCTTCCTCAGATCACATTCTTTATATTAGTAGCAAACTGAAGTTACTGGCTTGGGCCCAGATTTGCAGTTCCATAAATGCAAGCAATACTTCCATTTTTAGATGGGAGGGACTTTGATGTAGCAAAGGCTCCTGCTAGTAGAAGGACGGGGGGGGGGGGGAGAGAATTATCATGTGGTGTAGTGGTTAAGAGCGGTGGATTTGTAATCTGGTGAACCGGGTTCGTGTCTCCGCTCCTCCACAGCAGCTGCTGGATGACCTTGGGCTAGTCACACTTCTCTGAAGTCTCTCTGCCCCACACACCTCACAGAGTGTTTGTTGTGGGGGAGGAAGGGAAAGAAGAATGTTAGCCGCTTTGAGACTCCTTCGGGTAGTGATAAAGCGGGATATCAAATCCAAACTCCTCCTCCTCCTCCTCTTCTTCTTCTTCTTCTTCTTCTTCTTCTTCTTCTTCTTCTTCTTCTTCTTCTTCTTCTTCTTCTTCTTCACAGATTTCCCCCCTTCCTTCTGCTGTGACCTATGCCACCTCCCATACTGTTCCAGGCTGCAGCAGAAAGCGTATAGTAGTGAAAATGACCTCTACAATGACTGCTTTTTTAGATCCAGATCACTATGACTTCAAAAACCATTTGCACAGTTAACTATTGTGAGTTGGAAAGGTGGGGGAGTAACACATCAATGTTTATATTCAAGACAATTTGACTCTAAATTTAGCACAATTTCAGAAAGGCTGCAGGTGAGTTTTCTTCCCAAATTCAGCTCCTTTTAGTTTTTGTGTAATTTCCATGTAAATAAACAAATCCATAATACATACATACATTTTAATGTAAATGATTGTTGTTCTATATTCATTTATTTACATTTTAATTTCTATGAATATTAATTTCCTTAAACAGAAATAAAAATAAAAATAATGACACCCTGCAGAGTTTGAAGGTTCATACCTTCGGGGGGGCGGGGTTCATTGACTTTTAAACAAACGGCATTCATTATTATGCTTTCTGTAACAGAACTTGTTTTCTCTTGGTATATGATGGCCATAATTAGGCCACTCATAATGAACATTGCTATGTTACTAAACTGTACAATTTGTGTAATGTCTGTTCTCTCAGAGATTTGGCTTTTAGTAAAACTCTTCTGGTCCATGAGGTCACGAAGAGTCGCACACAACTGAATGACGGAACAACAACAACAAAAAATAACCTGGGGTTGGATTCAGACCAATTTAGAGTAAATATGCATGCCTACTCAAAAAGTCCCACTTTTGGGCTTGGTACACACCAAATCCTGGGAAACACATATTGTTAAGGATGCTAGGAATTGAAATTCTGTGAGGGATAGGCTCCAGTTCCCTTTATTCTTTGGGGGACGGGATGTGTGTGCTTTAATTGTGTAGTGTGTATACAGTCTTTGGTCTTTTTCCCCTTTTGCAGGAACCTCACCACATAAACTGCAGGCAAGGTTCCAAAAACCTTTCTGCTAGGCGTGTGATTTCAGACAATATAATCCTAGCAGCTCACTTCTAGCTTAAGAAGAATTTAGTTCTGAAGAGATTCAAGATGCAATCCTCAGCACACTTCCTGTGGGTTAGTAGTGAAGCTTGAGGAAGTTGGTATTTGCGCCTTCTGATTCAAAGTGACCTGCCTGCTCCACAGCTCCTGGACCAATGCAATGAGTTGGAGCATAGTTATCCATCAGCTTCACACATCTTTAACGTTCCAGTGCAGCTTTCAGCTCATACAATATATTATACGTATCACTAAAAGAGTATTTTGGCATGAAGTGTGTTAAAATGTGTGCAGAAACAGGACACAATGGGCATGTTTGAAAACGATGCAGGCCAGAAACAGACTGGTTTTTTTTTCATCTCTAAGAATAATCCCTATGCCCCCAGGATGTGCGCCATGCCCCTGCGGGTGGCACGCCACGCCCCCGGGACGTGTGTCACGCCCCCGGGACACGCGCCAGCCACACCCCTGCCTTCTCTCCGCCCCCAACCTGATGCTCGATCTGAATTCCAGCTGGCCCAATGACCAGTTGCTCGCTCCACATATGCTTCCTATTCCTATTCCGTATCAATTTAGCAATGATTTTCACCCTAGCTTTGTCTTTCTGTCACAACGTGTCTTCCATGGTGCTGTGCCATTTCCATATCAACCTGATCGGCCATGAATCTCTTCTCCTGACCAGCCATCTCTCGCATAGCAGCTGTGTTTACCATGGTCCACTCCTTTACCCCTCTGCTCCTTCTCTATGCTCTGCATATTGTGCTCTACAGAGGCTGTTCCATTATCTGACATTTCCCTTAGTCAGCAGTGTCTATGTCTTCCCCCTTGTGGTAGAAGATAAGACTGCAAATGAAGACAAATCTTCCCAGTTTGGGAGATTGCCACTGCTGGCAGGAGCAGCTTGAGGTGGCTACACAGAGCAGATCCCTTTTGAAAGTGTGAGCTCCCAGGTAGCTTTGCCAATTGCCTTGCCATTGTGTTTGAATATTCGCTGATCTCGCTGGCTCTCAGGCAATGTTCTGTGTTCTATCACTGATGTACAGAACCAGTAAATAACAATGCATTGTGTGGATTTGGAAAGAAAACTTGCCTCTTAAACATTGCTCTTTAGAATTAAGTTCAGCCACCAAATAATTGGAACTAGTGTTGCCAACAGAAATATTGTGCCCTGCTTTTGTGCCTTTAACAGCTTGATATGCCAGAATCAGAAAGTGGAACTTCTCAGGGTCTGGAGATAAACACAATCAGCTGCTAATAATTATAGATCAATTATTAAAGGCACAGTTGTCAATTAAAAAGTTGGCGACTTTACTAAGAAGTGTAATTTTATTTTAGCAGTGGCTGATTTAAGGTGACAGGTTGTTAAGAGACCAAAAAGTCAAAGGCCCTCTTCTTCATTAAACAATATTGTACAGTATCAATGGATACCTTGCTCCATCATCATCCAGTCTGGAAAGCATCAAGTATTATAGAATTGTAGAGTTAGAAGGAACCCCAGGGGTCATCTAGTCCAACTGCCTGCAATGCAGGAACCCTGCCCTTAGCTGTGCCTGGTTGGGCTTCTGGTTAAGAGCTCAGTGTACTGACCCATTGTGCCAATGGAGTACTTTAAACCTCAGGTGGTCATGTGTCCCCTTTTATAGTGGATTGTCCCATATCTGAAGGGCTGTTAGAGACCAGTCTTCTGCTTGAGGGGGTCCTTTGTTTGAAGGATTATTTGGGTTAAAGATAAATAATCATAGGAAGCGAGAATAGGGCCCTTGAAGTTGTCCATCAACAGCAAGTATCTGGCCAGAGGATTAAAGATGCACATGGATCATTAGTCACAGTCTGCCCAGCACAATGAGGTTTATTTTTGTTAATAGTATTTTATGCACATCTTATGCAATACTCTTCTTAATGATGCGCAAGTGGCTGCTCTAGCCTCAGCTTTTGCCATTTCTAAATAATAATAATAATAATAATAATAATAATAATAATAAAATTTTATTTATACCCCACCCTTCCCAGCCAAAAACCGGGCTCAGGGCGGCCAACGCTAATTAAAATCACAGCAAAACATAAAAACAATCAATTTAAAATACAGATTAACATACAAATTTAAAAATTCAAAATTAAAACTGCAGTCTCATTTTCAAATAGCCCACCAATAAAAGAATGAAGCATAACTATCAAACAGAAACCAACCCAACTGTTGCCACTGACAAGGACAATGGTATAAGGGGGCCCAGATAACTGAAAGGTTTCCATTTGGGAGCAACAGGTCATGTAAACAATACCATAGCCAGTTTTTAACCTTTGGGACAGGAAGTAACCTTTTTACCTCATCTGCATTTACAGGAGCTTAATCTCAACAAGCAAGGGAAGCACATATAATGGTAATCTACGGCAGTTATCTTTTGTACTGCTGCGGTCTGTGCATGGGCGTAGCTAAGGGGGACGGGGAGGGGCAGCTGCCCCCCTAGATCAAGTAAAACAATAGAAAAACTTAACTAACTGACCAATCACGTCAGTCTTGCCCCCCCAAAAAAGTCCTGGCCATGTATCTGTGCCCCATGGTTCATTACTGACCATCCCTGAACACAGGTTTAAACAAATCAGAGAAGAGGTTAATATGAGATAAGACTCTTATAATAACCTGAGGAACTGTAGAGGGAATCCAGACAAAGTTCAGCATTTTGCCTCGATGCTCTTTGTTTTTATTCACTTGCAGCAACATTCATTTTTAATTGTATGGGTAGTCCTTAATCTACTACCCCTATTTCTGTTCTAACTAACTTGTAAATTGAATCTTATCTGCACAGTGTCTTTATTTCCAAATGCTGATTTTGTGAACATCTGTTTCAATCACAGTTGCAAAGCCATTACTTTTATGAGCCATACATATTTTAGATGGATTTACTGTTGACCTTTGTTGGGAAATTGAGTGTTTTTGTTGTTGCTAACATTTCTATAATTGATAATGTTGTTACTGCCATCGGGGTACTTTGTTCAAATGAAATACTGCAACTTGGCTTATCTTCTTGTTTAAACGTATTTAATCAGATAAATATTATTTAACTTTTCCTGGCTATGAGACAAATTGTGTAATTAATCTCTTCAGTTTTAGATGCACATATTTCCTCACTGTTCAGACAAGATGCCTGAGCTTTATTTTTGTAAATTTACCACAAGGGTTTTTAAGGCAGATAATACAAACCAGAGTAAATTAGGGTCACTTAACCTCCACTTAAATCAGTATGACATGACTTACAACCTGATCCTGTGCAGACATAGGCATGACTAAGTCTGCTGATATCTAACTTTACATAATATTCCCCAATCCAAACTATTCTTTCTGGATTATTCCAGATTATTCAACAAACTGAGATGAATGACTAGATATCTTTCTTTCCCTTTAGAGTAGAACCAAAAAAAGACGCAAACACACTTTTGCTATCAAACAGGTAATGTTACAGGTGGGTAGCCGTGCTGGTCTGCCATAGTCGAAACAAAATGGTAATGGCATAAGATCCAAATGGCAAAATGGTAATGGCAAAAGATCCAAATGGCATAAGATCGAAACAAAATGGTAATGGCATAAGATCCAAAAAACATCTCAAATGGGGCAGAATGTAAAACGTTTGGTCAATTTATAGAGCATTCCATGATGTGCAGCACAGAAAAGTGATAGTGGGGTGTGTGACTTTAACAATAAAAGCAGCACATGGGTGAGGAATGTTAAACCCTCTCTCCCAACCACCATTTACTTTACAGTCACTCTCCCAAAACAGTTTTCTTCCTGCCACATTCATTCTGGTATTGCAGCCCCCTATCTATGCCATGAATCAGCCCACCATGTTCAGGAAGATTCCTTGATCTTCCAGGGCGGTTGAGGGGGCACAGAGGGAAGAACAGGAGAGGACCAGTATGAGCTGCCTCCCCTTCGCACACACCTTTGTAACACATTGTAGCACAGTTATAGGACATCTCAGCACTAGAGCTGAACTGAATACAGTATCTCTCGAAATGTGTTCTAGAAAATACATATTCACTCCTCTAAAAAAGTCCACTTTGCAGAATTTTGTCCATATATTCGCCACATTTTGTTTCTTACGGCCATAATCTTGCGCCCACCCCCCCAGGGACCCAAATGACACAAAGTCGGAGGAATGGTGCGGCATGCAAAATGATGGCCAGGCTGGAAACATGCTTGGTGAATCTGCAAGATAGCAGTGTGCGTTAGCTATAAAAATGTAAAGCAAAGGTCCTTGCATTTCACATGTTAGATACCACTCATAATGGATTTTAATTAAGATGTGTGTTTTTTGTTGAAAATATTCAATTGTAATAAATCTAAACTATGATAAAATGCCTTTAAATTACTAGCAGGACATTTTAATGAGTCAGGGAGAGAAAATGTTCATTTCTTCTTGACCCGTTGTATTATATTTTTATATAATCTTCACTTTTCCCCCAACATGGATGTACTGGTTTGTTGGTTTGTTTGTTTTATTACAAATTTGAGTGCAAAATGTAAAAGACTACAAAAAGCAATGGGTTCAATTTTCTTCTTTGGTGATCACTTGTAAACGAGTAAGATTGTATTCTATAAACACAGTTTTAACAATGAGTCCATAAGTGACTAATAACAAGTCACAGATTTGCCTTTGATTTTTTAGACAAGAAAACTGATCCTACAAAAGGAATCCACTTGCTAACATTTGGCCTAGTTAATAAAATATGATGTTTAGAATATGAAAAACATGCAAAGCCCAGCCTGAAAGAAAAAAAATCACAACTATTTATTGCATACTATCTCCATTAAGACATTTTTCTTTCAAAAGTTCAAAGAAGTTACTAACTGAAGTTCCATTCCCCCCCCTCCTCTAGAATAAGGATGTGTCTGCTTCTGTACAACAGAATGAACAGTAAGGATGTCTGTGACCATCTGCCCTGAAATGTAGCGAGCAATTTATGTTTTCTGCAAAAGAGCCACTAGTTGCTTGTTTGGCATTTATGTCACTTTGTCACATTGAATCTTTGATGGGGCCATTGTACCTAGAGGATGAGGGAGTCAAATTACTTTCACAAAGGGGCTACCTGGGCTGACTTCGATTCTACTGCTTCAAGAGTATGCCTGAAGAGCAGGTTTGCCACAGGTGGCTCCTGGCTCCTCTTTTCATAGTGAGAAACTAATTCAGGGAGCAAGTAGGGCTAACCTTACAATGAGGCAGAATGAGGTGGCTGCTTCAGATGGTGGACGCCAGCCTACTAGAGGGCAGAGCTACAGGTGAAACTCGAAAAATTAGAATATCGTGGAAAAGTCCATTTATGTAAGCAATTGTTTTCATTAGCTACTGGAGTTTAATATATGAGATAGACTCATGACATGCAAAGCGAGATATGTCAAGCCTTTGTTTGTTATAATTGTGATGATTGTGGCGTACAGCTGATGAAAACCCCCAAAGTTGAAATGGTTAATTTGGGGTTCTCATCAGCTGTACGCCATAATCATCACAATTATAACAAATAAAGGCTTGACATATCTCGCTTTGCATGTCATGAGTCTATCTCGTATATTAGTTTCACCTTTTAAGTTGAAACCTTTCAACGATATTCTTATTTTTCGAGTTTCACCTGTATGTGCCATGCCCAGTTGCTATCTGGGGCAGCAGAGGATCACATTACTCCAATTCTTTCACTGGCTACTGGGGATTTGCCAGGCCAGATTCAAGGTGTTGGTACTAGTATAAAAAGCCCTGAATGATCTGGTACCTAGGTACCTGAAGGAGCACCTTCTCAAGTATTGCCCCACCTGATCATTGGCACAAGCTGCAGATACCTTCCTTGTTGTGCCACCAATGACAGTTTCTAGCCAGGCAGTGCATTCTCTGTGATGTCCCCCCCCCAATTATGGAACTCCCCCCCCCGAAAGATGTCTGCTTGCCCCCTTCATTGGTATATCCAGGAACCGTGTAAATTCTTTTTTTTAATGCATTTAGGATGCAAGTAATATTTTTGCTGACTCCCTTTTTTATCTTGATTTATCTTACAGTGGTACCTTGGGTTACAGAGGCTTCAGGTTACAGACTCCGCTAACCCAGAAATAGTAATTGGGTTAAGAACTTTGCTTCAGGATGAGAACAGAAATCGCACAGCAGAACAGAAATCGCGCAGCAGCAGCAGCGGGAGGCCCCATTAGCTAAAGTGGTACCTCAGGTTAAGAACAGTTTCAGGTTAAGAACGGATCTCCAGAACGAATTAAGTTCTTAACCCGAGGTACCACTGTATGTCCTAACTGCTGAAGGTTAGCAGTTTAGAAACTGAATAATGCCAGATGAAGTGATGTACATGGATGTGCGAACTGATCCAAAGATAGGCACAAGGGGGGTTATAATGATGGTAGAAATGTTAAAACAGCCTGGAAGAATCATAATTAAATGACTGACATGGAGAGATGAATCAAGAGGTAAGTCCAGCAACGATGATGTTGCAGTGTTGAAAGTTGGCTTTGGCAATGTATGTGAAGTTCATTATCATGTTTTAAATTATGGGAATGTTCCTGAAGCCATTCCATATGTCATACACATTGACATATGGGAAGAGTGTATTTATTTTTTCCATATGGTACTACCTAAGCTCTCTAAGCATACACAAGTCTTGCTGATACAAAATAACATGGGCAAACCGGAAAACATTACGTATTTTAAGTCAGGGAATTACTTCAGGGAATTACTTCCGTAATGTAAAACCATGAAGTGGAAAGCAAGCATCCTTTGCCTATGCAAATGATTTTATATTCAGCCCTCATATGACTTTATCTTATGGGGAAGGTGATTGAGAGGGTCATGGCAGAACAACTGCAGACATTCCTAGATGAGACTGATTACCTGGATCCAGGGGCAAAACTAGGCTTTGTTTCACCTTGGTCAAAGACCCAGTTTGGCAAGCCCCCATGTGCATTTGTGCACACACAGCCTGGGGGAAACTCAATGGTGCCCCTCTGGAGACCTCATCTGGAGTAGAAACCCCAGCTATCTGTATCTCTGGCACTGCCTGAATCCATTCCTAGCTGGGTTCAGGCCTGCTTTCGGGACTGAATAAGCCTGGTGTTTGACCTTTATAAGGAAAATAAAGGGGTGCGGAAAACTCTGCTCCTTCCGCTTGAAGTCTCAGCAGCTTTTGATGCCTTTGACCATGGCATACTCCTGGCCTGACTCTGCAGGATGACTATCAGCGGTACTGTGTCATGGTGGCTCTGCTCCTACCTGCAGAATTATATCCTGAGAGTAGCACTGGGAGAGTAGCATTCCCTGTGATGAGCCACAAATTGCTCTTCAACATCCATCTGGGCTTTTGGAATGAGGTTTTCATCAGCATGCTAATGATACCTAGCTCTATTTCGCCACTAATTCTGAGTCAGTAGAGACCGTGTAAGCCCTGGACCTGTCCCTAGACTTGGGGTGGTAGACTAGACGACTAGGTGGTAAATGAGAGTCAATAAGCTGAGCTTGAATCCTGGAAAGACAGGGGCCTTGTGGGTGAATGGTTACTGTGTCTGGGAGATAGGTCAATTGCCTGTTATGGACAGAGTTTAACTTGCTCTGAAAAGAGAAGCTTCACAGCTTGGGGGTACTCCTAGACCCATCTTTGCCACTAGACACCAAAGTGACTTCTGTGGCTAGGAATACCCCCTACCAGTTTTGGTTGTGACCATTCCTGAGCCGGGATAACCTGAACATAGCCGTCCATGCACTGTCATCCTCAAAACTTGATTACTACAACACACTTTATGTTCAGCTGCCTGTGAGTCTAGTCCAGAACAACTAATGCAGAATGAAACAGCCAGACTTCTTGGAGGAGCAGATTATGGGCAACAGATGATTGCTTTGCCAAGAGAACTGCACTGGTTGCCAATTTGCTACTGGACCAGGTTCAAGGTTCTTGAGTTAATTCACAAAGTTCCAAACTGGTTCCAAAGTACCACTTGATTCCTTATGCTCAATTATGATCACTGAGATCTTCTTACTTTTGATTATCTACCACCTCTCTGAGGCTTGGTTGGCCTTTACCAGGGATCGAGCCCTTAGTGTGATGGGCCCTGCCCTGTGGAACTCCCTTATAACAGAAGTATAGCAGGACAGGAGCCACCATACCTTTCTTTTAGATGTCTTTTAAAAACTGTATTGTTCAGACAGGCCGTTGGAATTTATAATTTTTTTTTTTTTACAATAAATTATTATTCACCTGTTACCGATGCTTTTAGAAATACTGTCACTGGTGTGTTATGTTGTAGACCACCTTGCTATAGTTCCTATAAAAGTGGAGGTTTATGAATATTTAAATCAAGACACAAAATAAAGAAAGAGAGGGCTTACCCAGATGTGCTTTGACTGCACCCACACCTGTGGTCAGGCACCATCGAGCACAGCGGCACTTACCTGTGAGGAAACATGCCGGAAAGTGAACTCTAGGACTCAGAGAGCTGCATTTCGAACAGAAACGCATTTCCACTAATTCAGACACTGATAATCTTTTTTAAAAAAATATAAATAAATCCCTGTTAACCAATTTTATGTTTTCCATGCCTCATCCCTTACACAGAAACACAAGGCTGCCTTTTAATAAAGCCCCAATAATGATCCTGCTTTAAAGGACAAGGGCTAATCACTTCCTGCTTAGCATTCCAGCCACATGGCAGTGGAGATAGAATAAATCAGCGAAAACAGCAAGATGCAGCGCAACTAATTTTCATGTAAAAAGGGGTGATTGCCTTAAAAAAAAAAAGAAAACACCACCATTGTGATGTTTTTTTATAACGCTGTTAAAGCCCCCAAACACCCTCGTCTATCGGTTTATGAATTATTAATTTTTTTAAAAAGCGAGAAACGAGGCCTCTCCCCCCTCCCTCTAAAAAAAAACCTCATCTGCTAAGCCACCACAGACTGAAGTGCCTCACACTGATTCCTGATTTACATAGTCCCAGTTGGAAGCTAATGAAGACTGCTGAGCAACCTTTCAACATGCAGATAAACCTTCATGTATTTAAAAGCAGGGAATGCGCGCTTGTTGCTGGCAAATTATTCATCTAAGATCTGAAGTTTCTGACACCGCCTGCGTCAGATAAACTGTCACCCAAATTGCAAACTAATTAGTGATTCAAACATTTTCGAGCTGATTGATGACAGAATAATTTACGCTTGTTTCTCCGTTTCCAGCTGGCACAGTCTGCTGACTGGAGCCCTAATTAGCGAGAGTACATCAGTCATGTTCTGCCAAGGCAGCACATACAATTAAAAGGCAGTTTAAATGGAATATCACATTAAAAAGGCTGGTAGATGCAAATGTGAGGAAACAGCACTTTAGGAAGAAATGACAACAGAACCCCATAAACCAAAACAGAATAGAATAAGATCTTTTTTAAAAAAAAAAAAAAAGAAGAAGGGAAGAAGGAATTTTGCCTTATGCGGATTATTTTTACCAAACCAAACAAGCAAAAAGGCAAAATGTGCATGGTAATCTGGGGGATTTTGGAAAACATTGTCTCATTTTAATACTCTGGGCAAATAACTTTTTTTTTCCCCAAAAAATTGTCTGGGTGGTTTCAAGAGCCTAGCTTGGAAAGAGGACTCACCTTTTAGGCACCTTCCATCTTGTCCAAAAGAGGGAAGGTTAACTTTTTCCCTTCCTCTTCTACCTTCAAATCCCCACCCACATCTGCACCTCTTAATCCATACTTAAAGATGAAGAAACCAAGCCTGTACTTAGCTTCCTGCCAATGAGCTAGGGATTTGTAAGGATTGCTTGCAAGACACAGATCCAAATAATCCAACATCTGGGTTTAGCAAAGTTTATCTTAATAGCTAAGACTCAAAGCTAACGCTGCAATCCCATACTCACTTACCAGGAAGTACGCCCCAGCGAACTCGGCAGAGCTGCTTCTGAGTACGCATGCATAGGATTTATTTATTCATAAAAGTATTTATATACCGCTAAATCACAAAACACATTAGAACATTAAAAAGTTTTTAAAACCATACAATAAAAGCATTAGAAAATGTGAAAGCAAAACAGCAGGCATCTAAAAGTTGGCACAGAAGGTGCCCACTGAATCTCCAGTGGCAGAGAGTTCCACGGGACTGGGCAGATGACACAAAACACCCGGTTTCTCATTGTTGTCAAACGAGCCCCACCAATTTAGGGGAAAACCAAAGCTGCTCCTGCAGATAATCTCAGTGATCGAGTTGGTGGTATCTTGGACCCAAGTTGTTCAGTGCTTTGCAAATTTGTTCTTAGTGAATTAACAGAAGAACCGTGAACCTGTCTCGGTAGCAGATGAGCAGCCGGTGCAGCTGTTTTAACAATAGTGTCACATGTTCTTGGCCAGAAGTTTCCATTAGCAATCTGGCTGCAGCATTCTGCAGCAGCTCAAGCTTCCAAACCAGACCCAGATTGTGCTATGAATTATTATAATGAGTTTTTCATTAGATCTAGCAGCTAAGGCTCAGCAAGGATTTGACTGTCTTACAAACTGCAGTGTACTTTGAGCAAGTATAGCTCTTGCACAGTGTACCTTCACTGCCAACAACACAACTGAAATCTCTCCCTGCCTGCCCTGCCAGAAAAGTTGGAATTGATCTGTTCAAAACCAAAGCCAGGAAAGTAGATTTCAAAGCAGAGGAGTGCAATGTTTAAATATCCACTATTTAAAATGGGTAGTGGATCTAGCCATCTAGAGGGTTGTTTTGTTTTGTAAACTACATTGTTGGTGTGGATATGGGGACTCGTCTATTTTGCAAAAGGAAAAGCACTTTATATGCGTTATAACACTGTGACACCAGATGGCGCTGTGGAGTCCTGCCTTTCACCACTGTGATTTCCCTTTATGAAGTTTAGAACACGTTTTCCTGAAACGCATTTTTGATGTGTCTAGATCCAGCCTTGGAAACCCCTGTTCAAATTTCCATTCGTTTACAAAGTACTTTCAGGATTTCATAAAAGGGAAATATTCTAGCTGGTGATGGGCTGGATAATACAGCCAGCTATCCTTATGCCAGCCATCACCACCCCCTTCAATCTGAATTGCAGGTCAAAAGGCAAAGCAGCTGGAATTAATTTAATAGGTACAAATCTGGTGATACAGACTACAAAGATGTGTTTCAAGGGCCATAGCAACAAATCTGCAGGTGCCACCTGAAATTTATGCACTTCAGTTGGGACTGTTGGTACCCAGGGGGACGTTCAAAAGAAACTGAATTGTATGGAGGAGAACTTGAAAATGTAACAGGTAGGTAGCCGTGTTGGTCTGCCACAGTCAAAACAAAATAAAAAATAAAAGAAAATCCTTCCAGTAGCACCTTAGAAACCAGCTAAGTTTGTTCTTGGTATGAGCTTTTGTGTGCATACACACTTCTTCAGATACTTCAGATTCTTCAGGTATCTGAAGAAGTGTGCATGCATACGAAAGCTCATACCAAGAACAAACTTAGTTGGTCTCTAAGGTGCTACTGGAAGCATTTTTTTGTATTTTTTTATTTTTGAAAATGTAAGTTCTAGGCAGAATCAGTAATTTTTGCCAGCCACGTACAGATTTACAACATTTGGTAACTTCACTTCCAGAGGTGTGCCAAAAAGGCAGAGTTGAGGGTGTTGATACTGTCATATGTTTTATAGAAGATATCGTAGTGGTGGGGGAAAGCCAGAAAAGAACAGGATGTTATGCTGAGCTGAATCCTAAGGCCTTTCTGCACTTATTCATAGTGGTATAGTTGCTGTTTGATCTGGCATTTTTAAGTGAATTGGGAGCTCATTGTCTGCACCTTTGGTCACATGTTGCTGTTATTAGAGAGCGGGGGTCAGCAACCTTTTTCAGCAGGGGGCCGGTTCCATCCTCCCTCAGACCATGTGGGGGGCCGGACTATATTTTGAAAAATAATAATAAACGAATTCCTATGCCCCACAAATAACCCAGAGATACCGGTACATTTAAATAAAAGCACACATTCTACTCATGTAAAAACACTAGGCAGGCCCCACAAATAACCCAGAGATGCATTTTAAATAAAAGGACACAATCTACTCATGTAAAAACACGCTGATTCCCGGACCGTCTGTGAGCTGGATTGAGAAGGCGATTGGGCCACATCCGGCCCCTGGGCCAGAGGTTGCCTACCTGTGTTAGAGAGCAAGGGCTCATCCAGACTTCCTTTTGTGCCACATTTCTAGACTCAGGCCCACGTTTTAAAATGCTGTCTCCAAGTGCTTAATTTTTTGCCCCAGCACTTTCTCCGTGAAAACCTGCTCTCACGGAAAACCCAAATAGCCATTTGTCAACATTTTTGTTTTTTTGTTCTTGAATACCACTCAGGAGAGAATTGGGGGGTGGGGGTGGGATTAGGATTAGGAAAAGGTTACCAGATTTTTTTTCAGTGAATCCAGGGACACTTTTCAACTTCCTACTAAATAGATGGATTTTGTCTGGGGACTGATTTGTAAATCTGGGGACTGTCCCCGGGAAACGGGGACATTTGGTAAACTTAGATTAGGACTTACTCCCAGATAAAGGCATAAGGGGGGTGGAGGCATTGTTTCTGAACTCAGTGTACTACAATGAGGCATCAAAATAGAAATGAAAAATGTACATTCTCCAACAATATTTTACGCTTCTACAAAAATGATAGACAATACCAAAGCTTGGCACCTCACACTATTCTGTGTTTTATTACTTCAGTATTTACACCTCAGATACACTCACTCTGCACACAGGTGTGTGCCTCTAGGGGCAACGTTTGATTTGTCGCTTTAGTAATAAGGCATGACAATAGCTATAAACTCATTTTTATTTACACTTGAACTCTAAAACTGCAAACCATCTTGTCTCATTGCATTTCTGATTGGTTCCTATCGGCATTGCAACAATTGAGCAGAGGACAAAGGAATCACGTTCCCACCCGTGCAGACTAGGTGTTAAGTCTACAATGCAAGGCTCTTGTAATGTACACTGCATATTTGATGATACTAGTTCATCTTACTCCAATGTGACCTCTGTGTGGGGGGGAGGCTTTCATGAATATAAACTGCCTTGGGGTTCAAACCTTGTCTGCTAAGGTGTTTTTGAGATTATCTATAGAACATGACAGATGAGTCCTTGACTCTTGCAACACTCAAGCACAGAACAAAGAGGAAGTCACCATGCTAAACACAAATAGAATGCAAAGCGGAAGATGTGCTAAAGCACTCCAATTTGCTTCCAAGAGTGGTGAAGGCTGAAAGCTCATGTTATTCACACTCTTGCAAAATGACATATGAGTCTGTGATACGCAAAGTAGGTTAGGTGGTAGCTGTCTTTTTAAAGAATTCATTTAATAATTTATACCAGCAAATATATACCGACAGATACAATTTCAGCATACATTTCCAGACTTGGATCTCCGGACTGCAAGAAGCTGATTGATGTGGGTGCTTAACCTCTTGCTATGAGTAGTTTCTCTCACATGTGGAGATGTTTGCAAGACTAGGCCTGCCTCTGAGCATTGTGCATGAATAAGACAAACAGAGAAACTTTTACCCACTAGTGCAACTGTCAATCCAAGAAGTCATCTGATTACATCTGTGGACACAATGCCGCTGCTGTGCTTCTTGTGAACGAGGCATCTCGACTGATTCACACCTTCATGTTTCTCATCTACAACATCAGGTGATGGCTTGCATTTGTGAATGGACCATTGAAGATAGAATTTCGTACATGGCCTCATTGTCTCATATGCAATACCTCTAAGTGAAGTCAGTTCACACGTTCAGCTGTCAGTCAAGTGCACAGCAATCAGGAGATGAGAAAATGCAGCACCACTCAGAAATGCTTCAATGTCACTTGATTTTCTGCAGTTGATTCCTGTCTGCTGAGTGTGTCAATTGACTCCAATGAAAGGAAGATTCAGGGTCTGTTTATATGACCATCTTAGCATTAAAACCCCTGAGTTCATTTCAACCATGGTCTTTTTTACAAATCCATTGGAGAGGCAAAGAAAAGGCTGAAGTAAGGTGAGAGCTCACAACCAAGAAATATCACTTGTACTGTACTTTCTTGACGTGCCTCTCTTTCACAATAGCTCCATGATGAATGATGGAGCAGTTGTTTTCCTTGCTATTGTTGGACAGAGTTCACTGTTGTGTAGAAAAACTTGTGGGTGACTTGTGAATTACTGAAGGGAGCAGCGAAGTGGGGCTGAGACAACCTGGAATTTTATTTTCTGTACACAACAACCCTTGGATGATAACCTCTGAATCATGATTGTATCAGCAAATTCATTACTTGTTCCTATTGACACCTCAAACCACATTCTAACAATAGATACTGCAAATAATATTCTTTCATCCGCATAGTTTCACAAGCTTTTTGATCCACAAAGGCCTGATGCCGTATCTGTCACCATGCTAGAACTCTACTTCCCTATTATTATAGGTTTACATTGTTCATATGCTTTATTTTTTGCCAGAGGTTAGAACAGCTACATTCACAAGGGGCTAGAGAAATGTATCTTGCAAAGCTGGTGAATTGTTAGCCTGGAGAACAGAAGACTCAAATACTTGCAGGGCTTTCATATAGAAGAGGGCAAAGTTTTGTTAATGGCCAACACAAAAACCCTTCCATGATTCTACTATTCAGTGGTAGTTAATGCCTCAAAAAAGCAACCAAACTAGGACATATATACACAGAGGCGCAGGAAGGTGAGGTGGTACCCAATGCAGAAAATTTATTGTCACTCCCCCCCCCCCCCAAATGCTTTTTTTTGCCTGCAAAAATGGTGTTATGTTATTTCACCACCAGTGTGGTGTAGTGGTTAAGAGCGGTAGACTCGTAATCTGGGGGACCGGGTTCGCGTCTCCGCTCCTCCACATGCAGCTGCTGGGTGACCTTGGGCTAGTCACACTTCTCTGAAGTCTCTCAGCCCCACTCACCTCACAGAGTGTTTGTTGTGGGGAGGAAGGGGAAGGAGAATGTTAGCCGCTTTGAGACTCCTTCGGGTAGTGAAAAGCGGGATATCAAATCCAAACTCTTCTTCTTCCTCTTCTTCTTCATATTTTCTTACATAGGAATGTGGATTCTGACCCTCTGATGACAAGTAGGTGACTATGGACAGATACTTAAATCTACAGGATGGATTGTGTTTTGGCTTGTGTTATTTAATTTACATTTATTGTTTATTTATTTAATAAAAATTATTTTTAAAAACCTGCAAAGTGGTTTACCAAAACAAAAACCAAAAAAACACACCACCACAGTAGAAAAATCAAATCAAAATCCAACTTTAAAACATACAAAAGCTAAAATATTAAGATTAAAATTACTTCAACTTCCAAAGCATCTAGGTATGCTTGCCTAAAGTAGAATGTTTTTAGCAGGTGCATGAAAAAGTCTAGCAAAGGCATGCGCTTTGTTGAAATTTCAGCCTTCACAACATAGGGAAACGGCCAAGTAAACAGCTATTTTCGTTGAGGGGGGTCAAGATATTAACTGATATGCATGAAATTTCATATGTAGCTATATAATCCCTAATGTACTAAAATAAGACCTTTGGAGCAGGCAGTTTTTTTTTAAAAAAAGTTTTTTTTTAATGAACCACTCTAGTAGGGCAGTAATTGTTCCTTGGTAATTTGTCACCCCCCTCCATGATGGCACCTGGGACGGCCCCCCTTTCCTAAACCCCTGTATATACACTAGTCACTAATTTGGGTTGTGCACGCTGTTGGAAAAGACAGTGTATAAGGTTGCTTATTCTGCCCAACCCACAGAGATTCTAGTGATGTTCATCAGTTCCATTACAGGGGGGAAGAGCTTGTGCAGGGAGTGGTGCCCCCAAAATACTTGTAAACATCATGGTGCAGTGATGTTTCAGCTCTCACAAGAGGGATACTATTTGCAGTGGCATTCCCATAACAAAAGTGAGACTATATTTTTTTTTATAAATAACGATTGCATATATTCAGGTTTTTTCCACCCCTTAATCATGTTTCAGGCTAGTTGTATGCCCCTTTCACTTTTATTCTTAAATTCTACATAGTATCTGCCCAGTGCCCTATACCTTGCAATTCCTTATGCTTCCATTGTGGTCACACTAGATATTTAGCCACTAAAGCAGCTCTAGAGATCATTTCCCATACTATTTTGAAAAGATCTAAACTGCAGGAATGTTGTGTACAAAGAGATGGTTGAAAGAACTACCTATGCAGGGCAAGTTTAGCTACTTATGCAAATCACCTTTTTTACTTCATGGTACAAAATTGTGAAATTAGAGCATACTGTCAGTGGTTTTCAAGCAGTGTGCTGCGGCACCCAGGGGTGCCTTGAATGATGGTCAGGGGTGCCACAGGCACACCCTCTTCTGGTGGCCTCTTGCATCTCTGCCTCCCAAAGGCTTGCATAGCTATTTGTTGCAGAAGCCCTGGCTACAAGCTCCTCCGGCAAATGGTGCCTCTGGGGCTGGCCAGGTTGTGCTGGTTGCCAGGAGCTGAGGTGGCTCAGAGACCAGGGGTGGCCGCAGCGCTGCCTGGAGGACTCCCAAGGAGAAGAGAGAGGAGAGGAGGCTGAGGGAACACTCCACAGAGGAAGGTGTTTGAAAAGGGGTGAGAGGCTGCCAGCACAGCAGGCAAAGGGTGACACACCTGGGCTCCTGAGCCCCACAGGGATGCTGCAGAAAGAATGTAGTTGGTTGAGGGAGCTGTGCACTCAAAAAATCTGAAAACCTCTGCTGCAAGCCAAAATAGATAATCAGCTTATGATGCACTGCAGCTTTTTTCTTTTTCTATGAAAGGTGAAGGATGGTTTGTTTTCCTCCTGCTGGTCCCAAGTGGCTGATCAACACATTGATCCACACATATCTACCACATCCACGAAAAGTAACAGCTCAGTAAAGACAGGATTTTGGAATTCCCAGAGGCTGCTAAAACATCTAATGTGCCATGTAAATACAGCAGGTACTGACAGTTTGTCTTCATAACATAACAGTTGTGTGTGGCATCACTTCCCAAGTGGGGAACATACAGAAGCTTGACTGCTCAGTATTGCAGCTCTTCTTGATTGTAAATAAAGGCGACCGTAAGCATCCTTTGCAAGATAGGGGGCCATCTTGCTGTGTTCTTTACAAGTTCCCTTTAGCAGTTTGGTATGGTCTAGCTGGCAAAAAAGATGTTCCGGTGGTTTGGGGGATTGATGGTGGTAAAGAACTCGCAATGCCTGTCTAGAGACCTCTTTATCCAAACTGCAACTCAATGGATCAACATTGCTGTGGCAACAAGTACCGTCTGGAGGAAAACAGCCGTACCACACAAAAATAAAATATTAAGTCTTTGTTTTCAAGCCACACTTTAATATATATACTGTATATTATAAATGAGGCTTTCCCCCAGAAGCTGCCTCCCCTTCCCCACCCAAAAAGGTATGTTCCTAGGTGTGTGATATGAGTGGGCAGCCTGCGGTTGGAGACAGAAATTGGTAGAAGTTGTTCCCCTCTTCTGTGAATGGCAGAGCTACCAGTACTTAGAATCCAGTCCTTTATACTGTAGTCTTCTGGCATCCTGTGGCAATTTGTCGCAGGACAGTTCCACACAGACATCTTCTACCATGGGAGCCATTCTCCACAGTGCAAGTATTATTACTGCATTCTATTTGTACACCCCAAATCCATGTGGGTGGGTCTTTCACATCCAATCATTGCTAAGATGAGGAAGTATGAGGAAGTATCAGGAAAGAATTACAATTAGCCACATTCTGGTCATATTGGTGTTTTTTTATAAAATTAATGGGCTTTAAAAATATATATAAACCTAACATTCATAAGCTTCTGTTTTGGGGTGGGATCCCAGTGCAGAGGAATAATCATTATGAGCTTTTCTTGGATTGTTCCCAAGCTATTTGGAGGAAGGGCAGCTCAGAGGCAGTATCACAGCCATCATTATTATCCCATTTCTCCTGATTATTCTAAAGCCTTTTGGGGTAGGGTGGGGGGAGAGAGGTGGACACGCATTTCAGAGAATTCCTTATTATTTACTTTTGCCTGGCCCCCCGCAGGGGCTGTTCCCAAGATGTTTGGGCCGAAGGGAGCACAGTGCAAAAGGCAGAAGTATTGTTATCATCTCCTCATACACCCCGAATTTTGACAGTCACATTTATTCAGGTGAATGAATGGAGACTTTGAAAAGGGCTTTTGCAGACCATAAATCCGCCACTAGGCCTAACTATTCCAGCTTCCCATTTCTCACAGTGGACAACCAGATGCCTTCAGCAAACCCACAAGCAAGACATGAGAGCAATGGTCCTCTCCCACTGTTTTCCCTCAGTGTCCAGAAATGCAGGTTGCCTTTGATACTGGAAGTAGCATATAAGCATCATGACTCTAGTCTTACTGTCCACAATAAGTTTATCTAATTCCCTTTTAAAAACCAACTGTCTGCTATTTACTCTTCTCCCTGGGTATCTCCTGCAGCAAGTGCTATTGGCATACCACTGTTTCCAGTTCATTTTCCTGCTTAGACTTTTCTGCAGCAGATCCACCCTCTTCTAGAACACGTACAAACGCACACCATTAAATCATATCTCAGCAAGATGAGAGACGCTTTACTGACAGATAATAATCCATCTGTCAGTAAAGAAATGTGTTCTGTTTTTATATGCGAAATTGCATGGTGGGAGTTAAGGTTATGCTTTCCTCTGATGTTTAGGAACTGGATGTGTACAAAACCCAACCACTGGTGCTTTTTTTAAAAAAGCCTTTTAAATTTCAACCAGCATGACCTTTAAACAGTGTTTTTGCCAAGCTCAGCCTTGTGCTGCCAACCTCTGTGACTGTTTTGTTTTGAAGTAAGTGCTTTTCTCAGTGTTTTGGTACTAAACTCTCTCTCTCTCTCTCTCTCTCTCTCTCTCTCTCTCTCTCCTTCCCTCTGGTTCGCTAAACAAACAGAAACAAATAAAAACACATCATAATTAAAACAAGATGATAGTGTGTATTACCTTTCCAGCTCAATTGGCTCCAGTGCTTGGCACCATTTAATTTTCCCATTAGCTGACTTGTCTCATTTTCAGCTTTTTTATTATTATTAACATTCGCTCTTAACTGGGCATATTAAGACTTGTAATGAAGTGTGGGGCTAATGGGCAACTAGTCTGTACCCTGCAAAGCAATGAAAGGGGCCTGTCCATCAGAATTTGCAGTGCACATTGCTGCACTGGAGGTTGGCCGAGGTTATTCATTCATTCATTTTAAAAAGGACCCTTTCAATGGTAAGCCACCAGCTCTTTCTGCTAAGGCAGGATAAGAAATGCAAGAGCCTATGAGAAATGACCAGGGCTGCTCAGTACAAAGGGAAGCAGCTGCCCCATGTGGCAAAACCTGAGATTTGTAAAGGGGAGCATGAATTTTGAAGGACGGCTGTGTTTTTTGTTTATGGAAAGTGAAAACTGGGCATATTTGCAGTTAAAAGCAAACTGAATTGAACGCCCCTCCTGTCCTGAGGTAAACCCATGTGCACTGGGAATAAATAAGAATACAAGTGAACTAGATTAGCCTTGTGAGCTACTGTAGGCTATGTCCTGTAAGGCCTTAAGGCGACAGTGTAAGCCACTTTGTGAAGACTTTTTGACTTTAAGATCTAAATATCTAAACAAAGTAGGAATTCTAACAGCTGATGCTTGCTGCTAGCAGGGGTAGAGTTGGGCAGAAGGTGCCCCTCCATTGATGGGATAGTGGGGATGGGGAAGGCTGCACCACAGCACAAGGCCCTGCTTTGGATGCACTGTTGTTGGTGTTCCCACCTGTGGTAGCCTTTTTAAGACCCCAAGACAGAGTATGGGCCAAGGTCAGAACAGAGCTGGCCAAAGCTTTGCTAGATCCTAAGCTGCGTACTTGCTGGCAAGGCTCTTGACCTAGGTGTAACAGACGGTGGGCAGGTAAAGAACCTCCTACTCCCTTCCTTCCATGCCTGCCAGTCTGGATAGGCTAGTCATGCCCAAGGGCTGTCAAGCAGGCCACCACCCCACCCACTTATGTTCCCTCTGGCCCAGATGGGGCTGCTTTCTAGGCATTCAAAACTGGATAAAGAGGTCGCATCCAATTGACCTGTCCCTCTCTGGAGACCAGGTTACTTTCATGCACACATATAGCATGAGCAAAAATGACTAGGCATATGAGAGGTTGGAAAACCTTGAGAGGTTTGGCACAGATGCACCCAAGAGCCAACAGCCGAATTTTATGAAGTTTATTAAGACTTTTTTTAAAAGAAAAAAAGGAAGAGAAATATAAAAGTGGCAGAATGTTGCTTCAAGGTAATAGCAAAATGAACATTTTAGTACAACCCTAGATATCCTATTATGACATTTAAGTCCAGTTGCAAATGACTTTGGGCTTGCAGCACTCATCTCGCTTTACTGACCAAGGGAGCCAACGTTTGTCCACAGACAGTTTTTCTGGGTCATGTGGCCAGCATGACTAAGCCGCTTCTGGTGAACCAGAGCAGTGCACGGAAATGCCGGTTACCTTCCTGCTGGAGCGGTACCTATTTATCTACTTGCACTTTGCCGTGCTTTCGAACTGCTAGGTTGGCAGGAGCTGGGACCGAACAACTGGAGCTCACCCTGTTACGGGGATTCGAACTGCCAACCTTCTGATCGGCAAGCCCAAGAGGCTCAGTGGTTTAGACCACAGCGCCACCCGTGTCCCCATATCCTATTATAGCTACTTAAAAACAGGCTTCTGGTCTCTTCACCTGTAGCAGTATAGATGGTCAGTTTTGGGATGCTGAGGGTTAAAGTACTGTGTGACAACAGTCCACTTAGAAGAGTTTTGGCCCAGGCTAGTCTTGACCAACAGCCGTGATTATCCAGACCAAATAATGGCGGTTGGAGGGTATATGTTAAGTCCTGAAAGGATGGGAAAGGATGACAGGCCCAGCTGGGTGTTCAGTCATTTATGGGGTAGAGAGGGCAATGGATGCTCCTATGTAAACTATGAGGGCAGCCATCTTTTATAAAACTACAGCGTCCTTGTAATTTTCTTGCAGAAAGAAGCATTCAAATATGCAACTCCCCACCATGTTTAGTACAAAAAAGTATAGACCGGGAAGGCATATTCTCCATATTTTATTTGCTGAGGTCACTAAAACCTAGAGTTTATCAGACAAAGTAATGAACAATTTGTCATTTGAGTTCCATTTTCCCCACTTGGAGGCCAGTACAAATGAATTTGGAATTCTTTTAACTCGTATGATGAAGTTGCCACAAATATCAGAAGCATACACTACGTGTACATGAATTATTGCAAAGGTAGCTTTGGTTACTGCAGCCAAAGATATAATTCTGACTACACAAGAGTGTGGTGTTGGATTACTGTGAAGTTGGATAATGAGCATATCAGTTCATTCGGAGTATAGCTCAGAGTAATTGCACCTAAAGAGAAAATCATTTCATTTCTCCTTTCTGGATTTCCACTGACACATTTGTATTTAAATGTCAAACCAGTGAAGGGGAGGAGGGCATTGATTTTAAATCAGGCACAGCTACCAGCTTTGAACTGGCAGAGCATAAAACAAGCAAGGCAGAAGGCCAGTTTGCTCACCTTCTCTGCCACCCGCAGCCAGCATGATCAAGGCCTTCAAGGCTTAATATTGCAATCATGAAATTCATCAACACCACATAAACTAATAGGATGATGCTTCACAGCTTGGGATCTGCTTTCTTCATGCAACTCTATGGGAAATCAGTTCATGATTGTGCGTTGAGTACTACTGGTGGCACAAATTCTTCCTCACTCATGCTCTAGGAAGAATAGATATGCTCAATTCCCCAGCATTTCACTGCTACAATGACAATAAATGAAAATCATTCTGTATGAAAACTAGTGGGGAGAAATGCTTTTTCTTTTTTCACCGAAATCTAGGCTCAAGTGTAGAATTCAGTAAAATTCAAGGTCCACCTGGCATTTACACAGTGTCCTGTTGGTGCCAGGAAAATATCTTTTTATTTCCCCTAAGCTATTCAATCTCATTGTAGCTGTTAACTAAGGGTGTCACAAAATTCAGAAGAAAATGGAAACAGAAGAAAAATTGCCGATGTTTGCTTATTCATCTCATGTTTGGAACAGAAACCATTTTAGTGAATACCAATTGTATTCACCATTGTTATACTGTTTTCAGTCTGAAAACAACACATAATTGATGACGCCCCCCCATTTAAATTGTGGGGTTTTTTTTTTTTGCATTGATATGAGTGGCCTTTTCAGTGACATGAATGGTATGAAAATAATTACATCATTAATTATGTTAAATATGTAAATTGCATAAAGTATGTAAATAATTATGTCAATTGTGTAAAATAGCAGACAGCAAGACAAGTAGCTTAGTATTTAGTGGAAATAAAACTGCAGTTAAGCAGAAACAGCATTGACCATGACGAACACACGGAACAAAAATCGCTGCCTTCTTGTATCCCTACCTTTCACCCTGATTTTGCTTGCTGATTTTTACTCCTGATCCCATGTGAAGTTCTTGTATATTGTATGTTTTTTAGTATTTTTATTATATTGTTTTATCTTGGGACCTTCCCTTCCGAAAACACTTTGTTATGGATCAGCATATAAAAAATATTAATAAAACAAATGTGCAGTAATGAATGGAAAGCAAAGCTAATATAAAGCAATTGTTGCTTTTGCCCTGAAAGGGTCGTGTTGAAATAACTGTACAGTTCAGTTTGAGATAATCCTCACACTCCCAAATGTCCGCAACCAATATTCCCCCAAATATCTGTATCTTTAAGCATTCCACCCCAGGTACTACATTTAGTACTGCTTTTTACATGGATTGGCTATCCTCATATTGAGAGTTTCCTTGTTTTCAACAGGATTTTTCCAGGATTATATAGTGGAGACATGGAAATGCTATGCAGTTCTAAGTTTAAGCACTAACTACAGGGAGGCTGGTTTTTGTGGAATCCTCATTCCTACAGACCCTACATTAATGGCCTTGACCACATTTTGAGGCAATGAATCACATAATTATATGTTTTGTGAAGAAGTACTTCCACATTTCCCCCCTAAACTTTATGCTAATTAGATTATTGAATTACTCCTAACATCAAGAGGTGTGTGTGAGAGAGATCTTTCTGTCCACACCACTGAGAGAACAACCATCATTCAACTGACAAAATGTTCATCTAGGAGACATAAGTTCAAAACTGTCTCTGAAACACAAAGTTGTTTTCAATAAATTTCATGATCACTGGATGCACTTCTTTTGGTCATATAATGTACACATCCTTGATGTGATCCGGAAAAATACAGACTTGCCACCCAGGTAAACTTGATAACCCCTTCAAATATACCATGTTGTTTGCAGACTTTGCAAAGTTGACAATTTTCAACACTTTCTATGACTTCCCTGCACTTTGGATCAAACTAAGAAAATATAAATGTAATCTACAAGGAACTTAGTGCACTGTTAAGCCGCATTGAGGTAGATGAAAAACGGGAGCCACTGTCACTCAGCATTTGAGGGGAAATGACATATTATTAGCACAATGAGGGGGGAGCCTTTGGCTACAGCTCTGCTTGTCATTCTGACTTGAAAGGACATAATGAACACTGAGCACTTCCCTTATCAAGATGCTGAGTGACATCTGCTGAACACAATTTCCAGAATCAAAATCGACAAGTGTCTTACCTAGTATTTGCTACAATTGGGCAATTATGATTCACTCCTCTAGCGTTCCACTCAGTGTTCTTCCATACACCAGCCAGTGTCAGTTGGGAGAAAGTCAAACTACAGTAAGGCAGGAGTGTATCAGGCATATATCAGAAAGCTTTGGGGAGGCCTTTTTAAAAAATTAGCATTCAGCCAGGTGATGAGCTTCTAACATAAACCACAGGATCCTCTGTAAGTGAATCCAGCTCCACAGACTTCTGCCCACCCACATAATGAAACTGATGTTTTAGTTCTCTGTATACCAATTTGACGGATAATTGTACATACAGTTCATACATTCTTTCTATTGTGGTTCTTTTAACTGAGGCTTAAATAAATAACTAAAATACCTATATCCACCAAGACCTTCTTCTTTTTTTGTTAATTTTGTCATCCCAGTCATTACTTAAAGCTGACTTCCAGAGGGCTGTGTGTATTTGCAGGTCGAGTTCATCAAACATTCACCGTTCAATACTGTGGCAGCTGGTCACAGGCACACATGCTCCCCTCTTGTTTGGTTTTCTGATAGAACCTGTCAAGTATTGCTTGACTGTAACTGAATTTGTCACTCTCTCAGCAAGGTTATACGGTAGCTCTTCTTACCATCAAACAAAAACAATAAAAGAAATATAAAGATACATACATTTCTAGACTTGATTATGAGGCAGCTAATAATGCAAACAAGTGGAATTTAGCCAATAGTGAACAAAGAAACCAGACTCTACTTAATGACTATTTTCTTTGGCTTTATAAGCTCCAGGATCACTGGTTTAGAAGATCGTCTTGTAAAACCCACACATCTTCTACAATGGCATAGAGATCACAGTTGTGTTTTAGTAACTTGGATTCCTCCTTTTCTCTTCCCTCCTTTAGGGCTGCCAACCCACAAAATTGTTGAGCTTTTTTTCTTTTTCTTTAGGAAACCACCAAGATTGTTCAGCCTTTTTAAAGAAACCCACTAACACTGTTGATTTTAAAATAGTGATTTTAAGCTTTTGGAGCTGTTTCCACTGCTTTTTCCATTGCGTTGCCATACATCCGGACTTTCCCTGACATTTTGCCAATTCTGCAAAATTCCCCCCTGACACCCGAAAACCAGGACATGTCAGAAATTTTCCTGGTGTATGGTAAGCCTACTCCTTCCTTCCTTCCTTTCTGGTAGTGCAAGATATCAATCACCCTGACCAAAGAAAGCTATGTTCCAGTCCAAGCCATGCTTACCTGGGTGGTGTTCCTAAACTACAACTCCCAACACCCTGACCATTGGTCACGCTGGCTGAGGTTGATGGGAGTTTACAACTTCTAGAGGGCTACAGCTCCCACCAGTTCTTGTCACCTCTCACAAATATTAAGTGGAGCCAGAATAAGAGAATAATTGAGACAGTACAACTTTCCATCATGGGGAGACAATCACAAAACTGCTCTTGCATATAATGGAGTATTAAGGTGTTCTGTGCACAATAGATGTCCGTGCTATGACACCATTCAAATGTGATGAAGTGTTTTCTGCATTTAATATAAATCAGCTACTGTCGTCAATGACTGAATAACACTTCAGAGTACACTGTAAATCACAATATACAGTAACTTCTAGAACTGCAGATGTGATTCTATCGTGAGAAGGAAGGGTTTAATTCTTATTTATACTCAAACCTATCACATGCTTTAGTACAGTGGTACCTCGGGTTGAGAACTTAATTCGTTCTGGAGGTCCGTTCTTAACCTGAAGCACCACTTTAGCTAATGGGGCCTCCCGCTGCCGCTGCGCCGCCAAAGCACGATTTCTGTTCTTATCCTGAAGCAAAGTTCTTAACCTGAAGCGTTATTTCTGGGTTAGCGGAGTATGTAACCTGAAGCGTATGTAACCTGAGGTACCACTGTAGTGTAAAAAGTACATTGCAGTAGGTTTAAATGTAATTTAAAACTACTTTAAGATAGAAATGTATAAAGATAGCTCAGGGTAAAATTAGGCTTGCAGTATTTTGGCCGGGAATACTTTTAACTTTTACTATGAAACAAAAGAATTCCCCGTCGAATCTGCGTGACAGAGTGAGCTCCCGTTGCTCTGTCCCAGCTTCTGCCAACCTAGCAGTTTGAAAGCACACCAATGCAAGTAAATAGTACCATTGCGACAGGAAGGTAAATGGTGTTTCTATGCACTCTGGCACTCGCCACGGTGTTCTGTTGCACCGGAAGCGGTTTAGTCCTGCTGGCCACATGACCTTGAAAGCTGTCTGCGGACAAACGCCGGCTCCCCCGGCCTGAAGTGAGATGAGTGCTGCACCCCATAGTCACCTTTGACTGGACTTAACCGTCACGGGGTCCTTTAACTTTACCTTACCTATGAAAGAAAGCAAATGAAGTTTGGGACTAGGAGTAATTTGAGGCATCTACATGAGAGACAGCGTGTAAGCTCTTCATTATGCAACCAGAAGAGGTAGCTTTGTAGTGATTATCTGAAATGTAGCTAAGAAGCAGACATCCTGTCAGAGAAATTAAATATATAAGATTGTTACCTTATACAGAGTCAAAGATAATAAAAGCAATCTAGAATAATCACACTTGACCTAATTCAAAAGTGAAAACAAAATGGCAAATAAGAAAAATAAAAAAATACGGTTGATATTCTCCACTCTCGCCACAAATACTGTACCAGCTTTTGCAACTATGAAACTATTCTGCAAAGATGCTATTAACTATGAATCCTTTATTCTGTTCCAAATGTAGGATGCTAAAAAGCTTTTCTCCCAGTGTGCAACAGATAAAGAAGGGTCACAGCCATGGCTGTAGGCAGGATTCTTGTGGGGGGGGGGGCAGAACCTCAGATTTGTATTGATTTTTATGATTTAGGGGGCAGTTGCCCCTGCCCCCCCCCGGCTATGCCCATGGTCACAGCTCACTGGCATGCAGAAGGACTCTGGTTCAAGAACCACCACCAGTATCTATAGGTAATGCAAGATGGACCAATGGTCTGAGGTGATAAAAAGGCAGTTACCTGTATATCATTTGGTAAGCATTTTTTTTCCATGGAGTTTGGCATTGTGAAAGAAGGGCTCCTGGACCTCGTGGAAAACTGAGGAGGGGAGAAAGGGGACGTGAAGAGAGAAAATGGTGTGCAAAGGTAAGAATACAGAGAGAAGAGGCTGCACCGTATGAAAAAACCATGCCATCTAGGATGCCTATTCTGATGAAGCTATCTAGAGTATTCCAGAAATAGGTGCAATATAAGTGTAATAAATAATCATTATTGTTATTATTCTGTCAGCCTCAGAAGCTGTGCTCTCAAAGCTCAAGAGACTCCAATGAAGAAGCAAACTGAACAGCATTAAAAAAAAAATACATCTCTATGGAGCAAGAATGTTATTGTAGCATAGCTGAGGACTCTGTGTCAGAAGCTGAAAGTAATTCTCTCACTGTCAACCTGCAGAATTCCAATTACAGGATCAGATTTAAATACAATCCTGTTGAGTCTATTGTCGAAAGTATATCTGCTACATTGTGGGAGTCAATGATGGCTCTGCGATATTGTAATATGTGCCATAATAACCATTTCTGCTCTGCCTTGTGCTGTATGCACAGAAACTAATCTGTTCCCGTTTGATCTCTTTAAGAACAATTCCTGTCTGTGTGGAGAAAGGAGAAGAAATTCACCTCCTGTAACTGAGACATGAAAGCAAAAGTGTGTGGGTTTTTACAAGGTCTGGACTGCATTTTATTTTTGAACATTCAAGGCTCCAGCTAGTGATATCTCCGAGTTAGATTGTGATAAGAGCTGACTGTGCCACTAAAGCATTTTCATGACCTAGAAATTACCTCAGGTTTAAGAGCTGGTATAGCCTACTCTGCAAGAGATTCTGAAGGGGAAGTATGCCTACAAGAGACATCCAGGGCATTTTTTTTTATCAACTCTTTAGGCTTTCGGTGTCTCGTGGTATCATATGTGAACAATCAAATCAGTTCTGATTTGAACGCTGTCACTTGGATTAGGGTTTATCTATCGCATGGTAGCACTGAGTTAGCAGGCCGCGGAGATGAATAGGAGTACTGATTGCTGAACTGACAGCCTTGAAGATGAGTAGCGTTATTTTATCACATCCTTCTTTGCAGCATGTGCCGGTGGGTTTCAGCTGTCATATTTTTGAAAATTATCAAGCTTCAGAGTTAAGCCACAGAGCTGGGATCCTCAGTGCACAGAAGTCTCTCTGGCGTTATCAAGCCTGTTTTTTCCCTTGCTTTTATTTTGTTAAATTATATAGCTGTGGATTAATTTGACTCAAGCAATGTAATTGTTTTCTTTCTTTCTACCCCTCCCCTCAAAGCATAATGCACAGTATGCTTAAAACTGTTAAGCCATTCTCTTAACCCTCCAATTTCACCAATTTGGCAAGCTTGACACCAGTGTTTTTGCAGTGCTGCAGGGGACATTTGATGGCATATTTGAAATTCACCTAATTAAACAGACCAGTTCTGGGTAATATGAAGTGTGCATGTTGTTCCTTCCACTGCTTTTTAAAAAGAGCAAGTCCACATTACTGGCAGAAGTAGTACTTAGGAAACAATTAACCTGCCATACCTCACAAGGTCTCTATTTGAGCTCTGCTCACACGATATAGCAAGTCTGTACATAATAATAATAATAATAATAATAATAATAATAATAATAATAATATTTATTATTTGTACCCCGCCCATCTGGCTGGATTTCCCCAGCCGCTCCGGGCAGCTTCCAACAAAAATCAAATACATTAAAATATCACACATTAAAAGCTTCCCTAAACAGGGCTGCCTTCAGATGTCCTCTAAATGTCTGGTAGTTGTCTATTTCTTTGACATCTGAAGGGAGGGCGTTCCACAGGGCGGGCACCACTACCGAGAAGGCCCTCTGCCTGGTTCCCTGTAGCTTTGCTTCTCACAGTGAGGGAACCGCCAGAAGGCCCTCGGCGCTGGACCTCAGTGTCCGGGCTGGACGATGGGGGTGGAGACGCTCCTTCAGGTATACAGGACCGAGGCCGTTTAGGGCTTTAAAGGTCAGCACCAACACTTTGAATTGTGCTCGGAAAGGTACTGCGAGCCAATGTAGATCTCTCAGGACCGGTGTTATGTGGTCCCGGCGGCCACTCCCAGCAGTGCTCTGTTTTTCCATCCAATCTATACATGCCACATCTTGGGGAAAAACACATCATCTTGATCTACGTGAGCTGCTTGGGTTCTCAAAACAGGGAAGCTTGGTGCCACTTGTGGCATGTTATAGGGAGAAGGAACCACTAGAATGCTATCTGTTGGACTTGAGCACCACCAGCCCAGCTGGATGGAAGGAGGAACTGCAGTGTGCTGACTCATTGGTTATGGGATATTAGAGCATTAGGAGGTTTTACCTAGCCCTACAAAGCCAGGTTCTCCAGCCTGATGCTGATGAACTTATATTTAGAGATGTTCAAGTGCCTGTTCACCTTTCTGCTGCCCACTCAAAACTAGCTGTATCTTTCTCACTCCACCTCCATTCCAAAAAGGTGATCAGCTTCCAACCTGGGTTCAAGGAAAACCTATACTGGGAGAGGGAAAGAGGTAATGTGCATGGACCATGCCTCCTACTGGGTTGACTTGCCTGTGTTGGAAATTAGAGGCAACAAATAGGCTGAGTGAAATGATTCCAGAAAGTGTTGGGAGATTTCCACTCCATTTCATGGTATTTTATATTATGGGGGGCTCAAACAATTATATCCTTCCTCCCATGGTACTTAACATCTAAATCAGATGTGGATGAAGTTGTGCATCCCCTTCTGGGCATATTACATAAGACTAGCAGCATCTGAGGCCAGGGCATTTACTTACCTCTCCCAAGTGCTTGTGGCTATACAAGCAGCAAATAAGCAACAACAACCCACAGGAACACAGGAAACTGCCTTACACTGCATCAGACCATTGGTCCCTCTAGCTCAGTATTGTCTACCCTGACTGGCAGTGGCTCTCCAGGGTTTCAGACAGGGGTTTCGCCTAGCCCTACCTGGAGATATCAGGAATTGAACCTGGGAGCTTCTTCATGCAAACAGATTCTCTACCATTCAGCTACAGCCTTTCAAATCTTCATTCAAAGCATCCAGACACTTGGAGGATGTGATTTGCCACAGGAATTTACAATTCATGGATACACAGCTGGATGTATAAGAGTAATGTGCGCACTGAATAATAATGGATAATGGAACTTAGCCAGTAGCATCTGGGGTCACTGGAGCATATTTCTCAGCCACTATCAGAGGCTTTGCCTCAGGTCATATTCAAGTATATTATGGCTCACACTTTAGGTGTACTTCCAAGTACAGACTAGAACAGTATAGACTAGAACTAGCCCCAGGTTGCTACCAAATACAGAAAAGATGGATTAAAACCAACATGTAATATTAGGCGCCATCAGGAATCTACTAGTTTCCCATATTGGTAGCAGATGTTGTGGTTGCCCATTGTTTACTGAATTCTGAATCTTCAAAACACTGACGTGGTGATAGTTATTTGAAATTTTGCACACCCTACCACCCTTTTGCTCAGCATAAATTAATTTCAAAATGTATTAGGACACATTCAAAATGAATAAAATATACAACTGAAAAAGCACATGTAACTTTAAATAAAGCTTTTGTTTCTAACCAATTCGCACTACAGGCTTTCTCTTCCGGTGCCTAAATTCCCAACCCTGTGCCCCTATGTTTCTTGTGAAAACAAAATGAAATGCAAGAGAGGGGGAAATTGGTTTCCATGCTTTTTAAAAAGAAAATAACAATAAGCTTGTACAAATACCAGGACCAACCCACCTTGGATCTAGGAAATCATTCCCTTTTCTTTTTTCCAGCAACCCACAAGTGAGGCTGTGTCTTATACAGTGCCTGCTGAAAAATCTAGCCATGTCTTTGCTTCTTTGCTGCCCCCCCCCATAAAAATGCCCAGAGGCTAATGACTCCATCTGTCTTGATTTCCTCTTTTGTAGATGGCAATTAAATTTTCCCCATAGGAAAAGAGGTTATTTCAGCCTCCACTCCTCCCCCGCACCCCCAGCCTTCGAATTAGGTCTCGCAGATGCTTCTATGACAGTGGATCAAATGTCATGATATTTCCTACTTGAAAGGGCAGAGCAGAAGAGGACCTCAGAATCGCACTCAAATTCAATTGAGGCTTTTGGAAAACAAATTTCTCAGTGCGTGCGCATGTGTGCTTTTTAATTCTTTTTTTAGGGATTCGTTTTCGCAAACTAGTTTGCCATCTTCTGGCAAATCAGTTATAGGAAGCACTTGCCCCGAGAATAAAGTTTAAAATCTGGGGGAATTTGTATTTCTGAGAGCAATCAGACCATGCATGGATGACCAAGGACAGATATTGGAGAGTCAGGCAGCTACTGATGACAGAGATCCCCCGTTTTGAAGAAAAATAGCATGTGTGTGAGTGAGACTATTCAACTTGATCACTGCTACCCGCAAAGATGCCTAGGGCTGCAAGCCTAAGCATGATTACTAAAGTGTGACCCTCACTGAATGCAGCAGAGCTTCCTTCTGGGTAAATGTGCATATGATTGTAATATAGATATCACTTGCTTAAAGCTGGTAGGTGAAGGATGAGTGCGGCTTCATCTAGGCATCCCCTCCCTGATGTGCCTCAGCCCCACTTCAGGTGCTGGGATGGGTGGGGACAAAAGATACGGTAGGGATGGGTCAGGGGGGCACAATGTGTTTTTTTAGGGGTTTCAACTTATCTGTGTAGTAGGTAGGTAAGGATATAGACAATTGCTGCCAGTCTTCAGAATTAAAGGAAATATTGGTTGTTTTTGAAGACTGCTATGAAGAACATGCAACACAGACCTCTGACTCGTCTTGCAGAGGACCTGAGCAAAGATGAATGGTGAAGTGACTGTTGCATGCTTTGTTATAATCTGTTATAATCCTCTAGTGCATTGAAATGTTTCTTTAATTCACCTAAATAATATCATCCCCAATCAATAAATGCTATTCTTAGATTCTGTGTGTGAAAGATTCTCTGTGTGTGTGTGTGTGTGTGTGAGAGAGAGAGAGAGAGAGAGAGAGAGAGAGAGAGAGCATGTGTATACTCACGGAGAGCTATAAATCCTAGAAAATATTACAGTTGAAAAACTAGCCTAACCTTTAACTATAGGATTGCAAATAGTAATCCTATAATAACTGTCCTTTTATTTTTCACTCTCCTTTTTCCACCCAGGCACAGAAAGAGAAATTATGGCCTTTAGCAGACTTCTAAATTGAAGGGATATGGATGCTGAATGTTCATTCCCTGTTAGATGTAACCACATTGTATTATTTATATCTTGCTGCCATCTATTACAACGCATATGATCCTATCTGGAAGACTTTTGAGAGAAGGTGCTGGGAATTTTGAACACATATTAAATTAGTACAGGAAAGGAAAAGTCAGTAAAGCTGAAAACCTGAACACAGATCTACTAGGAAATTCGCATTAAACTTTGAAATTTATATGCATATCCACATGTTCAGGAGTGAATTGTACGTAGCCACACTAACAATATTATACTACTGTTCTAGGAATGTTATGGTGAATTTGTTTAGCCACGCCTTCACAATATGATTTTTTTTATCTTTAAGCCAGCCAGTTTAAAGGTTAATTTTTAATTTAATTTAATTTAAATTTAACCTTTAAAAGTTTAATTTTAAAGTTTTATAGATGTTTATAGATTGAGTTTATTGTATTTTATATGTTGTAAACAGTCTTTTATAAATTTTCAAATACACAGCAAATAAATAACAGGAAAGCGCGCACATTTTCAAAGGCATTATTTCAATTGTTGGGTTTCATCAAATGCCCACCTCAGCTTTTCTTTCAACGAAACAGGGAAAGTCCTTTTGCAGTGCAATATTGTATGTGTCTATGCAGACACAAGTGCCAATGTGTTCTGTGGGGCTTACTCCCAGATAAGTGGGTACAGGATTTCAGCCCTAATTTAAGAATTTATATCTGTGGTGAAAGGACTAGGGAAGAATTGTCATGTTCCACATTCCTTGTCTGTAATGCATACTCTTTTTTTTTTTTTAATAACCACTGGTCTGTTCCACAAAAGACTGAGTTCTGACTCATGAAATCTAATATGATTGTTGAGAAAGTTGCATTAAAAGAGCATGCACATTGGGAAAAATTCACTGTCAGGCTAAGGTGATCCTTCTGTCAGGATAAGCATTTTGGTTTGCCAGACAGAATGATCCCCATTGCTCCTCCTGCACATGCTGTTCTGTGGGTTCTCTTGACCCACCACAGCCAATCTGAGGGAGAAAGGGGGCACTCACACACTGGGTGGGGAATGGGGTGTGTGGAGGGCGGAGCTGGCATTTGTCCTCAGCCTCCTTCTCTCAGTAGGCTATGTGTGGGCAGGATGTGTGGGGGGCAATCTTCACCCTGGCTCATCCCAGCCCTGTCCTGGCTCCTGGGCAGAGGCTGGGACGAGCGATGGCAAAGCTTGCCATCGCTCGTCCAAGGCCCATCCATCCCAGCTCCTGGGCTCTCGAGAGGGGGCTAGGGCATACAGAGAACCTGGTGGCGGCGGGGGATGTCGGCCCCCTCAATATTGGGGGTACAGTACTGGGCCCCCTGCTTCAAAATATTGAGGGGGTTAAAGCCCCTTGCACCCCCTATCCCTGGTGCCCCTGCCAACCCAGCTGCTCTTGTAGATTGCCAAATACTGGCAAGACTTTAGCTACACTCTCATTTGTTCTCCATCCTTTCCATGCCACTAGGTGAAGTCAGTCCTTCTGACAACATCAAGCTCTGGCGCTTTCTTTCTGCTTATCCACACAGGTGGAGCACACCTGATTCTGTAGCTTCCTAGTCCACTGTCCTCGGCTGAAACAACAAGGAGTCCTGCATAATATTAAATGCTGACAAATTTGTTCTGTCATGAACCATCTTTCACCAGCCTGGTGTCCTCCAGCCATTTTAGGCTACATCTCCCGTCAGCCCCTGCCATCGTCACCATGTACCAGGTTGAAGGAGAAACTTTGCTGCAGACCCAAACCATCTACTGGATGTAGAAGGACCAAGGCAGTTTGCACAACTGAAGTACAGATAGGTGCAAGGATATATGGTTTCCCTCTTGCAGCTATTGCGATAGTTAAAATAGCTGTTCAAACAGACATTGTCATTCCAACAACAATATATTTCCCTCTTTAAATTATAATAGTTTTGCCTGCGCTGTTTCAATGCTGAAATGTTTTACCGTGCTTAGATTCTGATGAGGAATGCACTACACTGAAAATCTCTCTCTCTCTCTCTCTCTCTCTCTCTCTCTCTCTCTCTCTCTCTCTCTCTCTCCAAGAGCCTTGTATCTAGGAAGCAGTCCTTTCTAACCTTGTTCTTTATGCAGGGGCAAGATTAACTCACATATATAAAATAAAAACTATTGAGCTATTTTAATACTTTTCCTGTCATGCATTCAGGACCCTCTAAAGTTGTCACCAGCTACTGTTTCATTTAATTCCCTGGCCTTCAGGGTAATGTAAGAAAATTGAAGAGATTAGGAGCTCTCTCTTTCCTGTTCAATGCATTTGTGTTGCAGTAAATTGGTACCAACCTTCAATCTCATGGTCAGGGCTCTCCAGGGTCCTTCCACTGATATGACAACCCAGTCAGCTTGATAAACGATGCACAGCCCCTCCAGTAGAATGGAAAGGGGGGTGGGGGGTGGGAGGCTTCACTCCCTGAATTCACAATTGTCTCTCCCACACTAGCGAGGAAGAATCACTTCACTCTCTTCTGGCACTCAGTGACCGCTGCATTATGTTTAACTTTATCATGATAATTAAAAGATACAATTTTCCTAACTGATTAATTCATGTACTGTGACAGATATAAAACATGACCTGTGGTGAATGAGAGGGAGGGGGGGGAACTTACCATCTGGAAAATAGCTCTTTAAATGTGGTATTCTCTCTCTTCCACCCACCCAAGCCTGTCTCATGAGGGGCAAACCCCACTGCCTTTACCGACAGATTACAGCATCGCCTTAGCCCTCCGTGGGCTAAACAATAACAACAACAATAACTGAAGGTCCAGACTGTGCCTTCGCACCACCAACATCCCATTGCAGTTTGGCCATCTGCACTCCTATTCCAACCTTCAGGTAAAGGTCTGCAGGGAGATTCCAGGCACATTCAGCTTCAGCGATGTAGAAAAATTGGGGTTTAGCTTTTGCAGCTCAACTCCCCAAGGGACTGAGTCCCCTAAGCCCATGATCGGCCAGAGATGGATGGATGGAGGCAGGATTCAAAGAAAGCAAGGCAGATCTTTATTTTTCTGTTGCAACTTCCTTGTAAGGAGGTAGGAGAGCTAGAGAGCAAAGAAAAAACATCTCTTTTTAAAGGTTTGCATTTTGGCCCTTTACAAAGGTCAGAAATTACATCTCACTTAAAATGGGGTTCCTGTGGCTCAGGCAGGTTGAGGTGTGACATTCCTGAGGATTAGCAAATTTTACATACTTCCAGACACAGTTTACGCAAAACATTAGCATTTGATAAGACAATCAGGATGTCCAGTAGCCACCCCTCAGTGTAGAGTATTTGGGAAAATAATGGTAATTAACACAAAGGAGGTCCACAGATTTGGAAGAGAGATTCCTTCCAATCAGAGGAATTTTCCCTGATTGCTGTCTGACTCCCACAATAGGAAGAGGTAAGAATTATACAGTTATAAACAATTTTATACATTGTTCCTTAGGGAAATTCAGGTTTTCCTTCTTTTAACAGGCTAGAATAAAAGTACCAATATATTTCCTAGGTCGGTATTACATGCAGGCAGGAACAGTGAAATAATATACGAGTATGAACTAAGATGTGAACGAACAATTCAGAAAATTTTAACCTTTTGAAAAATGTCTGCCATTTGTGGAGAAATGACCCAAACACGGTCATTCCAATTTAATTCTGGGGCAAAAATAATGATCTAAAGATATAGTTTGCTGATTCTGTTATATTCGTAAACCACCACTAAAAGGTGACATATAAAACTTATAAATACAATAGATAGGGAGGGGCTTGCAAATATGTAAATAAAACAGAGCCAAGCACACTCACTTGGCGTAGGTCAGTTACAAAGCTGATACAGAGGTAGATCAAACCTTATATTGATAATCTTGTCACTTATAAACATAGTAGCACAAGTCTGTAGAATCCAGCCCTGACAATTTTACTTGACATTGGGCAAGGATCCCTTGTTAAAATTAATAATGATTTCATGCAGTGGCAAGAAAGCAAATGGATAATTTGTTTAACCTTTCCTCATCTGTTAACCAAGCAACACATGCCCTAAAATAATTAATCTCCATGGAAGATGAATGGAATGAGTAGAGACAGCTGGGGGAACAGAATAGCTAGGGATAATGATGGCATTGATCTTCAGGAAAAAAAGGCACAGAGGTGCTTCTGGAAATCCATAACATACACTGCCAATTTCGAACTTTGTAACATTGGTGCACAGGAAAGCAGAATACTAAACCTTGGTCAGTCAAAAATGCAGGAGAGCAAATGTGGCATTAGAGAGAGATTTTGTGAATTTGTGTTATTTATTAATATTATTATTTTTAGAATTAACCTCATTGTGCCTCTGGCTCAGAGAACACAGGGCTTGCTGGTAAATCCAGAGGGGTGAGTTAAGGACGAATGGAGCAACCCAACTCTGCATTTCCCTGCTTTCGTAAGCTTGTTACAGCCTTAGGGCAAGCATTTCAATGCACTATGTGCTTGTCACTTGCCTGAAACAACTACTTATAATTGCAAGTTGATTTTTAGGTTATTATGAAAGGATTCCCAGAACAATTTTTTAAATGAGCATAAGGAAAGGGGAGGAGTCTGGGGAACTATTAATCGGGGATGTAATTAGAAGTTATCTCTTTAAACCAATGCAAAGACTTCACTTGCCTGGCAAATTTAGATGACAGAAATTCACTAGCTGGATACACTGCAGACCAAGAACAGTTCGTGAGAATCTGCCCCTTGTGGCTGGAATTTCAGGCAATTATACTAACTGCCTTTATGGCAAGTTTGGTAACCTGTGATGGCTTGAAATTGCACTAAGGATGGCCTGGATCTCAGCATTGCCCACTTTATTATACACATGTTAATTTCTCATTAGCTTGCCTTTCCTTGTTCTTTTATCTGCTAGTGACAGGGAATGTTCTGTTGGTTTTGAGAAAGATTGTGTAGGAGCTAAAAGGTCGCTGAAATGTTTAACTGCAGTTGTCAACTAAATCTTAGAGCATTTCCAAGCCTCCACCCAAAATCCAAGTGGCCGCAATAGCGAAGGGTCACAACAAGAAAACTTTCCATATGCATATGGGTGCATGAGAGTGTGCACATGCGTGCGTCATTCTTGAAGAACAAGCATAACTATGGAGCATCCATTATACATTATCCAGGTGTCTATGTGTGTATCTACATTCCAGCAACACAAACTAGACACAATGAAATAAATAGCACGACTAACTTACATTAATTAATTTCAATGGGGCTACTCTGAGTGTGTGCGCGTATAAACGTTCTATTCCCATCGTCTCAGGTCTATTTCTCATACCCATATTTCTGAGCAAACCTAAGTCGACACGCTGTTCCAACATGTCCTGAAATGCCTTAGAAAGGTGCATTGTAGTGGTTAGACTCTTGGACTGTTGGCTTACTCTTTTGTTGATCACTGGGCAAAGCCTATTTCACAGGCAGGTTATAAAGCCAAAACAGGTTGGTGGGGAGAAACCGCCACATGTGTATGCCTTGGAGGAAATGCTGGATATAAATAATATACAATAAACAGGTGTGTTATGCCACAACCTGGGTGTAAATGGAACCACTCCAGGGCCAAATTAATCAGTGAGACTAACCCTAGGAAATATTTACTGAGGTATCTCAAGAATGCAAAGAGAAAACAGGTTTTTCAGAACTACTTGAAGCAACTAGCCCCATGGGCTACCTCATGATCCCTTTTCAATCCCAGCCTGTGCCCTGAACAGCAACCTGATACACAAAAGAAGCAGATTCCCATAACTTATCTCCAAGACGTGAAAAGCTTCACCAACCACATCTTAGAGTGCCAGGATGTTGTCACAAGCACAGGAGAGGGCCAGAAAAGAAGACCACAAGGCTAGCCACAGAATGGAATCTGCCTTTCATTCACACACAGATTTCCCAGCAGCTAAGCTGAATACACACTGGGCAATACTAAAATGATCAAGTATATTTTTGTACCCCAAATTGTTCTTTTGTTTCCCTCACTCAGCTGCTAAACATAACATGGAAACCATATATTACACAAATTACACATTTCTTATTGGTCAGGAAGCAAATAAGTCATTCTGAGACAAATCTCTCTAGTTATTCATGAGGCAGTTTGAGATGACAAAGACAGAGTAAATCGAGCAATCTCTCATTATATTTATTACACAGTCTTTGTGCTAATGAACAGCAAGAGGCTTTGCAGAAACAAAGGCTCCAGTTTGGAATGATTCAGCACGTTCACAGGCCATATTTCTCAGACCTATGAATGACATATACTTGTTTTCATGCTTGCTTGTTCCTCTGTTTCAAGAACAAATTGGATAGGTCAAAAGTAATGTCAAGAGTTTGGCTAAGCAGTTTTTCAACAATTTCATAGAATTTTACTGGAATACAGCCCATAGATTCTACAGCATTGGAGAATAGTATTCAATACGATACCCTTCTGATGTTGAGGTCTACAACTGCTATCAGTCCAAGCCAGTATGTTGTCTAATAGCCAGGGATGATGAGGTAAAAGGTAAAAAAAAAGGTAAAGGACCCCTGAACGGTTAAGTCCAGTCAAAGGCGACAATGGGGTTGCAGCGCTCATCTCACTTTCAGACCGAAGGAGACAGCGGTTGTCCACTGAGAGCTTTCCGGCTCATGTGGCCAGCATGACTAAACTGCTTCTGGTGCAACGGGACACTGTGACAGAATCCAGAGCGCATGCAAACGTCGTTTACCTTCATGCCACAGCGGTACCTATTTATCTACTTGCTGTTGAACTGCTAGGTTGGCAGGAGCTGGGACTGAGCAACGGGAGCTCACCCCGTCACAGGGATTCGAACCACTGACCTTCTGATTGGCAAGCACCACCTACTGCAGTCCACAATGTTTAGAAGACACCACGTTGGCTATGCCAGGCATGTAAACTGTTAAGCAGAAGACAGATCTGTAATAGAATTAAGAGTGAATTCAATTCACTCCTGTTGCATTTTGTACTAGCTGAAGGCCTGTTCAGGTTGATGTGCAGAAAAGAAGGAAAGAGGGGTCCAATCCTTTCCTGACCTCCATTCTCAATCAGATACACTAGTTAACCTTCCCCCATTCTCTCTCCCCCCCCCCCCGGGTTACAAGGAGAACAGAAACCCCTTGTTACAACAGCTTTGCTGACAACTGGTCCATTTTTGTGCACAAAGTACTGGTTATAACCAACAAAGCTTTATACGGCTTGGGTCAAGGCTATGTGAAGGGCCCCATGTCCCTATATGAATCTGCCCAGGCATTAACATCTGCTGGGTAGGCCTTTCCCTTAATCCTGCCATCTTCCCAGGCAGGTCTGGTGAGGACATGAGACAGGGCCTTCTCAATGGCTGCTCCCAGATTGTGGAACTCCCTTTCATGAGAGGCTAGGCTGGCCTCCTCGTTTTCCTTTTGCCAGCAGTCAAATACTTTTTTTATCCAGACAGGCTTTTGGCCACTTACTAGCTGTTGTGGTTGAGTCTTCTGCACACACACACACACACACACACACACACACTTTTAAATGGTTAAAAGTGTTTTCAGTGCCGTTTTTAATATAGTTACTTCTTTAATTGGTTTTTTAAAGATATATTTATGTTTTGATTGTGTGTTTTTAGCTTTGTTAGTTTAAATTCATGTTGGGAGCCAGGTTAGGTTCTGTACTCAGAGAACAGTGGGATATAAATAAAATAAAATAAAATAAAATAAAATAAAATAAAATAGACTAGACTAGATACAACAGCAGTGTCGCTTGTGATTATGTTGAGGAGATGAGAGGGGAGAGATCTTCTTCCACCTACCCTGTGGGGAAATCACTGAAGCCATTACCTTTAGTACAGCAAAGTATGGAGCTGGGTCTGCTCTTTCAAGTTTGGACGTATTTCTGGTCACTATCAACTTTGCTTCCAGACCCTTAGAAGGACCCAAGGAGCATTCTTTCTAAGAAAGCCAGAAGTTGCATTTTGTAAGTGTGTCTTTAAGAAGCCCACTATGGACACCATATATTACTCATCTACCGGTATATGTGGGTTCAGGGGCATACCTACTCAATTCAGGTCCCATAAATTCTGTCGTCAGAGTCATGAATCATAGGAATCCCTGAACCCACGTATAAATAAGAGTATTATATGATGTCAATAGTGTGCTTCTAAAGACACACATATATCATAGTATGTTGCTAACAAAATGCAAGTTTTGTACTGTTTAGTGGTCATGTAGCAGTACATTTTAAAAATATGTTTATACCCCAACTTTCCTATCTACTTATAAAAACAGCAATACGTAAAAAGAACAACAAAGTCAGTGATAATTTTTTTTAAAGCAACAGCAGTGGAAAAACCCCCACAACAAGCCCCCAAGACTTGCATATTGTTATGGCAGGCAAACAATAAATCCAATTTCTAAAAGTCAAAAGTCTGCCTCAATATGACAGTCTTTTTTAAAAAAATATTTTTATTAGGTTTTACAGTTTATATTCAACACAATCATTATTTTCGAAATTACATCTTACCCTTTGTTATTTCCCCATTTTACACCTTAACTTTATGTTTGTTTTCTTAATTGTAAGTGTTTACTCAGACCCTGCTAGTGAGTCTACTTCTTTGCAATATTTCTGTAGATGCAACATTTCCCTTTCCAGTCCCTTTTAAAGTCTCCATTGTCCTTGTCTCTAAGTCTTCCAGTAAGCGTTGCTATTTCTGCGTATTCCATCAGCTTTTCTTGCCATTCTTCTTTCGTTGGTATCTTGTCGTTTTCCATCTTTGGGCTAGAATCATAGAATCCTAGAGTTGGAAGAGACCATAAGGGCCATCCAGTCCAACCCCCTGCCAAGCAGGAAACACCATCAAAGCATTCCTGACAGATGGCTGGCAAGCCTCCGCTTCAAGACCTCCAAAGAAGGAGACTCCACCACACTCCTTGGCAGCAAATTCCACTGTCAAACAGCTCTTACTGTCAGGAAGTTCTTCCTAATGTTTAGGTGGAATCTTCTTTCTTGTAGTTTGAATCCATTGCCCCGTGTCCGCTTCTCTGGAGCAGCAGAAAACAACCTTTCTCCCTCCTCATATCACCCCTTAACCTTCTCTTCTCCAGGCTAAACATACCCAGCTCCCTAAGCCGTTCCTCATAAGGCATCGTTTCCAGGCCTTTGACCATTTTGGTTGCCCTCCTCTGGACACGTTCCAACTTGTCAGTATCCTTCTTGAAGTGTGGTGCCCAGAACTGGACACAGTATTCCAGGTGAGGTCTGATCAGAGCGGAATACAGTGGTACTATTACTTCTAGACGCTATACTCCTATTGATGCAGCCCAGAATTGCATTGGCTTTTTTAGCTGCTGCATCACACTGTTGACTCATGTCAAGTTTATGGTCTACCAAGACTCCTAGATCCTTTTCACATGTACTGCTCTCAAGCCAGGTGTCACCCACAATTCCAGCTTCTGAGCAATAGTGTCGACTGGGAGGGAGAGGAGTGAGGCTTTGTTGAGTTCAGGACTACACAGAAACATCTCTAGAGTCCACCCAACGGTCCTGGCAGTGTAGTCATATAGAATTGACTTTGCTGCTGGCTTGCCACCCTCCTCTTTCCAAGTAAGCAAGAGTGCTGCTGCTACCAAGAAGCTGGTATCATGACTCTACCTCACCAGGTGAGCTGCTTCTGCAAAGAAGGCAATAAATTAGCCTTGTAGTTCCCAGGGTTATTCCTGAACAGGGAATTGTTACGCAAGTGGGAGGCTTGAGGGCACGCATGACGGTCATGCCTCCAACATCCCCACCGGTCTGCCACACCCCTGACTTTTCCACAGTGAGCAGGAAATTGTGTTTCACTGAATGCATTTAGATTAGAATCTTCCTTTAGTCCTTCTTGGCAATGCAAGGTTTGAGCAGGCCTGGCTGGCAAGCCCGAAGATGTCATACTGCAATCCCCTGAACTGATCCTGTCGCCTTCCTAATATATATATATAACGGAATCTGAGAACTGCAGCGTAACTCTAAAAAGCTGGGCCTGTCATCCTTTCCCACCCTTTCATATGTAGTGCAATTAACAACATTTTCTCTGCGTCACGAGATTGTTCTGCCTGAAATTGAGCAAATCAAATTAACTGATGACAATAATTGCTTAGTTGTGTCTTTAATTTATTTGGCAATGCATGCTCATTTCCGTAATTGCCCTTCTGTGTTTGCTTTCAGTGGGAAGGCAAGAATCAAAATGAAATGTATTTTCCTTGCCCACTGAGCAGTTTCTGATAACATTTGCATACCCTCCAACATTTCTTCGATGAAAATAGGGATGCACTATTCCTATTCCTATATTATTATTATTATTATTATTATTATTATTATTATTATTATTCCCTGCCCATCTGACTGAGTTGCCCCAGCCACTCTGGACAGCTTCCAGCAAATACAAAAACATAATGAAACATTAAACATTAGAAAAATCATAGGATTGGACTGATGGACCAAGAATTCTGAACACGAAAGATACCCCAGTACTACTAAGTCATGGGCCCAGATTAGGAGTTAATGAAACAGAAAAATCAGATTACAGATGAAACTGCACTTCTGTCCATACATTGTTGGTTCACGTTGCTACTCACTATTAATAAAATAATCATTTGGTGTGTCACTGTGATACACCATTGGCATTTTATTCCACATCTTGAAGATCAGCCCTCTTGGAATGTTTTCCCAAAGAGCAGCACGTGGTGAAAGGGGGAAATCACAACAGAGCCTGACTCAGCAGGGCTGCCCACTTTTTACTAATCTGCTCTTATGGCTTTAGCAGCAGCTCAACGCACAGCAACACAGCTGCTCTGTGTTAAGGAGGTCAGAATTTTTTTGACTTGGAGGTGAAGCTGGAGGCAGAGTAACCTGAATAATTTCCATTAGGGCGGAAACAGGAGCAGTACAAAAGTTGGCAATAACAGGCCAACTTTTATACACTCCACAGAATCATCTAATACAATGTTTTTTTATATGAAAATTCTCTGTGCATAAAATTAGCATGCCAAGGAGCATGGTTCAGTGTGGCCTCCTCCTTGACATTCTTTGTGCAGGGAGGTTTATTTAAATGAGCAGTCCAATGTCCTTACCACCACTTACAGTATGAAGTGGCAGGGTCCAGGAAGCTTCATCACTTGAGCCTGATGAATGTATGAACGCCATGGCTTTAACGTGTGAACCAGGACTAATGCAGGCGACTAGCCTCTTTCTGACTTCCTGATAATTGTAAACATGATCTGAAAGGCAGAATGATATAGTGGCTAGAGTACTGGGCCTGAGAGAGCTGGGTTCAAATTGCTACTCAGCCATGAAGCTCAAGGAGTGACCATAGGCCAGTCTTGATCTGTCTGCCTAACCTACCTCCACAGGGTTGTTGTGAAATTAAAAGAGGGATGGAAGAACCATGTATGCTACCCTGAGCTTCTTGGATGAAGGGTAGAATATAAATATAATTATTGGGTTGGATACAGACTTAGCCAAACTTAGAGAAGGCCCACTTATATAAGTTGCATTGATTTCATTGATTGCACTGATAGCAAGGGGCTAGTCGAAGTATGACTTCATAAAATTGTAGAGTTGGAAGGGAATCGCAACTAAAGCACCCATGACAGATGGCCATCCAACTTCTGCTTAGAAACCTCCAATGAAGGAGAGTCCACTACCTCCCAAGGGAGTCTGTTCCACTGCTGAACAGTTCTTACCATCAGAAAGTTCTTCCACAAGTTTAGTTGGAATCTCCTTTCTTGTAACTTGAAGCCATTGGCTCGGGTCGTACCCTCCAGGGGGGGGGGCAAGCTTGCTCTATCTTCCATGCGACAGCCCTTTAAATATTTGAAGATGACTAACATTTCTTCTCTCAGTCTCCTCTTGTTCAGGCTTAACATACCCATTTCCCTCAACCGTTCCTCATAAGGCTTGGTTTCCAGACCCTTTATCATCTTGGTTGCCCTCCCCTGCACACATTCCAGCTTGTCAACATCCTTCAATTGCGGTGCCCAGAATGGGGCACTACATTCAGGTGTGGTTTGACCAAGGCAGACTGATAACTATTATTTCCCTTGATCTGGACACTATACTTCTGTTGATGCAGCCTAGAATAGCATTAGCTTATTTTGCTACCATACCACATTGTTGACTTAGTCTGAATGTTGTTATTTGGAAAAAAAATACACTATTATTATTTTAAATATTACTTGGCCAAAGAGCAACCGTCACAAGCAGAAGAAAGATCCAAGGTGCACACAAGCCTAAGAATCTGAAAGCATAAAGGTCCATGTAAGTACTCACTAGATTATTTACCAAAGGTAGATTCAGATAACTAGTTTGATATGATAACCAGAGAGCTGAAATTGATTTGGAAGACAAAGCAAGCTTTAAAAGCCTGAGAAAATAAAATATTTTTGGCACCAAAGGAATATCAAAGGTGAGGCTCGCTGGGGACAGCATTCCATAATTGGCCCTTTCACCTTAGCTCATCAAATTAGTCCCATCAAACTAACTGTGGTCATTATGCCTATACTTACCTGGAAATAAGTTCCATAGAACTCACCAGGCCTTACTTCTGAGTAGACCTGCAGAGAGGATGGCACTAAAAATCCTTTCTGAAAGATGTCTTAATGGGATATTTACCTGTAGGATAGGTATGAAACTGTATACGGTAATTAGAATTATACAGCTGGCTGGCAAGAAAGAATTTAGGAGGCAACTGAATTGCAGTTGTTATTTCTTACTGGGATTAATCCTGCTTTAGGACAAGAGTTGCCTGCCTATTTGCTTCCTACCTTCTTAACCTGTACATTTGCTAACACACATATTACTAAAACACCACAAACATTCGCAGTAATGTCTTCTAACAAAGGGCTATTCTCAAGGAGGTATCAAAAATAAATGCAAGGTGCAATCCATGCTGAATTATGCACTATTTACTATACTAATCTTTTCAAGGGTTCATCTGAGTGTCATCCTCTAAAAAAATAAAGTATTTCTGAAGTAGCTATAATTTATGTCTTGCTCTTTTGCTCCTTGCTCTGTTATATTTATCTTCTCTATTTGTTATGATGATCAGGAAGCTGCTGGAATTCCTTCCACATCTCCCCTTTTATATGAGAACAATGGATCATCTTTAGGAGGGGAGGGGGACAGGAAGGCCTTGTAGGGCTTGGGAAAGGCTCATCCAGCTCTTGGTCAGCAGAAAAGGAGGACCCCCCCAGGTCAGGGTGAAGATCTTTGACAAAATGCAATGCACCTCTTAGTTTGATGAATGGGCACTGAACAGTGGGAACTATGGAACGAACAGCACAAGTGATTTATATTATGTGAACACAAACCGTTATCATTTGTGTAAATAAAACCCAAGTCAGAAATGATTAAATAAGCTCCACCCAACATAACGTTGAAGTTGTGCTGTGTGTTTTCTGTCTAAATGTATGTGTCCTACTTTGCAGAGGGCAACTGTTTATTTAAAGTGCTGCCCTCTAGAGGAAGACCCTCTATCTGAAGGCAACTTATGTTTGAAAAGCTGTCCTGTTCACGTCCAGTTTAAAGATAAAGAAACACAACAAGGGAAAGTGCGGACCTTAATGTTGCCTATCAACAGTTAGCACACGGAAAGTAGACTGAGCAAGCACTCTTCTCCATGCATTTATTTCTAAATTTGCATTTATACATATAAATAAGCACACGCAAATTTTTAACAAGCCTGTTTTATGCTGCTCCATTTCCTCTTTTTTGGCGATGCATAAATGGCCACTCTAGCCATGATCTCTTCTTGGAGGGTACAGGGAGAATTGGATTTCAGCTGAAGTTTATAGTTGGGGGAGGGTGGGGAGAGAGAGTATTTCTGACATTACAGTCTCATAAATATAGTCAAACCTGAGCCTAGTTCTTACAGAAGTGATGCATTTGTTTCTGAGCTGCATCATTTCAGTCTGCTCACATGAAAAAAGAATAAACCCCACACCATGAGAAGTATGTCACAGAGAAGGCTTAGCTACAAAATACAATTGCATAAAATGATAAATCATAAAGAAATATTGTTGAAGCTGAAAAACACAGAATCATGGAGCTGGAAGGGACCCCTATAGTCCAAAACGCACACAGGGAATTCTGTAAATAAGGGATAATTTTAAAAGCAAGTGGTCCTCACTGGTGCAAAAAGATCTTGTCATCCGGAGGAGCCCTGACTGCCTAGATAAAACACTATAGTCCCACACACCCTTACCTGGGAGTAAGGCCCACTGAACTCACTGCGGCTTTCTTCTGAGTAGACAGTTATTTACTAGGTGCAAGTAAGCAGCAGCAGGCGACCCCACTCAGCTAGGTGCTGGGGTGGATTGCACCCTGTTCATTGAAGAGCCAAGGCCAATGCTGCCGACGGCCCCTGCGCCCCTCGACAGTATCTGAAGGCCCTGATCCGCTAGGTGGATTGCACCCTGCACCTTGAGGAGTCAGGCCCAGGCTGCCACCAGGCCCAGCACTGAGTAGACACTTAGTTATTTACTAGATGCAAGTCAGCAGCACCAGACAACTCTGCTCTGGTTTGCACCCTGCGCCTTGCAGAGTCGGGCCCGGGCCGCCACTGGGCCCAGCACTGGCAGCAGCAACAAGCAGCTCCGGCTCTCCCAGCCCTACCCATTGCCACCCCACCTCTGCACTTACCTGACCTGGGGGTTCTGGACCGTGGGCTCTACTGGTCAAAGCAGGAGCCTTAGCAATCGCCCTCTCCCGCCAGAAACAAGCCAGGACTGCTCCAAGGAAACACATGTGGCAAAAAGGAGAATTTGACCCTGGTGGGACACCCCCTTACCCACTTGTGATAGGCCAAGCAGATAGCCAGCCAATCAGGGGTTTGTTTGTTTTTAAAAAATGTATTTCCCCCCTTCACTTCTCACTTCCCTCTTTGGCCCCCTAGCCTCATGCTATGCCCCCCATTTACACATTTTTCACCTCTGCCCCCCTAGGAATATCCTGGGGGGGGCAGGGGGCCATAAGTCTCCCGATTGGGAAACACTGGACAACTTGAGTTAAGGTGCCTAGAAACACCTAACCCTTTAACTGGCAACAAATAATTACATTCTTAATCAAGGAAGCTAGTCTGGGAAGGCTTGTTGGAAGCACACTTAGTATACACTCCTAATTCTTCTTCCTTTAGCCATGGCTTGAGCTTTCCCATGCCTGATGTAGACCAGGGAAAGATGGATGAGGTCAATCCAAAATGGCCTGGTAGACCAACCACTGAGGCACAGAAGGCCCATACCAGTGCTCCAGAGCCCAAGCCACCTAAAGGACATGGCTGGCAGGTGCTCTCCTGACCATGACATATGGCTAAACAAATAGAAAATTCAAATTTCCCTCCAATATTCCGCCCAGTGACAACATGGCTTCTTCACATGAACCAACTGAAGAGACTGAGAGCAAGGCCATTCACTTGGTGCTGTGGTCTAAACCACAGAGCCTCTTGGGCTTGCCGATCAGAAGGTTGGCGGTTCAAATCCCCGCAACAGTGTGAGCTCCCGTTGCTCGGTCCCAGCTCCTGCCCACCTAGCAGTTCGAAAGCACATCAAAGTGCAAGTAGATAAATAGGTACCGCTCCGGCAGGAAGGTAAATGGCATTTCCGTGCGCTGCTCTGGTTTGCCAGAAGCGGCTTAGTCATGCTGGCCACATGACCCAGAAGCTGTCTGCGGACAAACACCAGCTTCCTCAGCCAGTAAAGCGAGATGAGCGCCGCAACCCCAGAGTCGTCTGCGACTGGACCGAACAGTCATGGGTACCTTTACCTTATCTATCATCTATCTATCTATCTATCTATCTATCTATCTATCTATCTATCATCTATCTATCTCTCTCTCACAATGAATACAATAAGAAAATTCACTAAATACAGTAAAGGAAAAGTGGGTCGCCATAAAGTGAAAGAGCAGAAGCAGACAGATCAGATTGAATTTCTGAAACACCCACTTCAGCTTAACCTTCTTTGGTGGAGAAAAGTGCCAAGGAGTAAGACATGCCGCCCTGCCAACATAGGCTGCTGTCTGTCATTGATTGTTACTGTGGTCTGTTTACTATTCTGTGTGGGAGGCTTTCCAGAGCACCCATTCTCCCCATGTCTCCTTACAACATACCCATGATCAGTCAAGGAGAAAAGGGAAAGAAAGCCTTTGAATTCTGAGCACAGGGTATAAAAAAGAAGAAAGGGGGTGCAGCACAGTATTGGAATGCTTTTCTTTTTAAAACACATGCACCCCCCCACACAAGAAAGAAGTTTTTTTATGCTTTCTTTGTATAAAGCAAGACTTTTGGAAGGCTAAAGCAAATGAAGACGTGCATCTTTCAGTATTCCACACACAAACACAGATAGAGAGAGAGACTTTCAGTGGAGTTGGAGTAAATGTATTTTATCCATGAATATTTGTTATCGGAAGTGCTGAATAAAAGAACAGCCTTGAGGAAAAGAAACCGAATGCACGATAGGGGAGCAAGAGGGCATGTGTGATCCCAGAACAAAAGGCATACAAGAAGCAGTTGTACTCAGTAAGACTGGGAATTCTTACAGCAGGAAAGTGGCTCAAGAACAAGAGTAAACTATATAGAGGTTTATAAATGTTGGAGGACCTGCTGCATCTCATATGATCAAAACTTAGACCGTCTTGAGGACCTGTGTGAAGGAAACAAGGTTCTTCCCATTTTTTATTTTTGTGGGTGGCTGGGTTTGGATTTCCACATTAAAAAATGCCCTTTCGACAATGCGGCATTTGTTGTCGGACCTGGAAGGAAGCAATGCAAAAATGTGTTCATCTTAACAATGTCTTTTACACAGGATCTGTTCGGTCTCTAAGCTATACCCAAAGTGGCAAACCTGGACATTCCTCAGCCAGACTAACAAGAGGGAGGGGGGGAAGTTTCACAAAAGATATTTATTTCATTTAAGGATTTATAACATGCTTCCTTACAAATGTTTCCAAAGTGGTAAAAAACCAAAACATGAGAAAGCAACATATATACAGTGCTATTTTTCTATTTAAGAAAAAGGTGCTGGAACACACCACGAATCACTTTTTCTCTCATAATGGCAATGGTGCCCACCTGAGAGGTGCTGAGAGTTCCAGCCTAAAAAATCCCTGTATATATATTAAAAAATAAGTATACATAAAAATGAATGAAATTTGTAGAGTAAAAAACTAAGAAGAAATGGGTATAAGACAAGATAGTTAAAAATAATATTGATAACACAGCGAAAAGAGGAAAAGAAACAGTCAAGATTTATGTTTTTATGTTTAGTTTCTTTTGTAATTTAAGTCGATACTTATTTTGGTTAATGTATGTTTAATTGTTTTCTTTTGTAGGAATTAAGGAGTTGTATGTATAATAAGTTTGTTTTGTGTTATGTTTTGTGTTTGTGAGTATTGCATTTACCAATAAAAAATTAAATAAATAAATAAATAATAAAATAATAATAATGCTAAGCTCTTGTCTAATTATGAAAGAATAATGGGAAAACATGTTTTCCCCTTCACTAGCAAAAGGAAAAAAGAAAGAAAAACAAAACTTATGAACAAGGAAGTGTCTTTTGAAGATATGTTCTTCCACAATGGTGCCACTTACTTTTTAAAAAATTGCTTGTATAAAAGATTTTATTGGGTTACAAAAGTACATATATCGTCTAGTGTTAGAAACTGAGATTTGAAGGCTAGGAGCTAAATGGCACCTTAAACCAAGGTTATGGGCGCAACAATGGAATGTCTAGGCGCACTTTTTTAATAACTAGAATACTAAGCTGAAAATGAATGAGCTGCAGCTAAAACGTGTTCATTTTTCACATGGTCTGGTCTTTCCCCTGGTCTCTTCTCCAGTCTTCAGAGAGTAGCTGGAAGTGGGGAGGCAGAAAAAGGTCCTCCTTTCCTTCCACTCTGCAGTTTTGATCTGAAATCTTCAGCGCAGTACTACACCCAGAGCTCAGAAACTGCTCGCGCTAATGAAATTTCCTGTCACAAAATGCACCTAGAACAAGGGCAGTTTTGAACACTGCTATCATCTCTATTTTCAGAGCATAAAGTCTTTTTACAAATCAGTTATATTCAATGTGAGACATTAATGTTTACAGTATAAGGTTGGGGGAGAAGAGAGATGGGGAACACAGCGGGGGTAGTAAATGTTCATTCTTTTACATAGTGTATATGTGAGGTTTTTGTGTCAGCGCCACGTGGGTAGGTTTTCTCTCTATTCCTTTATGAGTTTCATTGGCAATAAGAGAAGTTGGGGCCCCCAGGACTTGGTTGGTTGCTTTCAGTGGACTGCAGGCCTGTAGTGTTTAATGATTAATTGATAAGAACACACACCCTTTAAAAATGTGGTTTGCCTTGGCAGTAACTGGAGAGCAGGGCCTTTTTGGTTATGGCACCATGTTGTGGAAATCCTTCCCTAAGGGAAAAGCATTTGGCTTTCATGATCCATAGTGTTGCTGGCCTGTGAAATGTTTTTTTTAAAAAAAATATATCTATAGCTGTATTTTATTAGAATGTGATTTTTGAAGTTAGTTTAATGTAAGCTGTTTTAGGAGGGTTTTGCCCTAAAAGGTAGCCTAGAAATGTTTTACATAAACAAACCACTGAAATGGGTTTGAGCAGTGCTTTCTTTTCAGGGGGTATGCAGGGGTACGCATAAGCCTAAACATTTTGTGAATCTTTGTACTTTTGTCCATTTACTGTATTTATTTTCCACGATTTGAACTATAAAATGGTGGTTTTCTTGAGTCAAAATGAGAGTACCCCTAAACATCCTTTAAAGAAAAAAAGCATTTGGTTTGAGTCACCTCAGCAGGGCCGGATATGCAATACTATAGTAGTTTTAGACCTCTGTAGCCCAGAAGAGTCTGTCTTATGGCCTTTCTCTTGCAGTCCCCTGCAGTCACCAACCATATTCCCACGCCTCATGAGGTGTGTAGGATTTGCTGCGTTCACAACTTCCCGCGATTCCAGAGGGAGGCCATTTCATCTCCTCATCACCCCCTCCCCTTCCTCGAATGCTCCGAGCGCTAAGCGATCATGAGTCTTAGGTTCATGGCAAATGCTTCACAAGAATGGGTCACTGCAGGCCACCTATGCATTGTTTCTCTCTTCCTGTCAAGTTGAATGTTGAAGAACTGTTTGAGCGTTTGTGCTGCTGCAGGCTCCTCGATAGCCTCCCTGACAGAGTTTTACAAGCGCTGTAACTTGAGGCCACCCGTCTCGTTTCTCTTGAATAAAGAGTTTGGTTTCGGCAAATTCATTCAATGTTACAATTCCCCCCCCCCCTTTCTCTTTATTTCTTTCTGGCGAAGAGCTGTGAAGGCAGGAACAAACACTCGCTCTCTTATGCTGATCATGAATGTTATTAATGCTACTTCCTTTAGGCACAAAGACTCTACACATTTGTACCAGCAATAATCTCTCTCTCTCTCTCTCTCTCTCTCTCTCTCTCTCTCTCTGTGTGTGTGTGTGTTATACATGCCCTTCCTCTCACTATAAATTACCCACTGCCAACTACTATAAAAGTTTGAAAAGTAATATTAAAGTGACTCTTGAAGCAAATCTTTTTTTCTATAGCACAGTGAAACAAAGTTAAAGTGTTTTATGTTTTTGATGGCTATATAAGCAAATTATGGGGATAAAACTTGATCAGATTTATGAAGGTTCACCCCAGGTTTGGGGAACCTTTGGCTCTGCAGATACCTCTGAACTACAATTCCCATGATACTTGGCCATTGTCTATGCTTTCTGGTGCTGATGGGAACTGTAGTTCAGCAACATCTGAAGGATCCAAGGTCCCCACACCTAGCTTAGCCAAATGAATTTCAGTAGGGACAAATGTAAGGTTCTGCACTTAGGCAGGAAGAACTAGCTGCACAGATATAAGAGGTGGGACACCTGGATTACTATCAGTACATGTGAAAAGAAATCTAGGGGTCTTTGTGGAACACAAGCCTAAGATGAGTCAACAGTGTGATGCAGCAGCAAAAAAAGCTAGTACTATTCTGTGCTGCATCAACAGACGTATAGTGCCCAGGTCAAGGGAAGTAATAGTACCGCTCTATTCTGCTTTGGTCAGACCACACCTGGAATACTGTGTCCAATTCTGGGCACCAAAATTTAAGAAGGATGTTGACAAGCTGGAACGTGTGCAGAGGAGGGCAACCAAGATGATCAAGGGTCTGGAAACCAAGCCATATGAGGAATTGTTGAAGGAGCAGGGCATGTTTAGCCTGAAAAAGAGGCGATATGACAGCCATCTTCAAATACCTCAAGGGCTGTCACGTGGAAGGTGGGGGAAACTAGTTTTCTCCTGCTGTGGAGGGTAGGACCAATGGCTTCAAGTTGCAAGAAAGGAGATTCCGACTAAACTTGCAGAAGATCTTTCTGATGGTAAGAGCTGTTCAGCAGTGGAACAGACTCCCTTGGGAGGTAGTGGACTCTCCTTTATTGGAGGTTTCTAAGCAGAAGTTGGATGGCCATCTGTCATGGATGCTTTAGCTGAGATTCCTGCATTGCAGGGAGGTGGACTAGATGATCCTTGGGATCCCTTCCAACTCTACAATTCTATGGTTCTAAATGAATGTTGGAGCAGTCAGGTGCAAAACATGGCAAGGCTCCTGTAACTTAATAGTTGTGTAGAAAAGAGAATTTCAGCAGATGTACTGTGTCTGTATCATGACAGATGTAGTGATACCATTCTCTTGCATCTGGCCACTGAAGTAAACCTTTGCAGTGAAAAGTTATGCAGCTTTCACAGAGCAGCTCTGTACTCAGTTGAATGGGATTAATTCTCAGGAAGAAGTGTACAGACATGTAGCCAATCCTGTGTATTTTTACCCATAGGTTAGTTCCATGGACTTTGGTGTGACTTACTCCTAGGTAACTTTGCATACGATTGCAGCCTAAATCTGCCAAATAATTCTGTGATGTTCCTAGAAATGCTCATAAACGGTGGCTCATTGCAGAAACTCTCCCCAACCCTGGTAAATTGACCTGTCTTTCCACATATGATTTCCCTTGAAATTCACTGGCTATTCTGTCTGAGGCAGGACAGTCCAACTTTTCCTATCAAATGGGTTGCAAGAGTACTTTGGCAGGTAAGCAAGGCAACAGGCTTTGGTAAGGCTCTGGCGGAGTCCTAGAGCCCTCCCACCTCCTTCCCAAAACTGGTAAGGTGCTAACTGGTCTTTAGGAAGGAGGACTCTAGCACCCTGTCAAAGCCCTCATGTCACCTTCCAAAAGCCCAGCTCCTTGCTTACTTGGCTTTGGGAAGGCAGCATGAGTTCGGGGTGCGTGTGTCAAATGTTGTCAAGGGTTGCCCAAAAAGGCACCCAGAGCCACATATAGCCCTCAGGCCACGTGTTGGATCACCCTCACGAGGATAAACCCTTCAATTCGTTTCACATTTTGCTCTAGGTAAAACTTAAATAGTAATGTGTGGAACCCTTTGGAAAGAAACAATTTTTGGCACTGTGTGAGGTTGTGAGCTTCACACTGCCTTACACTGCCTGCCCAAAGTACTCAAATCTCTCACTGAAGGCTTTTGCTTTTTAGTTTTTTTTTAAAGGTTCCAAATTAACTTCAAATACTACTTTAGACTGCAAGTTAGCTCTATGAAACTTCTGAAGAGACATTATAGGATTGCACTAATATTTCAGTCAGCAGCTCCATCTGCCGTGTCTTCAGTCAACACCTTCATCAAATTATGATTGCATCTTTAGGGCTGTGGAGTAGTTATACTGAATATATTGGTTATTGCAACATTGCCTACAATTAGGCTTAAATGGCATTCTGCCTTCTCATCTCACTGCATCTCAGGGCTTCTTGTCAGAAGGTTCAGCAGCGTCAACATTGGTAGGCCTTCATTTATTGTCTGCAAAATATGTCTGAAGAGTTCAAATACATTTGACCAAGGGAAAATAACTGAACGGTTTGATGTACAGTTGTGGGGGTCAAGAACAGCAGTAACACAGAACAGGGTGCTAAGTAGCAGCAACTGAAGTTATCTCCTAAAAACATGCACACATACAACAAAAGGAATCTAGAATTAAAAAGTTCTGTAGGATCAGGATTCTAGTTTATTTCCATTTCTTGGTATTTTTTAAAAAAATAACTTTTATTGAGTTTTGCTTTACATATATACACAGAAAAATTCCATCCAAAATTCAAACTAAAACTAAGAATAGGTATTTTTTTTCAATTTAAAGAAAAATATTAAGCACTAATTTAATTTCCATATTTTATTCAAACTTAATTTTCATAGTTCTATCTGGATACATATATTTTTCATTGAGACACAGGAAGCTGTCTTATGCAAAATCTGGCCTTCCACAGTGGGGACATAGGTTTCCGGGCGGGAGCTGATCACGATGAGGGTTTGCCAAATGTACCTTCTTCTTAGCTTGTTTCTCCTTTTCACCCAGAGTATGTGCTTCTTCTTGGTAAGGGCTGTTCTCCAATTGGAGCGCTCAAAGGAAGGGCTGGATTTAGGTTTGATGAGGGCCTAAACAACTGAAGGTAATGGGACCCTTTATATGTCCAGCTGTCTTTTGTCAACAACAAATTGTTGCTGTTTTTTGTGTTGAATATATGCTATATGGTAATTTATGGACCTAATAGGTATCTAAAGCCATTTGCATATGCAGAATGCAGGCACCCTATATATAGAGATGAGCAAACCAGTGATATTTTAGGGAGCAGGCTAGCAGGCAGGGCCCATTACTTACATCATAGGAGCCTACACAACACAAAACACTGTTGCTGTATGTAGGTTTTATTTGTTTTTTATCTTATATTTTGGAAATGTACATCTAGTTTTTTTTCCTTTAAATTTTTTTGGGGCCCCCAAGAGAGTGGGGCTCTAAGCTATAGCTTGTTTAGCTTGTACGTAAATCTGGCACTGCTCGCAGGCCAGTATTCCCCAGTTGTCAGTGCTTATACTGCATTTTTTAAAGGTTTGCATTGACAGCGTCTTTAAACCTCTTTTGTTGACCACCAGCATTCTTAAATTGGGATAAGAGTAGTTACTTTGGAAGATGATAATCAGGCATCCAAACATGACCATTCCAACAAAGTTGATATTGAAGAATCATTGCTTTGACACTAGTGATCTTTTTTTCTTCCAGTACACTGACATTAGTTTGCCTGTCTTCCCAAGTGATGTGTAATTTTTTTTGGGATACACTGTTGATGGAATCTTTTGGGGAGTTGGAAATGGCATTTATAAGTGCCTTATGTCACACCCCATGGAACTTCTCCAGCCAATGCAAAACAGCTGGTCTGACGTCCTTTCATACTATGAGCCCCTCAACCATATGCATCCCATGGATGGGGGTTCTGAAAACTGAGGAGAACGTAAAGTTCTTTCTCATTCTGACCTCTCCAACACCCATGACAGAATCATAAAATATTTAATGCCCTTAAGGCAGACTTGCTTTATGTGTTCCTGTCTATTGGACGATATTCAAACACCTGTTCAGGATAACAAATTCATTTGTGCTTGTAGTGAAGAAATCAGTTTGATACAGCATCATTAAGTTAAGATGCCTGCATTTCTGCACCTGTTTCAGGTGGGGGGGGGGGGAATACAGCTTCAAGTGATTAAAATGCTGTTAGGTTTGTATTTCACCATTGCTCCTAGTTAAAGTAATTCTGTCCATTTGGTTTAAAATGCAGTTTTTCAAAATGTAAGAGGCGGCACTTAACTTCATACGGATTCCCGCACTTGCCCCCTCTTAAGCCTGTTTACAAAACTGCAGGCCTGGGGACTTCTTCAACAACATGCCCCATGTTTTCTTCATAATTCCTCTTCCTTGTTCTCCTTAACATTATTAAGCCTGACGAAGAGTTTTTAAAAACTTGATAACTTTGTCACATTTTACTTGATTCTAACAAAGGGTTGTCTCCAACTAATTTCTACTCAAATTAGACCCACTGACATTCATTAATCTAAATCAGCCATATTCATTGATTTAAGTGGGTTTACTGTGAGTATGACTACCATTGGATACAATTCAGTAATTTTAGTTAGTCCCAATACCTAGTATTTAAATTTCCTAAACAACGAACTTGTATAGCTAAGTATTTTCTTTTAAATCTTATGTTGTTTATATTTTTCATGGACATGACATGTGAGTAATTATTGTCAAAGTAGAAGCATCCATGTTCTCAGCAAAATCCATCTCATCTTCTCTTGCAACGAAAGTTAAAGAGAATCCATCTGTCTTTTCTTTCACATGGTTGGAGTAAAATCAGAGGTGTAGAATCTCCAAGGAAAGTAAATCTGACAGTGACCTGCAGATATATTGACAGGATTCTGATCTTGCTACATCTTGCAGGCTAAAGATGGTCAGATATTGCCTACAATTTAAATATAAGAGCCTGGAATAACTCAAATCTTGATGAGGATAATTGTGTGCATGATTGCAGAGTTCCCAAATCCTACCATCAGAAAATAAGAGTGTGAAGACACCAAAGGCTTTGTTACTTCAAAACAAAACAAATTGTTTTCTATCACACCTGGATAAATAATTACATCTCCCTGTGCTCACACCTGATCCCTAAGCAAAGATGCTTAGAATTGCAGAATCGGTCATGCTGAACCTCTGGTCTAACTAGCAGCTGGAAACAGCTGCAAAGACACCAGCATCAGGGATATAAAACAACTGGTCCTTTGATTAGCAAGTGTTATGAAGTGTCCGGACAACCAGCACCAGCTTGAGGGGTTTATTTTTCAGGGAGCGTAGGACAACATGTCTTCAATAGCCCCTCCTAGCAACTTCTGACGTTGCCCATTCCCTTGCCCTCTTTCTCTGAACCTAAGCCATGTGGCTGCCCAAAGGGAGAGGTTAAAGCTTCATGTCACTGTTGCTCAGACACTGCTTAGGGCAGGGAAGCAAGCAGTAAAAGCAAACAGAAGGAGTTGCACCATGTTGGCTACCCTTGGCTTAGAAACATGCCCTGGAATGCACTGCTATGTAGTGGCGAAGGAAGAATCTATTTTAATTGGATTTATACATGGGATTTGGAGGTTGCAACCCAACCGAGCTTTGTTTGCACTGAAGCGCCTCTTGTATCAAATGCGCACTTACATCAAGTTGCTTGTGCACTGTTGCCGTTGGTCTTTAACAATAAAAGAAAAGGATCCCAACTCATCAAATGCAAGCACAAGGAAATTCTGCACAAAATATGTATATTGTATGTATAATATGCATAAAAGAGCCAAGCCCCATGCTATACTATATTTCTGCAGCATAATTTTATATATTAATGCATACATATTTTTATACATTTATATGCATGATTGTTTGTGGTGGTTATTTTAGGAAATGTGGAATGCAAATGTGTGTATTTATATAATATTATACATATAATAATGCATACAATATGCTAGAATTGTTCGTGTTTTTAGCAGAACCGCCAATTAGGAAACGACCGAACAAACTCTGAATGAAGGTATTTTATAATACCATAGCAAATACTGATAGGAATCACTTTCTATGAGTAATGGGCCTGATCCAGCCCAAAGTCCCTTTGATTTTGATAGGAGACTTAGGGTTGTAGTCACTGTAGTACTAATGTGAACATTCTGCCACAACCCTCTGAAGCAGTTCTGGGGATGGCACTGTGCAGAGGGAGGGGGGTGTCATTGTGCTAGAGCTAATCTTTGCGTTAGCACAAGAATTTGGTTGAACACTATATCTTTCACCCACTTATCTGAGTCTAATACCCATTGGGTTCAATGTGACTTAGCTCTTAGAATGCATGTATGTAGGATTGCATTGTTAAGAATGTGCTTGGATTGACACCACTCAAATCAATGGTATTTTTAAAAGCCTATGGTAGATCTGTCCTTGTTGTTCAGCTGTAGTGGAGATTTCAATAGTTGTGGAGGTGAACACGTGAGGCTTCTTGGACTGCATCCGACTAATAAGATTACTGTGGCTTTAAACTGCTACTTTTACGCATTTATTTGGTTCTGACTACGTGGGGGTAGTTTCAGGGCTGGTTCAAGACAATTTGTTGCTTGATGCAGAACAGCGGATGCCGTCTGCAGGCAAATGCACTCTGCAATGTGGATAGTACCCAAAACTAGTCAGATTATTTTGGATCGTGGTGGATCATGTCCTATTCTGAATTAAAGTGTTGATGAGTTTATTTATTTATACAATTTTAAAGCCACTGCTTATCATTTAGGAACCCAGGGCAGTTTACAATACAATATCAATACATTGAAGCAATAAAAATTCAAGTAAAAATTGACAACCATAATTGAAACAAAAAACCCTTTACAGTACAACAGACAATTATCAATTTATTGCTGGCCTTGTTGTATCAGCTGCCTAGGGAAACAGTTGTGTCTTCAGACGGTGCGAAAAGTTAAACAGCAATGGCACACCACACCTCTGAGGGAAGTGACTTCCATAAATGGGGTGCCAGTTCAGAGAAGGCCCCATAATGTGTCACCACACAGTGGATTTTGCTGAGTGGTGAGACATCAAAGAAGAGAGGGGGATATAGGGAGTCCTCCATCTTGTTTGAAATGTCCTTTAAATTTTTTGAGAATGCTCAATATGCATGCTTATATATTGCTTTATTCAAAACAAAATAAAAAATAAAAAATTTCCTTCCAGTAGCACCTTAGAGACCAACTAAGTTTGTTCTTGGTATGAGCTTTCGTGTGCATGCACACTTCTTCAGATACACTGAAATGGAAGTTATTTTGTTTTGACTATGGCAGACCAACATGGCTACCTACCTGTAACATTGCTTTATGTTCTTTTCCACAGACTAAAGTTGCAAACTAAGGCCCAGGGGCCGGATCCAGCCCAATCGCCTTCTAAATCCAGCCCGCGGACGGTCCAGGAACCAGCATGTTTTTACATGAGTAGAATGTGTCCTTTTATCTCTGGGTTACGTATTTGTGGAGCATAGGAATTCGTTCATCTCCCCCCCCCCCCACAAAATATAGTCCGGCCCCCCACAAGGCCTGAGGGACAGTGGACCGGCCCCCCTGCTGAAAAAGTTTGCTTACCCCTGGAACAAACCCAGTTCTTTCAGTCTTTCTTCGTGTGACTCGCCTCGGAGACCTTTTGTGTCACCATGCCCTGATAAAGGTAATGTTTGGTGCCAAAGGGTGTAGATATAGCTGGCAGTGACTTTACAGGAGTGCTGTACAGCCAGGGAGGAATCCCTCCTCATTCCATCTGCTGCTCTTACCTTTCAACACACGCTCCACTCGGCTGCCATTCCACAGTTGCAGGAAGAGATATATCATCTGAAGAAGCAGAGACAAATATTTGATTTGGATGATTACCCTGCAGGTGTCTCATCATCACCGTAGTGCAGAGATTACTAATTATTTCCCCTCAATTTGTGTACATTCTGCAGTAAATACATATATAGGATGGCACAGATCATTAAGATTCTTATACATGTGGCCAAAGCCACTCATGCAGAATGTCTCATTCAAGGTGAGCTCCAGAGGACAGCCAAGATCACCTTCTGGATTTCTTCAGGTGGTCTTTGATTCAGATCAAGCTCTCTACAGGCTGAAACTGCAAAGAGAACAAATCCACCCATTTATTAAAAAGCACCAGAAAATGTTTGGAACATTGACCTCTATTAGACATACTGACATAGTACCCTTAGATGTGACTAACCATGAGACTTGGACTATAGCTGGGACAAGGGGTATCACGGTGCTTTCTTCTTTTCCTTCGTTCAGCAACAAGGCAGAAGCCGGTACAGAAAGAACTCCATTGTGAGGTACTGCCATTGATATTTATCACTACCACTCAGTGGAGTACCAAACTACATTTCTGGATGTTTCCTGTAGACCGAGGATAGAGAACCCGTGGCCTTCCAGCTGTAAGAACACCTTGCCCCATGGGGTGAAGCTACATCACTGCCATTTACTGGGAGGGATGAGTTGGCCAAGTTGGAGTCACATTGGCCAACTGCTCCCATACAACCCCAACCTTGCGGGGATTCGAACCGCTGACCTTCTGATTGGCAAGCTCTAGGCTCAGTGGTTTAGACCACAGCGCCACCCGCATCCCTTACTATCACCATTAGCATTTATAAAATGCTATGGTATGTTCAAACCTTGTGAGGTAGGTCAGTGTTATTAGTCACACATTGCAACCAGGGAACAAGGGCTAAGCTAGTTTGCATTAAAAAGGCACCTAATGAGATTAGGGGCCTTTCTGCACTTGTCATTTATAGTGGTATTGTTGCTTTGTGAGCCAACATTTATCAAAGTGAATTTGGAGCTGATTATTTGCATCTTTGGTCGCATGTCACTGTTATTATAGCATGAATGCTGTATGATGTTTTTCCTAAATTGAGAAAAGTTATGTGGCTGTAGTCACACTCCATTCTTACCCTCGTGTTCCTCCAGCCAGCAAATGTCTGAGTTATGACCACAGTCCTTTCACAAGTTTTTTTTTTTAAATATACTGCTTAGTATTCCAAGATTTTAAACGTGTGGGACTATAGGAGATTAGAAGAAGTTAGACGAGAGGAGCGGCGTTTGTCTGTCTGAACTCATCCTGATACTCACATTGCTATCTGCCATTTTCTCCTCAGATATTGTCATGAAGGGATTAGTTCAGGGGGTGAGTAGAAAGAAGAAGTTAAAGCCTGTCTTTTAACCACAGAAACTCTTACAGAATGTCAGCGAACATTGTCATGAGGGGATTGGGCAGGGGGGGAGGGTTGGAGAAAGAAAAAAGGGAAAGTTTCCTTTTAATCACAGAAGCCCTCACGGGAGGCTATTGCTGAGACTACAAACTTCTTGCCTATATTGTAATTCCAGGATACTATATTTATTTATTTTTTTAAATCAAATGTATGCCACTGCGCGTTTAGAAAACTACTGACACCAGCTTACCTCTGGAACTTCCCTCCTGAAAGCTCTATGAAAGTGCATAGCTGCTGAGACTCATCACTCAACTCCTTTTTCTATCTGCCACAACTCAGACTAATTAGATCACAAACTGACAGTTCTCACGAGGTCAGAAGGAAGTGGCGTGAAACAAACACCAGAAAAGCACACACCTATCAACCCATCCTACCCTCCACACAGAAAGCAGGATGACACTTGTATGCATGACACACATGAAAATGTTGAGAATCTCTACTAGATCTTTCAGATATATCTGATTTATTGCAGTCAAAGAAAAAGCTGGGTTTTTTTAGTACATTATTCTGAAATAGTAGCCGAATACTCATAGAATCATAGAACTGTATAGTTGTGTGGGTGAACTGGTTGCACTCCCTAAATCCGCCCCTGGTCTGACCAAGGCAGAATACTGCAGGGCTACTACAACAAGCCCAAGACAGAACCCTGTGGCATCCCACTTGCCACTTTTTTCCAGGATGACAGGGTACCATTAGTGAGCACCACGTGGCAGCATCCAACATAACAGACGAAAAAGTGAAATGTGCAGAAACTCGAAAATTTTCTTTCTTTAGAAATCGCATTGGGTTTCCAAGACATCCATATTGTACAAAGTGTTTTAAAAATGATAGGCTTTTTAAAATGAAGGATTGTTCCTGTATTCTGTAAGAAAAAGATAGAATCGTAAAATTGTAGTGCTGGAATGGTGAGGGACCCCATAACTCGTGCTTCCCTCCCTGATTGCTTCCTCCCTCTCCTGCAGGGGGCTCCAGCTGTCCAGGTGGCAGCACCATTCAATGGCTACGAGGCACCTCTGGGGTGGGGTGGGACAAGGTGGGAAGAGAGGAAAGAGCAGGGCTGATGCCAATGTGGGCCTCCACCCCAGCTGCCCAGTCAACCAAGTGGCACAACACTTGCCCTGCGTCAGGAGCCAGCAACCCATGCTACGCCACTGATGTGTTCTGATGCACATTTAATTATATGACTAATGAATTAGGTCAGTTTACTTTATAATGCAGACCAAAACTTTTGCCTATGATCCCTAAAGGGGACCTCTGAACTCCAGTTCCATAGCAGAAATGATCAGAGCCTGCTGTCTCCCCCCCCCCCCAGTGTGAACAGCAGCATTATTCCCTAGGGAGGAGTGTGAGGAACCTGCAGCATAATAGCATATTGTGTGATTATTCCCTGACTTATAATTAAGCTGTTACAGCAAAGGCACATTACTGCTTTCTAATGTCACCAACAGGAACCTCTTTGCTTTCAATGGAAAGTGAGTCACTCCAGTAATTAAGAAAAAAGTTCCCTCCATGACTCTAGCAAGACCTCCCAGGAGCTCAGATCGGATTATTTGAGAAGTATCAGCATTACAAGATAACCTATGGTTTCTTCCCAGTAGCCCATGGAATATCCAGAAATTACATGTTTAGTCAATCAGCACTTGAACACATTGTCAGGAAAAGACTTGAAGGCAGTTAACATACAGTTTAAGCATCAAGAAGCCCTGAAGCGTAGAAATAGCAAGTTTCCCACCTGCTAGATAAGATCCACAGAATATTGTAAGAAACATCAGCCAGAGGTGAAGTCTCATACTGTTCATTCACCACAAACCCATTTCACTCAGGAGTGATATTATGAGTTAATGATAATGTGGGCTGAAATCCTTTGCATGCTTCTGGGACTTACTTCTGAGTAAACACACATGGTCGAAAGCATGTCAAAGTGCAAGTAGATAAATAGGGACCGCTCCAGCGGGAAGGTAAACGGCGTTTCCGTGCGCTGCCCTGGTTCGCCAGAAGCAGCTTTGTCATGCTGGCCACATGACCCGGAAGCTGTCTACGGACAAACGCCGGCTCCCTCGGCCTATAGAGCGAGATGAGCGTCGCAACCCCAGAGTCGGACACGACTGGACCTGATGGTCAGGGGTCCCTTTACCTTTACCTTTAAACACACATGGAGATACATTGTCGGTCAGTAATTAGGAGCATGTTAAGATGAGTCTAATTTTGGGTAATGAAAATGGTGTTTTGAGGCCTGCAGTCAATATGGGTGGGCAGAGGACTCAGCTGGCAGAGAAGGACTAACAGAGAAGGGGATTTTATATTTAGATTCGTAACACTTGGATGAAATTGGATGAATTCGAATGATGAGTGTGTATAAGAGAGAGAGAGATTTCTCTCAAAAATTCTGTTCGCCTCTACTACATACTCACACTTGTTCAAGTGCGGAAGCTACAACAAAATAAGTAGCGTTCTGCACCTCCAAGAACCCAAACCTAATGTGCTCATTCAGTGTAATATGGGAGGGAGGGAACCAGCTCTAGAAAGCTAGGCTCTGGCAATCAAACCCATTATAATTTTGGTCATACTTTGAAGGGAATTTGAAGAGCCTACCTAATTTTGGAGAAAGATGGCTCTCCCATCTGCTCACTATGTCCAATAGCTATTCTGCACTCAATTAACTAAGGACAAGTGATCATTCCAAAACCGTGTATCTGTTTCTTTTCATAAAGCAGAGGCTGTTGACAGCTGACATGATTGTACACACCGCTGCTGGCACTCTGTTGTTGTCTTGGCTGCGTGGCTACCAAAAGGGAGAGGCCAGTAATCTCCTCTGACTAGCTTGTCCCCTTTCCCTCCATCCTGTCACTGTGCCTCCAGCAGGCTGTCTTTTGTCATTGCTGCCACTGGGAGCATTCAAAGGCAAGGGCCTCGTTTTCATTGGCTGGCTGTTGCTCCTAACGCATGCACAATTGGTTTGATGTTTGGACACCCAACAAATGCTTGCACTTACCAAGCAGACATAATCCTAGACAAAAGGAGATGGTGGTTGCGCTCAAGAATGCAGGGGCAGGGAGGAGGAGGAGGGCAACTGGGGAATATTAATTAATAAAACAAAATAAAGTAGATGGTTTAAAATCGAAATGCATCAGCAGAGATATCGTGCAAGCAGAATGATCAAAGGTGACGAGTTCTTTCTTTGTGGCTAAACTGAGTGTTTGTTTCATGGGTACTTAGTTTATAAAATGAGAGGCCGTGGCTCCCAAACTTTCCTGGAACAACTTCTGTTCCAGATCCCTTGAAATCCAACATGCGCAGGCTTGATTGTGGTAACTCGTTTTACTCTGTAAGGTTTCATGCCTACGGGCGTGTCTTCTTTTTCCAAGTCTCAGTCCCCAACCTTGAAAAAGAGATTGAGGCTCAAATTAGTCTCTGACTGTGATCTGTCCCTTTGCAGGCCATTTCAAGTAGACTAATTTAATGGCAGGAATACTTAGCAGAAAACTAAAACTAATGGTTGAAAGGAGATAGACGCAAGCTAATCTAATTATAGGGCTTTTTCATATATAAAAATCAGTTCAGATCAGATCAGACAGCGCCTTGGGAATTACAGCTCACATTTCAGCATTTTCTCTGACTTGTGCTGATCTCATTTTAGCAGTGTTAATTTAGCAAGAGAAGGTACAAAACTCCCATACTGTTCCCTTCCACTCTGCCGCACCGGGTTGTTGCCAAGGGGTAACAGACATGGGCCAAATATCTCTTGCTCCTCCTTTATTTAATTTTACCAACAGGCATCACAGGTGCCATTTATTTATTTAAACCTATAACCTGCCAAAGCCGGAAGAGTTTGAGCTAGTAACCATTCGCTGAAACATTATTTTTTTTGGGGGGGGGGTTTAAATAAAACAGAACTGTTTAATACCTAGCCAGTATTTAACCTCCTCCCCCGAAGCACCTGTTCCTGTATCAGTTTAAGACAGCCTAGTTAGTTAGCCAATTAATTAATTAATGCATATAGTGCAAGATCATTACTCTGGTGAACTCCCCCAAGGGGGAAAAAATATTTATTCCTTTATATGTGAAACTGCCCTCTGTGCTTTCAGAACAAAGACTGAGGTACTGTTTACACACAAGCAAAATGACAATATAAACCACCACTAAAATAAGAGAAAAACACATCACAACAACAGTTAATTAATTAAATCAAATGAGTTCCAATCAGCAGTGGCCCTTAAAAATACTCCATTTACTCTCAGGTTCGCCCTCTGCCTTCAGAAGCATTTTTCAAGAGGTCTGTCTTCACTTGCCCAGAGAAGAGGCATCAGGAATGCATCAAACCTCCACAGGGAGGGACTTCCATAACCTGGAGCACATCATGGAGAAGGCCCTGTTTTATAGTTCCAGGGAGCCCTGAAATTTCGAGACATGGCACTCTGTCAGTATCTGATCGAAGTATCACAGTCAAGAGATTTGCCAGAAATATATTATTATTATTATTTACTTCCTGGATTACAGTCTTAAACTCTAAATCTATCACTCCCACATTGTCCTTGTTTCCCACACTGCTCCAGGGTGGTAGAAAAATGCTACAGCAAGGGGACAAATTCACCCAGAGGGAGAAGGCAGGTGAATCTCACAAACCCCAAGGAAATTGCATCACCAGCGGGTGCTCCTAGTCACAACAGGCTTTGTTCAAGTTCACCTTGTGCAAAACCAGAAGAGTCTGTTAGCCCCCCAGAGCATAATGGGGTGGGGTGAGATGCAAAGAGGCAGAAGGAGAAAGAGAAGGAGGGAGGGAGGGGTGGGTGGATGAGTGCAAATCCAAATGTCGATTTGTAGACATAGTGAGGAGAGCCTGCTGGCTGACAGGCTGATTTATTGGATTCTTCCAGTTAATCACTGCCGGCCTGTGGCCAAACGGATCTCCAGCAAAGCTGAAAGGCAGCCGAGGGAAACAGGCTTATAAGCATAAAGCCGCATAATGGTGTTCAATGAAGTGTGAGACTTTTAGTTCAGTCTCACTGAGCCGGCCGCACCGCCGGAATGTCAAAGAGGGATTGTGGGTGGAAAAATTATGGATTTAAACTGCTAGCTGTAAATGAGGTCAATATGTCTGGTTCATAAACAGTCCGAACCTATTCCAAGAATGCAGTGAGGGGGAAAATTAGCGTGAAGCCAACGCTGTAGACAAACCTCATTGAGATATAATTGCGGCTATAAATACAAGCGAAAAGCTTACCGAGTGCAATAAAATACAGACATGCTTTTTTTATCTCTCTCTCTCTCTCTCTCTCTCTCTCTCTCTCCACCCCCTCCACATTCCTCCTCCTTTGAATCTATGCATTTGTTAAATGCTGTGCATCTATAATGCTTTTCCCCCCAACCCCCCACTCTCAACCACATTTCCCTCTTGTGACACCCAGTGTTGAAATTAATTGAGTGTTCTTGATCTCCCATTCCATTTTATTCAGCTGGGATTGGAAAAAAAATCAAAAGAGCACATCTAAAGCATTTTCTTGCCTTTTGCTTTTCTATTTGAATCAAGTTGAAATGTGTTTTTCAGTCCCTATTTTTTTTTAAAAAAATAATACATCACATCTTTCTTTACATATAATTAAAAAAAAGCAGAAAGTCTTTTTTTAAACTGATACATCTGTTAGATCATTTGAATCTCAATATAATGAGGTGACATCAAAGACAAAGGCTGGTTACTATAGAGTATCTTTTTTGTGAGATATCTCATCTTTGCTCATGAAAGATTGATTTTAAATTAAGATGATGTTTCCTGTTTTTAATGAAAGACATCCTCCCCTTCTTCCCCAGTCAACTGAAGTTTATTATTACTGTTTGTTATATCCTGAGCTAAAAAGGACTCTTGTAGGGGGAGAAGGGGGGGGGACAGATGCTTGCAACTTGATTCACTCAGAAACCAATATAGTAATAAATTAAAGACTAATCGCTGTGGTCAGGTGGTATTTCCCCCAAAGTCAATTGATTTAAACGGCAGTAATTTGGCTAGTAAGGCTGGTCCTGTTTAAATTAAACCCATTAATATAATAGCACCGACATTGGAAGGAATCCATCTTGTAGCAGAGCCTTTCCTGGTCAGTGATTCAATAACTGGATGGGGATACCCTGTAAATACAGCATCCAAATAAACTGGAATTGGTGATTACAGTCAGCAGTGAGAGAGCAAAAGAAAAATAATGGGATACTGTGTAGCCTTTGCCGTTCCGACCATGTAACCCCTGTCCTTAAATCCATGCCTTAATTATACCATCCACTTCTTCATCTAACACAACAACAACAACAACAACAACAACAACAACAATTTATTTATACCCCACCCATCTGGCTGGGTCTCCCCAGCCACTCTGGGCGGCTTCGAACAAATATCAAAATACAATACAAAGTCACAGATTCAAAACTTCCCTAAACAGGGCTGCCTTCAGGTATTTTCTAAATGACAGGTAGTTGCTTATCTCTCTGACCCCTGATGGGAGGGTGTTCCACAGGGCGGGCGCCACTACCGAGAAGGCCCTCTGCCTGGTCCTTATCCTTCTCTTTGGGGCTGTGTCTATGGACAGCCTTGTCCCAGCCCCGCTGTAGTTCTTTGCTAATTTCCCCGCCTGGTATCTCTCCTCCCACAATTCTGCTGCTTTCCACCACTGTGAAGGTGTTGTGTTTTTCTCAACCACACTGCCTATTCTCACCCAGGCAGACCTTATTTCCCATGCCAAAAGATGGTAGAGACCATATTGGCTGCGAGTCCCGGAAAACGTGCTCCTTGCCTTGCAGCTGCAAAAGCTGAGGCTGCTGAACAGACTCTTGCGGTTGGGGCATTGTTGGGGGGGGGGGAGAGCATTGTTGCTCCTGTTGATATGAATTCCTGTATCTTTATTTTTAGATCTCATTATGATTTATTGTGCACATTGTTTACTTGGTTGTGTGCTCTTTGAGGTTGTTTTATTTATTGTTTCTTGTTATATTTGTAATTATGTAAGTTTTTTTCCACATTGTTAGCCATCTTGAGCATGTTTTTAATTATGGAAAGGCAGCATACAAATATGATGTTTGGTAGGAGGTAGACAGCAACACATCTATTCATTCGCCTTCCCTACTGTGCTACAGACACAAGATCTTCTCCAGAGTCCTTTTCCCTTTACCATCCCATGTTACTATGTGAAATTTCACCCCTGATTTTCCCTTGATGTTCCAAATAATTCCAAAGTTAAAAATAATTATATACTACCTGCTGTGATGGTTAGCAACTACTATTATGCAGGCCAAATCAGGCCTGTATAAACCACCAGAAAATCTGGCATTCCCCTGTGCATCTCCCTTTCGAACACAGGTAACAGCACCACACCATCTGCCTCAATACCTGCTTTAAAAATGGTTACATAACAGGTGGTATGGCAGACCTTTGCCAGAGTCTGGGGAGTTACTGCTAGTCACATTAGACAGTACTGGACTAAATGGGCAGCTTTTTATATGTATGATTACTAAGTAATCCAGGAAGCCTTTTACAAGCCTTCCTTTGCTATTCCTTTGCTATATAACTTCCCCAGAGTGATTGGCTCCTTCCTCATCAGCCCCAAACAAGATACTGGCAGTCATGTACACAATGCACCTCTTAATTAACGTGAAGGAGCAGGACATTTTCAACACGACCTGCACTCTTCACAATTCACAGGGAAGTCTTGGCGGGGGGGGGGGGGATCAAAGGCTCAACGTGACTGCTTTCACCCCAACTATCTAATTGTGTCTCCTGCCCTTCAGCCATACATTCTAGTAAAGAGCCTTTTTACTAAATTGACCCTTCAGCCTTCAAATGGTGATTATGTTCACAAGAAAATAGCAATCCATTAATGCAGGGGCTTTCAAACTTCCTGCCCTCAGGGAACCCTTCCACAGTCAACTTGTCTTCCGAGGGACTCCTGTGCCTTGCAGAGGATTCTGTGGTCTGTCTGAGAGCGCACCCTTAGTTTATCTGAGCCATGGGTCAAACCCATTGGGCTGTCTGATTGCTTCTCACTGACAGAAGAGTATTTTCCTCAAATGCACTAAACCAGGAGTGCAGAACCTCAGGCCCTGGGAACTCTTCTCAGACCACACTCCTCACCAGCCCTTCTGCACACCTCTCCACCCCACACCACTTGCAGCTGGAATGTGTCCTTCAGCTGGAATAATGCCTCTTGTTGGCCTGGATGGAGAGAGGTGTTCTGTAGAAACCTCTGACTTTTGCATCACTGGAATGTAGTCCTCTGTAGTAAGGGATGACCCGCATGTGTTGTTTCTGGACACACACACCCCATCCCTCCAGCATGTGGGCTAGAGAAGGTTGCCTATTAGTTAGTTGCATTTAAAAAGGTTCCACAATCCTGCACTAAACATTATCCTTTGATTGTACATTGAAGAAGAAGATTAGTAAAGACTGGTCAAGCTTGATTTCAGGGAATCTTGCCTACCATCATGGGTGTAGCCAGGATTTTTGTTTGGGGGCACAGGACTTTGTATGGGGGAAAAAACTGACATGCTTGGTCAGTTAAGTATTCCTATTGTTTTACTTGATCTGGGGGTGGGGCAGTTGCCCTTCCCTTCTCCTCCTTGGCTCCACCCATGTCTACCATTGCAGCTCTTCTCATAAAGGAACCCATAAAAAGCACACCTTCTGTTTCAAAATCATGGTATTATTGGTTAGGGTAAAAGCTAACTGAGGGTAGCTACATCGTACGAGTGAGCAAATGGCACAATGGTTGTGACAAAACCACCACAAGTCAACCTTTTCACACAACTTTAGCATGCTGAGCAGCCTTGCTTGCAAGAGTGTAACATACCAGTTTATTGTGCAACCCAATTTTTGAATGTTTTCTAGGGCATGTAAGAAATTATTGTCTCATCTCCAGATTATTTTGTGGAGGGGGCTGGGGGCAAACACCATGATGACGTCACCACCTCAAAAACAAAACTATAATTTAAGCTGCCACCCCCCTCTCCACCAACCTACTTATCGAATGGCTCTAGTCATGATGAGGGGTGCATTTGCTAGGTTTATATTTCATTCTTCCTCCAAGGAGCAGCTTGTTCATCTCACAGCAATCCTCTGAGTTAGGTTAGGCCAAGAGATGGTGGCATGACCTAGGCAATCTAATGAGCTGCATAGCTCAGCAAGAATATGAACCCAAGTTCCTACCTCCATGTTGACACACTACCCATTGTACAGGAAAAGCAAAGCTAATCTTTTGAGTTCTAAGAGATGTCTGCTGGGGAGAGGAGAGGAGGAATTTCAAGTAAGCAGCCCTCTCACAAGCTTAGGTTCAGGCATTTTGTGTTTTCTCATTATGTTCTTAATCTGATTTTTTTTTTTTTTTTTTTTTTTTTTTTTTTAGTGAGAGGTTATTCTTTTCCAAGTGGATACTAGGAATGGATTCCACCACCACCATTCCACACATACTATACCATATGGGACCATTACAGAATGGCTAAGGGCTTTTCACTTTTCTTACCCCTTCTTCCCCAGATTTTGTGAGTGTTCATAGCATTCAAAATTAGCATCTGCCATGCACAATCATGTTCTGGTTTTATCTAAATGATCTTTTTTGGTTTTGCTTGTGCAAAATTCAAATTTTTATTTTGTTTTCCTGGTTGTTGTTGTTTTAAAAACCAAACACCAAAGTGATTTTCTTTTGTTCCTAGATTACTGAATATCTGTTGACAAAAACAGCTTTCTTGATGTGTCCAATTAAAATGACTTGTTTCTTCACAATTTGTCATCCTTTTACCAAGCAACACCTCTATTTTATTTATATAGGCTTTAAGATATACACATGAATATATACATACACAAGCAGTAAAGCTTTACATGTATATATGCAGATGCACATGCAAGCCGACAGACAAGCAAATAAATACTATATACACATTAATATATTCTGCATTGCACCCTTTCATAAATATAAACTTCTGATGGCTGGAAAGGGTGGCATACTTTTTCCATGAGTAAGGAATGACTGCATAACTCATGAGTGGCAAAGCAGAGCCACGCTGCTAATGGATTGTGTGCAGGCAGCCTTAGTGAATGGAAATAAAAATCCATTAAACTGCCCATCATAACATATTATAGATACACCATACCAGAGGGTTATGTCTGCAGAGTAACTAATATTTTTGTTAGAGCTAGCTGAAATAATTAATACAGTCGAAGAAATAAAAAGATTTATAGCTGGTGTTTATTTCCCACTGGCAGGCTCTAAATACGTATTTCATTCATAATGTGGTGTGTTCCTATTTCTGGGAATTTCCAGGATGGAATTCACCCATTCTTTGGATATTAAGCAATACAGAATGTTTGTTACTTTGGATGGATCTATCCATCTTTTTGGTACCCCCCTGCCACCAATATTTTAGTGATTGCTGCAGATCAGGAGCAGACGACTGAACTATTAAACTAACCTAAATACTTATTTAGCTGAAAAATTTAGATCCTGCCCTTTCACTTACCAAAATAGTGTTTAAGGCAGCTAACAGAGTTCAAAACAGAGGAAACCAATCAACTATTCAACAATTAAGACAAAAGCCACATCCACCCCAAATCCAGGCACATCACCACAGCCACAGCTTAAAGGTAAAGTAAAGGGACCCCTGACCATTAACTCCAGTCGCAGACGACTCTGGGGTTGCGGCGCTCATCTCGCTTTACTGGCTGAGGGAGCCGGCGTACAGCTTTCGATCCCTAGATGAGGTGGCTAGAGAAAAGGCTCCCTCATGTATCCTGAGTAACCTAGAACCCACAAATATCAGGATGCAGAGAAGGACCTTTTCATCAGGTCTTCAGCTATGAGAAGGATAATGTGAACTTGGCATCACATTTGAACAGGGAAACCGAGCCATGTTGGCTGGTTCGGGCACAGGCTGTATTAAGTTCACCATGGGATCTGGCTTTTCCAATCCCCTATCCCTAGTAATAATGTCAAGTATCACAAATTGTAGCACAGATTGTGGCAATGACAAACCTAGACAGCATCTTAAAAAGCAGAGACATCACCTTGCCGACAAAGGTCCGTATAGTTAAAGCTATGGTTTTCCCAGTAGTAAGGTATGGAAGTGAGAGCTGGACCATAAAGAAGACTGATCACTGAAGAATTGATGCTTTCGAATTATGGTGCTGGAGGAGACTCTTGAGAGTCCCATGGACTGCAAAAAAATAAAACTTATCCATCCTTAAAGAAATCAGCCCTGAGTGCTCACTGGAAGGGCAGATCCTGAAGCTGAGGCTCCAGTACTTTGGCCACCTCATGAGAAGAGAAGACTCCCTGGAAAAGACCCTGATGTTGGGAAAGATGGAGGGCACAAGGAGTAGGGGACGACAGAGGATGAGATGGTTGGACAGTGTTCTTGAAGCTACCAGCATGAGTTTGGCCAAACTGCGGGAGGCAGTGGAGGATAGGGGTGCCTGGCGTGCTCTGGTCCATGGGGTCACGAAGAGTCGGACACGACTGAACGACTGAACAACAACACGAATGAATGTGCTACCAAAAATGTTATATTTGTTTCAAACAATACCAGTGATCAACAATACAAGATGTTTTAAAGAATGGCAGAAAGATATTACTAGATTTATCTGGCGGGGAAGAAACCAAGAATAAAGTATAAATTATTGACAGATGCCAAAGAAAGAGGTGGATTCTCCTTACCAGATCTGATATTATATTTTGAGGCATCTTGTCTTTGCTGGTTAAAGGAACGGATATCGTTGGGAAATGGCTCCATATTAGATCTTGTAGGACACGATAACAAATTTGGCTGGCACGCGTATTTATGTTAAAGTTCATAAAGCATTTTTGAATCATGCTATAAGCAAACCAGTGTATGAAGTATGGGACAAATATAAAAATTTATTGGAATACAAAATACCATGGTGGTTCTCTCCACCTGAAGCAATATTGGTAAAAAAAAAAAGGAACATGAGAAATGATTGGGCAACATATAAATAATTATTAATAGAAGTACCTCAAGGTTGAAGATATGAGAATTAGTAACTGGTTGGTTGCAATATCACCAACATAATGAAGTGTTTAATTTGAACAAAAAGAAGGGTTTTTAAAATAAAACCTCCCAGTTTGAAAGGGAACTGTTAGAAAATAAAACTAAGTTAATTTCTATAACGTATAAAATTTTATTAGATAGGCAAACAAAAGATGAACAGGTCAAATTGGTTATGATTCACTGGGTGAAGAATTTCGGTTATAATATTGAATTAGCAGCGTGGGAGAGATTATGGACAATAGGATTTAAATTTACAGATTGCTACACTTTGAAGGAGAACTGTATGAAAATGATGTATCATTGGTGTCTAACTCCTAGTAAATTAGTTAAAATGTATAAATCAAAGTCTAAAACATGCTGAAAATATTAAGAGAAAGAGGGTTTTTTTTAAATCACAGATGGTGGTCATGTAAGACTTCTGGGAAATGATATGTAGTGAATTGGAAAAAAAAATGTAGAAAATAACTTTTCCTAAGAATCCAGAAGCTTTTCTCTTAGGTATTAGAGGACCAGAGATACAGAAGGACCAGATGAAAATATTCAAGTATGCGACCACAGCTGTGTACATGAATAGCCCAGAAATGTAGTCCAGAAATGGCTCCGACAAAGGAAGAGTGACTGATAAAATCAATAAACTATTCCGAGATGGCAAAAATTACAGGAAGAATTAGAAAACAGGAAGAGGCAGACTTTAATAAAGAATGGGGCAAGTTTATAATCTATTTGAAAAAGTATTGAAAACAATTACACACATTGGTAGGATTGACAGGATTGACAAAACTTGTAGTAAAAATTTGAACTATGGAATGATAAAGGATTTATAAGAATACAGCTAAGAAAGGTGCAGAGGGGGAAATCATTATATTAAGATCCACAATGTGGGGGAGGCAAGTCAAAGGGAACTTTATGTTTATGTTTTCATTTTGTTTGTACATGTAAAATAGAAAATGCAAAATAAAAGTAAAAATTTAAAGGAGTGAGTGGGAGGGACTCGGAGCAGCTCAGTGGCGCCAAGGCACTTTCTGTGCCAATGGGCTTTGAGACATCTGGCGCCAGCACCACCAGTTCCACGGAGCGCAATGAGGCAGTGTTTTGGCACTGCCTGCTGAGGGCAGTGTACATGTTTAATGAAAGCTCCAAGGGCCACTCAAGGGCATGGAGCCCTGAGACCAGGGTGCTGCTGTGCCTGGTACGAGCCGGCAAGGCCGAGGGAGCCCAGCTCAGCATGGTGAACTTTGGAAAGACAGCCATGTGAGGGCGGGGTATGAGGCAATTCACCTGAGAAGGAGGTGTGCTCTCTGGCTCTGCTCACAGTCGTCAGTTGTCCCCTGGCCTGTCCCCTCCCTCCCCATTGCTGCTCTCAGTGCTCTGTGCTGGGGCTTGGGAGGGGAGTCAGTCGGGTAAGGTTTGGTGCCACTGCCGCCCTTCTGTGGCCCCCTGAAGACCAGGCTGCTCAGCCCACATAGCGCGAGATGCTCAGTTATCGTGTCAGGGCCAGCCCAGGCAAGATGAACTCCGTTTATTCACAGCCCCTAGCTCCTCCCAACACACAAGGCTACTGCGTACACATGCACGTGTCAGGGGGTGGGCAGAGGAAGAGGAGTGGTGAAGACTGCTTCCCCATCCTGAACCTTCCAGGGAGGAGGAAGAGGAAGACAGTATAGATTTACAACAGTGGTCTGTGTGAGGTCACAGATGAGGAGAATATTGGGAGATAATGGGACAGGAGGACCAAGCAGAGCTGGAGCAGCAGCTGGTGGACACATTGTCACTAGGAAGCATCCCAGACCCACCCTCTCCTAGAACCCGGCGAGCCTTAAAAGTAGGAGAGCAAAGAGCTCGAAGACAGAGGGCACTTAGCGGCATCCATAGAGGAGATGAAGATGACGACGAATGAGGAAGTGGGAGAGAAGGGGGATGGAGATTCACTTGGGACAACGCCATCATCCAAGAGGCTGGGTTCTATAGCTTCTCTTTGTTAAGTTTGAAATAAAAATAACAGTACCATGACATCACACATACAACATGCATCACATCATAACACCACATGTGCGGTGTTGTGTGCTGTGACATCAAGCCCCCCCCCATCTCCAAGGTAAGCTGGCACTAGTATGAATGGGGTGGGGGGGACACTCACTACTTGATTGTCCTAATGGTATGGCTGGGAAGGGTGGAGGGGCATGTTCTACAGGAATACAAGCACATTGTATATCCTGGGCCTCAAACAACAAGCTTGAGTTGATGAAATGTGGGTTGAGTATTTACTATTTGACCTTTCTGCATTCTTTTCCCCACTTAATTCCATGTTTTTCATGGTATGACCAGTGATTTGGAAACTGCTGCTTCTCAGGTAAGCTACACACTCTATTGTGTGGGCTGGGTAGTCCCTCCCCTTACCTGGCCAATCTCTTGGCAACACCTCCCCCAGGTGGGATTGGACGGTTAGCTGGGTAGGCAGTATCCCTTCTGGGGGAGGGCGCAGTCAGTCGAACTACCATTTGATGTGGGGAGTGGTCATTCCCCACTTAATTACCGGTACATATTTTTCATGGTATGACCAGTGATTTGGAAACTTTGGGGTGGGAGCGGCAGCACTAAAACACATCTATACAAATAGGCATAGATTGAAGTAGCCACATGACTGCTTAAGCACCAGCAAAACAAGCTCTATTTAGCACACTCCTTAGCAGCCCAAATAATCACATGCAGGTGGACTGGCAGACGGCTGTGCTCACTTCATGCTGAAAGTTTACATTTTTGTGATGTGGCCATCATGCATTTAGGCACATGCCTGATGTTGTTATTTGGGTCACAGGTGTAAGCCATAAAAAAATCAGGTGTTAGCCTTCTTTTGTTGCAGCGCAGTACTTATGACCAGAAAAGGGCCATACAAACTCTTGCCCTGTGCACACCCAGACAAAAATGAGAATGGACCACTTTGTGCCATAAAAGCCCCATCTCCAATCTGGGGCAACAGAGGTTTTCCCAGGACACAAAAAGTGCTAATTATACCTCTGAAAGTATTCCTAAGAATGTCACCACCTGAAACACCTTTCTGCCATCTGCCTATATAATCATGGAAATACATAGGCAGATACAGTATATTTCAATGTGGCAAATTTACACTGAATAAACCCTGAATCCTTATGCAACACAGGTTCCAATGAAATGAGAGAGGAACAATTCTTCATTGATATTGCACCCAATGTCTCTTTGCCAAAGATATGTTGTAGTTGGGAGTTTAGAGCCTTTAACTGGCGTAAAGCATTGGAAATTTTTCTCATTGGAAACCTTGATGAAGCATCATTTTAATTATGGTGAAATGCAGGTGAGTTAGTGGGAACCAGAGATGTTGTAATGACATTTTCCTTCTAGATATAAAAATATATCTACTGACTGTATGAAAGGCTTAATTAGGATGCCAGAAAGAGAGATAGCAAAAGTCACCGGAAAATAATTTGATTCGAGCACAGCAGAATCCAAATAGTGATATTTAAAAGAGATTATGCTATACTTCTGAATGTAAAAATCATATTTTGAAGCATTGTTTGTTTTGATGTTTTCTTTCTAATTTGTTTCTCTCTCCCCATAATGGTGTTATCGTAACACAAAACTCTCCTCCCACTTCCGAAATGCCTCCCCACCTGATTCCATCTGTTGTGACAACCTGGAGTGATTGCCTCAGGTTAGACATAGCAAGTGAGCAAGATGCCCAAATGACAAAGACAAAGATTAGCCTTTTTCTGGTGGAGAATGTGGGCAGATTTACTTTCAACACTCTTTTAACAATGTGAAAATTACAAATGTTAAAAGAGAACAACAGATCAGAAATCAGTTGGGGCCAAGATATAAATACAGATGTGAGGAGACACACTGTAATTTACTTTCTGTTATGAATCTTTAATCATATACAGTTCTTTAAAAGGCTTTGGAGAAATCAGATTTTCATTTGATAATTTCTCTCCATTTATGATTTAACTTTTCCGAAGCACCTTTCACTATACAAAGTGCTTTGCATTCTTATCTCATAATCTTCAGGGCAGCCCTTTGGGGTAGGTCACACTGAGCAGCAGTGTCTTGTCCAAGGCCTCATAATTAGCTGTATGTGTCAGCCTGGATTTGTGTTTGAGAGAGTCACAGTTAAAGTCACACATTAATCGCTGCACTACAATGGCCTCCTAAGACAGTTATTTCTTTCTAGATGCCATTGGAACCTTTCTGTGGTAGGAGCAGTGTCATAACTTGGTGACCCTGCCCGATTTATTTTCTCTTGAAAGGTCAGTGTACTAAAGGACATGATATCACATAATAATATGTGGTAAAGAAATCTGGCCTATCAAGCAGTTTCTGGGTTCAATTCAAAGTACTGGTTTTGGCCTTAAAAGATTTAATTAGTTCAGAACCTAATTATCCCAAAGATTGTCTCTCTCCGCATGATAGGGTTGCCACCCAAAAATGAAACTTGTTGAGCACTTTTTTTTTTGAGGGGGGGGAGTTTTGAAGCTTTTTGGGGGGGTAGGGGAGAATTCGCCAAAAATAAATTGATGATAAACTTGCTGCAGCACCCTCTTTGCTCCAGCTGTTTGGAGTTCGGGGAGGTGGGGGGGGGCGCGCCATTTCCAGCACACAGCAGGCATTGCATCTTCTCAGGCCAGGTGCACTTTGCAGTATGACGGGTGCAGGAATGGTGCTTGGCGGCTCCGCAGGGAGGGTCAATGGGCCCCTTGGGCTTCCTGTCGGGATGGGGGCATCCTGGGCCAGTGAGGCAGCTGGCAAGGAAGGTCCATCCCCCCTGGCTCGACAGGTGGAGCGTGGCGCTAGGCTGGACTCCTTTGCCCCTGAAGGGTGGCATGCGCACATGTGGGGTCTCCTGGTTTCCCAATGGTGAGGCGTCCTGGTGCCAGCCCCTCTCAAATACCCTCACTTGAGGCAACCCTTCCAGGAACCACGGGGACCCCGAGTCCCACCCAGGAGCCTCCCTCGCACAACCCTGTCCACCTCCAGAACCTGACAAGGGCAAGGGAAGGGTGAGGTTGGAGGAATAGGTTTCCTCGAGGAGTTGCTCCACCTGCCCCGACCAAAATGGGGGGCGCCTGCCCAGCCAGGCTGTAGCCAGGTTTCTCTCTCTCCCCCCCCCCCCCGATCCCACTTACTTAGGCATTTGCTTTTATTTCCTGCTACATCTGTGACTGGATAGAAATGTATTAATTATGGAACTAAACTGACAATGTCATCATACAAAAAGTATACATAGATATTTCCTCAGAGGCAAAGCCTATATATGCTTTCAAACATCAAAGTGCTGATTCAAAGTGCAATACACAATGTGCAAAATACAAAGTGCAATATACAAAGTGCAATATAATGTTAAAGATGGTTATGCAAAAGTCTATAAGGCGTATGGGTCTATCTTCCCAATGTTGGAGAATATTATACAAAGTCATTCAGACGTGTGGGTGTGTCCTTCCTTTTTGTATGATGATGATGATGATGATAATAATAATAATAATAATAATAATAATAATAATAATTTTATTTCTACCCCGCCCTTCCCAGCCAGAAAACCGGGCTCAGGGCGGCTAACATCAATTAAAATCACAGCAAGAAACATAAAAACGATCAATTTAAAAAAACAGATTAAAATACAAATTTAAAAATTCAATTAAAACTGCAGGTCTCAATTTCAAAATATCCCACCAATAAAAGATGAAGCATAAATATTAAACAGAAACCAACCCAAAGGCCAGGTGGAACAGCTCCGTCTTGCAGGCCCTGCGGAAAGATGCCAAATCCCGCAGGGCCCTGGTCTCTTGTGATAGGCTGTTCCACCAAGTCGGGGCCAATATTGAGAAGGCCCTGGCCCTAGTTGAGGCCAACCTAACGTCTTTGTTGCTCGGGACCTCCAAAAGATTATTATTTGAGGACCTTAAGGTCCTACATGGGACATACCAGGAGAGGCGGTCAGTTTAGTTCCATAATTAATACATTTCTATCCAGAGATATACACGGTTTTGTATTTTATCTGAGGTACAGATACCGTGACTGTCTGTTGTTGTTTCTACTGTGCATCTGTGACTGGAGTTGTTGGGGAGGTTGCATTGGGTTGCCATACGCGCAGGTTTTCCCGGGCATTTTACTGCTTACCAGAAATCCCCCCCCAACACAATTTCTGAGGGCCCAATGCCAGATATGTCTGAGAAAACCCAGAAGTATGGCAGCCCTACCATTTGAGCCTACACAGACTCTGTATTTGCCATCCATGAGATGCCCTTCTCCAGGAGTCTCCTCCAGGGGATATGTGGAGGAGAGCAACACGAGAACAGGTCTTCTCAGTGGTGACTCCTCATTAGTGTCTCTAGGGAAGCAGGCCAGAGTTTTTAGGCACCAGGCTTCTTCAGCAGCTGGGGCACGAGGCAGTACCACTCTGGAATAATGCTAGCAATTTTGGGCTGTACATATTTGCAAAAGCCCTTGAGCTTTTGTGAATATTCAGAGAAATGTCACATACATAAATGCCATTTTTTAAAACTGAACACAGGAATAATTGTGCAATAGTTATAATCCACAGTAAAAAAAAAGAAGTTTTCACTTTCCTACTGTAAAAGCTACCACAGGAGCTCGCTGTGTTTAACTCTGTAGTGTGGATGTGCCCAATATACTGTCACATAGAAACACCCAGCATTCAAGAGGAAACAAGCCAAACCTTTCATGTGATGTAAGACATGTTTGTAGTAGTAGTAGTAGTAGTAGTAGTAGTAGTAATAATAATAATAATAATAATAATAATAATAATAATAATAATAATAATTTATTGTTTCTGCCCTGCTCATCTGGCTGGGTTTCCCCCACCACTCTGGGCAGCTTTCAACAGAACATTAAAAACAGAATAAAACTTCAAACATTAAAAACTTCCCTATAAGGATGTCATTTCCATGCTTTTTATTATAAAAATTACAAAGTGGGAGTGGAATTTTGAACTGCACTACAGTAGTAACAATTCAATCTTTAATTCAACTTCTGAATCACACACATGTCCTCTTGCTGCCACCCTCCTTTTTTCATTTTTGTCTGGAAAGTATTTGGTTTGCAGAAATAAGGCTGGTTTAATAAAATTGGCCTCCTTCCTAAAAGTTTACCTGTGAGAACGCCGAACATAATAAAATCAGATTATGAAGGCAATCATATTTACCAGTAATAAATCAAATCTTGCAGACATCAGTTAAGTCTCCCTTACTGCACTGGGACAATATCAAGTGTGCATACATCAATACCTGAGGTGCCAGAAATATATTTCATAAGTTCAGGGGGAGAAATTGCACATAGACTTGCCGCACCATTATGAGCAGTGAATTTGTAATGTGAACATTATGATGTACAAAGTGGCTTTGCTCTTACATTTAATAAGTACCGCATGTCAGACCCACAAACATAATAGAATTTGTGGATGATTTCTTACCATTAAATGCAGGTTATTGTTTTCAGGAAGAGAACTGCTTGGAGCTTCATCAACAGTATCTAATTTTAAAGAGCCATTCTCCTCCTCTTCATCGCTTCAACGCACAGCAGTTTCTTTAGAGCAGTAATGCAATAAAAAATTTAAATAAAAGCTGGAGTGAAATAAGCATGGGGCAATCTTGCCCTGGTTTTTTTTTTTTAAAGGACTTGCTTATAAAAGCATGTCATTGCTTTAAAATAAGAAGTCATGATCCTAAGAACTTGTTCTACATGCAAAAGCCAGTTTCCACTTGGCTGTTTTCATCCTCCAGCTGGATTGTGCAGAAACCTTGATGTGGACTGACAGGTGCTCAGTGATAAAGCATATTTTTTGTATGCAGAACATCCTAGGTTCAATCTCTGGCACCTGCAGATAAGGACCAGGAAGGACTCTGGTCAGTGTAGGAATGGACAAGCCCAGGCTCCCTCAACCTCGGCCCGCCATATGTTTTTGGCCTACAACTCCCATGATCCCTAGCTGGCAGGTCCAGTGGTCAGGGATGATGGAAACTGTAGTCTCAAAACATCTGGAGGGCCAAGGTTGAGGAAGCCTGGACAAGCCTATCAATCTTGGTTTCTAAATCATTTCCCTTTCTCCACCCCACCCCCCAAATCTTAAAGGAAGTTTCCACATTTCCACACCAGATTTTCCTTTTTAAGTCTTCATGAAAATTTGCCAGCGCTTTAGTATACATTTCTCCTAGAAGTACCGTACATGTTTTTATATGCATTTCCCCTCATACACACATTTTTGCAAGCAATTTCCAGTAATATATTTGTATGTTCACTTTCACCAATATATACCTTTTTCTGCACCCTTTCCTCTAATAGATATGTTTTTTGAATGCATTATTTGGAAAAAAAGACATTGCAAAGTTTGTAGAAGGGAGAATTTGAAGGATAGCTGTTTTTTACTACTTTTGCACTACTTTGAGAAGTGTGAACTAGGTAGGTTTGCATTAAAATGTGAATTAAACCAAATGTCCTTCCCTAGTTAATCTGGGTCCTGCTGGGCCAGCATGTTCAGCAATTATCATAAACTTGATGCACACAGAAGAGCAGCCATGAACTGAGGGGCGAGGTATGTAAAAAGGAAACTCTAGACAATGTTAAGATTGCTCTCTGTTGATGTTGTTTTGCTTCTTTACATGCACTGATAGCATACACAACTGAACTCCAGCTTACAGGTTTAAAAAAACGAAAACGTCCACGTTCATAATTGTGCCTACTACAGTGCCTGCTGCTCCATTAGCTTGTACAAGATCCTGGAGTGAACTGGAAGCCAGTGTGGGGATTTACAGAGGGGACCATATGAGGGGAGAAGTGAATGATTTTGGCAACAGAGGGCTGGGGATAGACATGGAGAGATGAAGGTGGGACACAAGAATACCGGAAAGGAAAAGACTGCATGATCTAGGGATAAACAAACATGGCGTGGGGCAGAGATTTTGCCAAGGGAACAGAAAGGAAATCCTGGATTTTTGCAGGCTAATCTGTGGCATTCTTGGTGCTGCTGGACTTTCACCAGTCCTGGTCAGCTATAGCCAATGGCCAGGAATGTTGGGAGTTGTTGTCCAACAATATTTAGAGAGGCACAGTTTCATCATCCCAGATGTAAAAAGAAGAAGCTAAATCACATTGCAACAGACTGAGCAAAGCAGAGAGAGGAATCAAAGTTTATTTATTTTGTGTAAAAGGTTAACCATTCATTAACATGAAATGGTGGTAAAGTCACTGCCTTACAGGTACCTGAGTGTAAATGCCTTCAAGCATCTTGCTAATGTAATAAATTTAATTCAAATGGTTATCCCAGGAAAAGTACCATTCCAGCTTGCATGAAATAAACATTCCTTGAAATAAAATTGTTTTTGTAATTATAGACAATATAGGGCCATTTATCTCATCTTGAAGGAGAGTGATTATCTTTCAATGATACACTTCAATATGCTGTCAGAAAACATTTTATTGTTGAGAGAAGATACATTGTACTCCCTGACTAATGAGTTCATGATCAAGATAAATGCTGAACAGGTATTATCTTCTGCAAACTGTGGTTTTAAAACTTTCATCCCCACATCCTTAGGTAAGGTCAAGTGTCATTGATCTCAACAGATCACCATCCAACTCTACAGTCTGCAACTGCCTTTTATGGAATTTTAATCCCACCTTGCCCCTAAGAAATTTAGGAGTTCCGTGTTCAGACCCAGAGACCTCCCCCCAAATAAACACATATTTGACTCAAATTTTACTTCTGGTTTTTGGAAGAATTTAGGCCACAACTTTATTGATTACAGAAAAGTGAGTGGTTGCATAGGCTCTGATTCGACTAGCTCCCTGCACCCAGAGCTCTGTCATAGGTCAGCCAAGATTGAACACCTGAGGTAGGTGAAAAGCCTGGGAACAGACTATGTCCACTCCCCAGATGCTCCCCTGGACTCAGGCACAGGCACAACCCCCTCTCAGAGGTTGACCAAACCAAGTTGAGTCCCTGGATTCCTTTAATGGAATCCCTTCACACAGGGATGGCGAGAGCGTTCTCCCATCCCTATCACCTGAACCAGACCCTATCTGCAACCTTACAAGTTGTGATGGTTTGCTATGTGGCAGGCGAAACCCAAATGGCAACAGCCAATCAGCCAAGTGGGGGAAATTCCTGCCGTGCCCCTTTCCCAATGACAGACGACACATGATGGCATAGCAAGGTCAATCGCAAAATGCCCTAAATATAGGGAGAGGTGGGTGGGTGTTCCAATGCACAAGCTGAAAAAGGAAGCTCGGGGTCACATGCATGGGTATTTGTTGGTCCCTCAATCTGTTTAGACTGCGCCCCATTGGCCAGATTTCACCCAGCAACGAGGGACCTACCAATTGGGTGTTGTGGCTGACCAATATACCCACCCACAACCAGGAGGTCAGTCTCCAGGTTTCACCTCTTTTAGGGAGGACTCGATTCAACATGGAACTTGTCTGTACCCCCCCCCCCCAATAGTTTCATAGTGCACCTCCAGGGGTGAAGTTAAACTGCTGTGTTAGCCGCACCTACTTGACCTGCCTAAGGCAAAAGCCTGGGCAGTGTGTATTGAGTGAGGTCCTAGGTTGCCCAGATGACACAACTGCCCTCTTGGCCAGGTTCTGAGGTCTCGCGACATGTTTTCCAAGGTCTTGCCAGGTTCTGAGGCTGTGGGGGGCGTGCGTAATATCATGATGTCACACTGCAACATGATGTCATGATTATACACACTGGGCATCCATAACCTGGAGCCCAAGTTGGCTTTCCTGGCCACCATAGAGAAATGAATCTTCCTAGCACCCCTTAATCCAACAAGTGATAGTCCAGTGAGCAGGATCTGAGACATTGTTCTTCCTGCATGGGCAGGTTCATTCTGTAAAATAACCACCTGCTGAAATTTCCTTTTCTCCACAACTATTAAATACGTGGGAGTCCTGCACTCTTTCGCCTGGCTGGAATGTCCCCTCAAAACCACTTGCATCTGGTCACCCTAAATGGTCTGATCACAGAGCAGTTATGTCTGCATCAATTCTGTGAGTCCTGAAACAGGTCAGAAGGTAAGGAGAAGCCACTATACTAACTTCCTGGCAGGTGTGTTGCTGGTGTTACTGGGAGGAAGAGGAGCAAGGCGTCAGGGAGGTGGATATGGTGCAAACACACTGCGGAGGCAATCCAGCCCCCCTGGTGGTACATTTGCACCGCATCAACCTCCCTGTCACTTTCCCCTTACCTCTTCCTGATTCCCACCTTCTGGGAAGCTAGTGCAGCAGTTCTGCCCCACCTGACAAGTCACTTCTCTGATTCAATCGGATCAGGTATTCCAGTACTCTGCCTAGGAGCCAGCTCTGACTGAATAGAAAATTGCATTCACTTCTAGTCTTTGCTGTCTAGCAAAGCTGCAGGATAACATCAACAGTGTAAGTCAGGGGTCAGCAAGGTTTATCTTGCCTGGGCTGGATCGGTCCTGCGGAGATCCCTCCATGGGCCAGATCGTGCGTGTGTGTGAGCGCGCTCAAGATTTTCGGCATCACAGAAGCGAGTCCCCGTGCCACGCCAGTTATCACAGTGCGCGAGCAGGCCACTTGGTTTGGGGACGGCTCTTGGTCTGGTCAAACGACCTCCGCAGGCTGCTTCCGGCCCATGGGCCTTAGGTTGCTGACCCCTGGTGTAAGCCTATGCATGTCTGTTTGGAAATAAGTGGCATAAGGCTTGAATTCAGGAAGTGTGTAAAGCAGAGGTTTTCAACTTTTTTGAGCCCACAGCTCCCTTGAGCAATTCTTTCTGCAGCATGCCTGTGGGGCTCAGGAGCCGAATTATGTCACCCCTTGCCTGCAGAGTTGGCAGGCTCTCACCTTTTTTCAAACACCCTTGTGGAGTGTTCTGTTAGCCTCCTCTCCCCTCTCCTTGGGAGTCCTCTGGGCAGCCACTGCTACCACCCCTCACACTGCCCCACTAGGGCCTGGGAAGAGGATGCCCCCAGCATAAGTGGCCAGTGACTTACCAAAGGGAAACTTGAGACCAGAACCTTTCCTAGGGAGGCAGCAGTGGCAGTAGTGGGCGCTGCCAGGCCTGCATGGTAGAAAGGCTCCCCTTCAGCACTGGGCACTCAGCTCCTAGGCAGGCCTTGCACACAGCAATCCCAAGAAAGGCCTGAGCAGTGCCTGTCTGCTCAGCCTCCCCCACCCACTTGCTTGCCTATGCCAAGGATCTATGCCCCAGATCCTGGCAACCAGCACCCCCTGGTCGGCCCCAGAGGTACCATTCACCTGCTTGTAGCCAGGGCTGCTGCAACAAACAAGCCTTTGGGAGGAGGAAGAGGGGAAGGAAAGAGGGACAGAGGCCAGTGTTGCCCGCGGCACCCCTGACCATCATTCAAGGCACCCCAGGGTGCCACAGCACTCTGCTTGAAAACCACTGGTGTAAAGGATTGCATCCTCGGTGGCTTTAAAACAGTATGATTGTTATATTACCTCTGGAGCTTCAAAGTGGGTTCATTGGATATGATGAAACATCAACAACCAAGAAGGCCAAGCACCAATCCACCCCCAACCCCCACAATTAAAGTTTGATTTGGGCACAAATGTAACATAAAGGAACAACAAGGAGTACATTTTTCGAAAAGGTCCACCAACACAACACAACCAAATATCTCTTCTATGCAACGAAAATGAACTTGTGACTGATAACTAATACAAAGAAGACAGAGGACTTTTAAATGATTGCTGCCAAGGTAGAGCAACTCTGGTTATAGTGGGAAGTGCTTCCACCCTTAAAATATCTTTTCCCCCTGACAGGAATCCAACATGTGCTCCTGATTACTGAAGAGCATCACCTGCCCTGATTAATGCAGATTCAAGAAAAAATTCTGACTCAAAAAGCTGAGAAAGACACCCTACCTGAATGGCTTCTTTTTTAAAAAAGAAGCACCAAATCTACAGTCACACATATTCTGGGCTTGGGCTTAATCCACAATGCCTCTGGACCCGAACTGCAGAGAAATCAGGATGACCCATTGTATAAAGTGCTGAAGGTGATAAAGTTCTACCATGATCTGAAAAGAGTTGGAAGGGAAAGCATCAACTAATGTACAGAAGCATGACTCAGCGTTGAACTTGTTACCTGGAACATTTGTCTAGTGTATTATTACTTCTGCTACAGCCACTATTGCTTGACATTTATGGTGTCCTCAGCACTGTACAGGTCTTACATCTTCATCTTCATCATTATCATTATTAATTTTATTTCTATACAGCCCTGTACCCACACTCCTACTAGCATTCTACCTGCACATTTATTTATTTAGGTAGTTTAAATTACTTTACTGAGAGTTTGGGTTTTCCTTAAGTCAAGGAAAGGATGTAGAGAGTGGTGTGCCCTGGTCTTCTCCCTCCGTTGCCAAACTCCCATGTCTGCCTAACTCGCCCTAGCACTTTGTCAGCTGGGCCAAAGGCAGATTTAGGGGATGAAATATACTTGGAGTCAAGTGTGAATTTCATGCTCTTTATTCAGCTCATAGTAGTGAGAAATGCAGTTCCCCCAAAATGTCTGCTTTATATACACTATTTACACAATGGGCCCCATGTGATTGGCTAATTCCGGGATACTCCTGTATGCCAATCGGGTTGCGGATTCACTTCCACCTGGAGCTGGATTGGGTGGCTCCTGCGGACCAATCAGACTGCTGCATTCTGGATCCTATTGTTCTAGGACCAATCAGACTGCTGCATTCTGAACCCTATTGTTCTAGGACCAACCAGACTGCTGCATTTTGGATCCTATTCAACTCAGTACCTAACAGGGGAGCAGGGCTGGTTTGGTTGCACAGAGTGAAGAGCCTCAGGGGCACTTCAACTATGATGTAGAATGGAAGGTGAGAAGTGGGGCAAACTGAATTCTGGCTTTGCACAGGGCACTGCTGAAATTTGAGATCCCAAGGTCTACTACTGACTGGGCCAAGATGTTTCATCAGCTGGGGCTCCCTGAAGCTCATGGAGTAACAACAGTTTGTGGCTCAGCCTCTACGGGTGACGTTTCAGTGTAGAAAATCACCAGAAGGGACCTGTAAGTTGTGTGAGTAGATAGAGATGCCAACAGAAAGTCTCTTCTCTCCATCTGCTTTGTCTTCCACCTACCACAAATTATTATGGATCACCACTTGCATGTGTATATTCATAAAATAGTATGAATTGATAGAAGGGGACCTCTTTACACTGGCCGGGTAAGAATTGAGTGCTGAAAATGCTTTATTGTGTGTTTTTGCAGTCACAATCACCGATGTCATTTTTCTGGCTCTGCAAGCACCTCATGGAACATGGCTGCACCAGCAAGAAGTGTGTGACTCTGCAATTTTAAAGAATTCCACTGTGGTGTCTTGGAAAGCGAGAAAGAAATACCCACCTCCACCCCCCCCCCTCAGCAGAGAATTAAATGCACTTGCTGCTTTCACTGTGTGCCTTTGATACCCAGGATAACAAAACCATACATACTATAATTACTCCAATAGGAATAAGCAAGACTTCATCTATTGTCTCAGCGAGAGCCTTTGCAAGGCTGCAGGGGAGGTAGAGATGTCATTTTGGTGGTGTATCAGTACACGTTAAATACATTGGAGGAGAACAGAAGTATTGTGTAGGAGTTTGACATTCCTGCTGTGAGGAAGGGATGCTTGCACAGCAACCCTTATGACCTCTTTTCCATCACAGAAGCAGGAAGAGAGGAGTAATGTGTGTGGAAAATGTCAATAAACTGGACCGTCAATTTACAACAAGTTACCTAAATAGGACAATACCCCTTATTTTGTGAGCATTTGGATCTCTAGATAATTAAAGGCAATACCAAAGCAGGATTTGCAGGCCAGTGTCTCTCCAGCTGCAACATTTTAGTTCGTATTTTCATCAATATAAAATAATGCTGATGCTCTACTTCAGAGCCAACCTTCATTGACATTGGGATCATCAATAGGGCATCCTACTACAATCCCTTTTACATGTCTCTTTCACTGCAGCTTGAAGTTTATTGAGCAGCATGAGGCCTTTGTATTACATCAAGCCAGCAAATGATGTGAAGATCGTGTGCCCTTCAAGCCAAGGAAAAAGTAAGCAGCAATAACTATTTTTAAAAAATCAAAAATCAAAAACAGACCATTATGGCAAACAAAACATATGCCGCGTGATTCAACAGAAGGGCAAATAAAAGAGCAGACTTCTGGATGGCATGGAATTTAACTTCCCTTTTGACTGTGTTTCTTAAAAAAACAAACAGCAACAACAACCCACCAACAAAACAAGTTCCAGCCTTTATGCCTACTAAGATACCCTCAAAACTAAATGAACAAAATACCACATATACAGTATAAGCCAGAAAGGTGGCTGGAAAAGTATTTCTAGTGAGATTAATGCCTTCCCCACAACTAGAAGGCAGCTTTTAAAATAATTACAGTGGAACCTCGACTTACAAAGATAATCCGTTCCAAAGGCCCCCTCGTAAGTCGAAATCTTCGTAAGTCGAAGGCGCTATCTTGGAACGGTAAAAAAAATCGCAAGTCAATAAAACCGCATTGAAAACCTCGTAAGTCGAGGTATCGTGCCACCGCTTTCCCTTCGTAACTCGAAAAATTCGGAAGCGGCGGCCATTTTTTTGCTTCCGGAACTGATTCGGAAGTCGGAAAATACGTAAGTCGAGTCGCTCGTAAGTCGAGGTACCACTGTACGGATTGTCACTGAAGTTAAACATTACCTGGTTTGGAATATGAGTTTGTCCAGCTCATAATGCCTTAAGAACCAGGCAGCATTTCACCCCAGTGGCTGCCAAATGAGATGTGTGTGCATGTAGCCAGTAGCCATGAATGCATGAAGTGTGAACCCTGGTTGCTAGGTCTTTTGTCCCCACGGAGAGAGCCCTCTGCACATGCTGAATGAGCAGCACCCAGGGAACATGCTCAGTGGATGGAACCGCAGTGGTGTGGTGCTCACCTTTCAAGTGCAGGAGCTTGTCATGGCAGTCTCCCAAGGAGAATCCAAAAATGCAAGTGGCTGTGTTGACCCACTATTACGTATAAACATACACAGAGAATGAAGATCAGCAGTGCATTGTCTAATACCCAGTTTATTCGGATCAGTATCACCGCTATCCTGTACATAGTTTCCCAAGAGTAAGGTCCATTGCACTCAGTAGGGTCAGTTTCAGTTTCTTTCAGTTTCTTAATTTTTTAGTCTTAGGTTTAGTTCTTCTCAATTCCACATTGATTTGCAAAGTTGTTTTTTTAAAAAATCTTGATTAAAATTTGTATGCATTTTGGAAATTTCCCCTAATACTATACAATAGTCTAAGGAATTTTCTCCAATATGCACATTTTAATAATAATAATAAGAAGAATAAGAATAAGAATAAGAATACATTTTTATTTGTACCCTGCCCTTCCCGATTTAAAAACCGGGCTCAGGGCAGCTAATTAATATAAAACATTAATTAATTAATATGAAACATTAATTAAAAACGACTTAAAAACATATGCTTCACAACCACAGGTAATTTGCATCTTACACTTACACAATCTCAGCTCTGCGTGGGTGGGGAGGAAATAAATGAATGGAAGCCCACTCTCTGTTTATTTATTCCCCCACCCACCCACCCACCCACCCATGCAAAGCTGTGATCGTGGGCATACCTGACTTGGGAAAGGCAGTACAAGGCATCTGGCAGCATCCCAGCATCGCCATGCAACCTTCCCAAAGCTGGGCAAGCAACCCCCCCCCCCATGCAAAGGGACCAGTTATGGGGGTGCCTGGTTTTTCTGCATTTCTATGTTTGCGCATGGACCCCCAGAACTGAACCCTCCCATACAATGTGTGTTACCTGAATATTAAAACACTATATAATTTTTGGTACATCTGTTTTTGTTGAGGAACTACATTGCCATAACTTTTTTAATGTACATTTCAAAGGATAGTTGTGGCTTGGTTCATGTTTTGCTTTGGAAAATACGAATTAGGTAGATTCACGTTAAAATGTAAACTGAACAAATTTCTCCATCATCCCTTCTCGCTGCATAGGCTTAACTTGTAAAACACATTGAGTTTTAATAAAATGTCTTAAATGGCTTGAAATGCAACTGTGCCCTTATAATTAGAAATGCAAACATCCCTGCAAAGAAGTGTTGCCATATAAACTGTTAGTATTATGTGGGAATGCATCAGTGATCAGGAAAGAAGCATCCATCCTCTGCTTGATTATTTTGCTCATTCTCTTGACTTCCTCTATGCTAAACTGTCAGGAAAAAACTTGGAAACCTCCTTAACACCTCATTCACTTCCAAGAAGAAGGTAGGTTCCATCAACCACCCTGGCACTCCAAAATATGAAGTCGTCACTCCTTAAAAAAGCCCTGCTTCCCCCCTTCACTATAAAACTGTGCACCTAAGAGAACCTCTTCCATTCTGCCTGAAGAGGGCTAGTGTTTAGCAGGTGAGGAAGTGAAAGGGAAATGCTCTAAAGCTGCATGTACAAAAGGTCTGTAATGTTAAACACGCACTCACACTGACTGATTGTGTGGGATAGACACATCTAAGTACACTTCCCAAACACAGGGTTGTCATATTTCAAAACCACAAAAAACCCCACACTGTTTTTGAGCTATTTTTTTAAGGAAAGTTGGCAAAAAGAACATGGCTTGCCATACGTCGAGATTTTCCAGGACATTTTGCCAATTTTCGCCCGGACACTGCCACCAACTATGGTATCCTGCCTATGTCTGGGAAATTACCCTAGCAAAGAGACACTGGTTTACAGCGCCTAAATTCCTGACAAACTAGAGCAAGTCAATTCCATTTGAATCCACAGGCTAGCAATTCAAACAACAACAAGCAAGGCATCAGGCAAGATGGTGTTTAGTGCAGAAGACAAACCAAACTGAAGCCTTATTTTGAAGCAGGTTTCCTGTGGGTCAGCATTTAGTTCACCATTCCGTCGCTCTTTTCTTTTTCTTCTTTGAGGACTTTCACTGAAGAAAAAAACCCAACTACTTTAAATGTCGTTTGGCTGCTTGTCAAAATTAAAGTTTGTTGCAATCGTGGAACTATTCAGTCCTGCAAAGATGTAAGTTTGCCCCCTGGAGCAGAATCCAGATATTCTCATTTTAGAGGTATGTGAATGCTAAGGATGTGAAAAGCTCTGTGGAGCTTATGTTTAGACTAGGCTAACATTTTAGCAAAAACAAAAAAATCTGAACAGAAAGCCAAATCCACATTATTGGTACCAGTTCAGAGTTGTTCAGATGTGGAATGAAAGTCGGTTCTATTAAAAAGCTTTCAGTGTTCATACCAATTTCTTCTCAATGTTAGGATGTTAAACTAATATTTATTGCCCAACTACGAGGCCTCAGGAACCTGGAAATGTTTTCACTTCCACTGGGATAAGTTATTGGCTTTACTGGAATGCCAATTTCCACCTGTTTGGGCAAGCACTGAACAGCATGCATTGACTTAAAATAAGCAGCTGAATAAGCCACCTCTGCTCCATTTTGGAAGGAGTGTGCAAAACTGGAGCCCCCATTGAATGACCTGACCCATTATTTGATTAATTATATCAAATATTAATTAATTAATTAAAAGAATGCACACAATACCTTTCATTTCAGAAAGGAAATACAAAGGCAGTTTTCAAACAAATAAAACATTATAACAAAAGCAGCTCAATTAGAGCAAGTTAAAATATCAGCCATAGAACAGGAATGCCAAGAATGTTGATATTAAGAGCCAGAGAAAGGCTCATCGGCACCTTTTCAGTTGTCAGCATAAACATCCCGCTGTGTGGACCACGGCACAAGGCAGGAGAATGCACTTCTCTACGCTTTTCTTTGATGTACACCTGCAGCCTTTGTTGTTGTTCAGTCGTTCAGTCGTGTCCGACTCTTCGTGACCCCATGGACCAGAGCATGCCAGGCACGCCTATCTTTCACTGCCTCCCGCAATTTGGCCAAACTCATGCTAGTCGCTTTGAGAACACTGTCCAACCTTCTCATCCTCTGTCGTCCCCTTCTCCTTGTGCCCTTCATCTTTCCCAACATCAGGGTTTTTTCCAGGGAGTATTCCCTTCTCATGAGGTGGCCAAAGTACTGGAGCCTCAGCTTCAGGATCTGTCCTTCCAGTGTGCACTCAGGGCTGGTTTCTTTAAGGATGGATAAGTTTGATCTTTTTGCAGTCCATGGGACTCTCAAGAGTCTCCTCCAGCACCATAATTCAAAAGCATCAATTCTTTTGATCAACATCAAAAATCACCTGCAGTCTAGGGAGAGCTAATAGGGCTACGTCCACAGATTGCAGCAACCTGTTGGAATGATCTTTTATCAGCCTTCCCTTCCCTGCCTGCAATGAATGTCAAAATGACCAAATCAATACTACAATGTCTTGTAGTGTGAAGTAAGCAAATAAAAAGGGAGTCCTAAGCGCCAATCAGGAACTCCTTCCAAATTCCTACTCAGCCCCATAAAAGTTGACAAGTCAAAGCCCACAAGGTAGAGGGATAGTGGGTGGTGCAGCTGCAAAAAGAAGGGAGGAGAGGAGGCAGAGAGGGCCGGGTTGTCTCCTCATGTTGGGAACGAGCACAAGGCAAAGGTCCCTGTGTTTATTATATGGCTCTTCTCCTAGCTTGTCACAATTAGTTAGGAGATGGTGTATCAATCTTGCTTCTCTGAACAAATTCCGTGCAGTTCAAGATGGTGTCCACCTTGAATCATCTTCCACAACTTTCTTCATGGATCTCAGGATTAGCAGTTTCTTGAATCATTCCACTGGCTCCTCTAGATGTACTACAAATGAATATATGGTGCTTCTCTTATTCTTTGCTTGCATGAAACCCAATTGTTCCATGAATGAGTGTGTCCAAAAGCAAATCTGTCAAAGGCTACATAAGCAATTTTCTCCCAAGGACATTCTAATAATAAAGAAAGTACAAATGCTGTAGAACTATATTAACTCATATACCTGAATTGGATTGGGTTCACTGTAATCTAATGACTCACACAGAATAGGTCCAATGGGAGCTGATACCTATGGCCAAAATGTCAAGAGGCTAAAAGCAATATTTTGATCTGATCAACTGCTCTGCCCTCCTATTTGAAATCATGAATACTTGAATCTAAAATGGTATCCTATCCACATTGTGATAGATATGTACTAGGTGTATCAATATCTCCATCAGAAATATGTCTCTGTTGATTCCCCCATTCTGGGAAGATTAGCAGAAGTTCACAAATGTGTATTCTAGGTATCTTTCAGAGTGGATTTTTCAAGACCAACATGTATTCTTGTAAGAAGGCATGACTGTGTGCTGTCACCATCTTAAAATTGCCAACCTCAGTGAAGCATCACCTGGTCATTAAAAGGTAAAGGGACCCCTGACTGTTAGGTCCACTCATGGACGACTGTGGGGTTGCAGCGCTCATCTCGCTTTACTGGCTGAGGGAGCTGGCATACAGCTTCCGGGTCATGTGGCCAGCATGACTAAGCTGCTTCTGGCGAACCAGAACAGTGCACGGAAACGCCGTTTACCTTCCTGCCAGAGCGGTACCTATTTATCGACTTGCACTTTGTGCTTTCGAACTGCTAGGTTGGCAGGAGCAGGGACTGAGCAACGAGACCTTCCGATTGGCAAGCCCTAGGCTCTGTGGTTTATCCCACAGCGCTACCTGCGTCCTTTCACCTGGTGATTACTGTCACTTAAAAAAGAGGTGGTTTTTTCCCCCAGAGAAAGTGCCAGGGGCAGGACATTGCTACAAAAAATGCCAATACTGGTTGTTGCATAACAGGGCTGAGGAACTGGTGGCACTCCAGATGGTTCTGGACTACAAATCCCATCATCCCTGACTATGATGGAGTCCAATAACATCTGAAATTTTCTCACCCCTGTTGTAAAAGTATTCCATTATGCAAAAGACCTGTTCATTGTCCCACATGGGTTATTTGCTCATTGCCCAAAATACTTTGTTCTTGTCCAAAATATTTGATAAGCTGGTATATACATCTAACAATATCTAAACTTCATAGCACCCTTCCTTTTTGAAGCTTCATTTATGGAAACCTACACAGATGTAATGAAACAGCCTGTAGCACCTTCTCTTGTTCCAAAGTCCCTCTTTATTATTAAGAAGCAAGGAGACACCTTATTGCTTGCTCCTACATATTGTAATCAAATCCCCATGGTGCCATCAACCAGCAGCCTATTGTTGGAATCCAACCTTTATATTAAAAAAGCTAGAGATTATAATATGAAATTTGACTGATTTTCCTGGGAAGAAATCCTATGTCATAAAAAATGTCCTTTCTCTAATCAAAATATCACCTGAATGAAGTCATCATGTTTAGCCTGATTACATTTCCCCCCTCCATATATGTGCAGCTGCATTTGCCTCTCCATAAATGTCATTTGATTATGAGAAAATAAACAGGAAGGGACTCAAAGGGAGTCAGTACAGGCCCTGCTTGTTTACCTGCTGCAGCTTTCTTAGCTGAAGAACAAATGTCATGCAAATGGTGCACTAGCAATCAGCTGCCAATCACAGAGGCTTGGCATTCTTGATGATTTGCTAAATCATTTAAAGAGACATGCTTTAGTAAATGAAAAAATATCAGCAGCAAGGGCCTGTGTTTAAACACAGGGCTGAGTTATTATCCCAGTAGGCTGGAATGAAATGAAGACATCTTCCAATTAAAGCTTGCAGATGAACCCAGACACCCCCCTCTTTCCCCCCCCATAAAGACAGGCAGGCTATGATTGGGAGAGAACAGCGACAGAGGCTTTCATTACAAGCTGATTATGGTGATATAATTCCCAGCGCTGTGTGTCTGCGGGCCCAACTTCACATTTGAAGGTTTTTAATATAATTTCCTTAGGGTGAAATGCTGAAGATTTATTAAACTTTATGAAGGGCTTACAGATCCAATTTAAGAGGACATATCATAGGGCAAAACTGACAGATGATAAAATACATTCCAAGGGTTTTTTAAAAATATATTTTTTTAAAAAAAAAAGCAAGGAAGGGAAGTTTCAGTTGGAAACTGTTCTTGGAAGAATTTCTTATTTTATTGATTTTTTTTTTCAAAGGATTGGTGAATTTCGAGATTAAAAAACTAATCATTTGCCAAAACATTTAGAAAGAGTTTCTTACACTGGTGCAGGTCTGCAGCGTATTAAAAAGGCACAGGTATTTGAGAACGCAACTTACTTTATTTAAAAGGAAACAGAAATAAGGCAGGAAGGAACCTGTTCTTCTACCCCTCATCTTTAACATTAGAATGATTGCCATATGTTGTACACTGTTCTAAATTATGAATTATTGTTATGGATTGAAATAATTTAGTTTGCAATCTTATGCACGCTTTCTCTCTTTTTCACGTGAGTAGGTACATCTTAATTCAGCGAGACATACTATAAAGTAAACATACACAGCATTTGGCCTACATTTGCATGGTTTCTTCTGACTACAAAGTCATTGAGATGTTATAAACCCTGCATATGATAAATACATTTCAGTGAATGTCCACAATTTGGCAAGTGTTGACATTCATATGAATGCTGACACCCTCAAAGGAATTTTTTGAATGTCAGAAAACATATATCTATTTCTCCATTTCTCAGACATACAGCAGTGAATGCTGACAAACGACAATCATATTTAGGTGACTGTCAAGATTCAATGCAGTTCTAAGTTCTTAGAAATTTATTTTAAAAATGTCTAGAATGTAGCATTCAACAGATTACACTATACCGCACATCCTTATTAATATACACCATCATTAATAAATTTGTTTTAGAGCAAGCTGGATCTAAAGGACTTTCATTTGATGCAGGAACATTGATGCAAGTCTTTCTAGATTCAACGTAGTGTGTTATTATGGCTAATCCACATTAAAAGGGGCTGACAATAGCATGTAAAAGCCAGATTACTTGATAGTTATAATACACTTTATGTAGGGCTAAACTTATATCTGGTCCAGAAGCTGCAACTAGTGCAGAATGAACAGAGCTGGTTGTTGGCAACATGGTATTCCTTCGCTGGAAGAACTGCACTGGTTGTCAATTTGCTAATGGCTCAGGTTCAAGGTTATCGTGTTAATTCACAAAACCCTAAACAACTTCGGTCAAAATTACCTTCAGGGCCATCTGATTCCTCATAGCCCTACTTGATCAGTGAGATCCTCTGGCAGGACACTTCTGGTGGTTCCCCGTGCCCCTGAACTTCGATTTGCCTACTAGTAGAGATTTGGCAGGAATCATTCCTGCCTTCTTTTTAGACATCTCCTAAAAATTATGTTATCCAGACAGGCCTTTGCACCGTGCATTCCTTTTTATCAACCAGTATTTTGTATGCTACATACTGCCTTGTTGCAATGTTATGGATGTATGGTGTTTAAATATTTAAATAAATTCAACAGAAGTTGGAGACACACTAAATAAGTCCAGCTTGTACTAGTAGTCAATGTGGCTTTTTCCTAGGGCAAGGGAAAATAAAGTGAAGAAAGGGTACCAGACAGTCAAAATACTCAAAATGAAAGCAAACATCCCAAATATAATAGCACAGATGTGTGGATAGGTTGCAATGGTAAATTTCTATACAAAGATGTCAAATACATACTCTAACTGTAATCACACTATATATTGATTTCAGAAGCTCAATGAGTAGCTGGTCCATGAGCCCATTTCAAACAGAAACTTGATTCCAAGCACACAATCTCTGTTAACCCATCTCAACAGCCCAGTGTGAAAAAAATAAAATAGCCTACATATTTTATCTATGTATCATGCCCCTAAGAAGTGCTAAGGTCCCCTGTTAAAAGATCAGTCCTGATTTTTAAAAGTCCTGCTGGAGATGTGATCAAATGAAAACACATTTTCATATATGGTGAAATATATGAAACACCATATTCATATATGGTGGCATTGCCTGTTTGAACAAACACATCTCTGCCCTTGGAGCGCCAGTGATGAAGGATGGACAGCCACAGATGTTTCCACAGCTGTAATGAGGAGGCCTTTGTGGTCGGACCTCCTACTTCTCCATCTCCACAGGCAGAGGGGGAAATCTGCAGAATCTTGTGATACCCCCTCCCCTTGGAGGACCCCCCCCCCCAAGGATCATAGGATTGAAGCTCAACCTGTCTAATTATTTTACATTTTTTAATTGGCCTTGTTCATATTTATCCATCCATCTACACACTGTCTGAACTCTTCTTGATCAGAATTGCACTAAAATTTCTGCTTGGGAGATTCAGGCCATGCAACAGAGTTAAATTTCCCTACTGCACCTGTATCATAAATTTGGGAACAGTTAATGCCCCAAACAGGGACAGAGTCTTCCTCCAAGTTTTAGTTCTAAAGTTTTAGTCATTCTTATTTAATTCTTGGTGCTGTTTGAAGTTACACAGAGCTGCATTTATTGTACAGCAAAGTCAAAAGGGCTCACTCTTTTTGGCAATGCTGAAATGCCCATTATGATGTTTCTTTCAATAATTCCTTTTAAAATGGTCATTTCCATTGTTCTGAATTGTCATAATTCTGAATTAACTTTGTTTCCATCAATGGCATCCATGTTTACCCAAATTCAATTGCATATATAAGCCTTATAAGGCTGTGAAGTTAATGATATACTGATGTGATGTCGTTAATTGAGTAGGATCATCTAAGTGAGTAAAACAGAAATTAAAAAAGTAATGACACTGGATAGGATTTTTTAAAAGGTGAATATTTTTGCAACTCCTGCTGATACAACCAATCTGGGTAGACTGGTAGGGTGGAGAGTAGCAAGCTTTAAGTGTATTTAATCAGTTCCATAAACCTCAACCTTTTGTGTGTTCAGTTAGCTGGGTGTATTGACTCTACCCTATAGCTATGTGTAAGGTCCAAAATTGCACTGAAATGGCTACGTGTACAAATTGTACACAGTTTGTTCACATGGCAAATCAAATGTAGGGATTGAAGCTTCCTATATGGCCAGTCCCCCTGCTTCCCCCATGTGTATTCAGACCGGCCATATGAACTATGAAAGTATTCTGGGGAAATGGTGTTTACCTCATCAAATAGCTATTTCTGGCGAGAAATAGAAATAGAGAATATTCATGCAGACCTATCAGATGCTTTCCACAATGCACTCATCTGAACAGGCTCTTTTAAAAGCACATTTACCTCTTCTGAATATGCCTGTATGTTGTATTATTCTTCAAGAACTGATTAACCAATTTAGGATTTGGCAAACATAAATGTCATAAATGTCATGCAGGGGTGACCCTTGGTAATATGCCACCCTCTGCGAGGCTATTTGACACCCTCCCACCAGCCCTCACAACACCAGCTTAAGCCTGGCTTTGGGAAGGAGGGGCAAAGCTCTGGCAGGGTCCTAGAGCCCTCCTACCTCATTCTCAAAGCTCAGTAAGTGCTTGCCCAGAAGGCGCTGTTCCTGACTGTGCACCCAATGCGACTGCACCATTCACACTACCCTAAATCTGCCCTTGTGATATGCCTTTTCTGCACAGGACTCCACGGATTCTGCAATACACTAGGTGGAATGTAAAGAATCAATCTAGACACCAAAATCTGGGTTAAAATGTAGATTCCACTGTATTTACTTTTTTCTGGGAGTGTGCACCAATATTCTTCTTGTATCTGTATCTATGCATGTTTCTTAAAAAATACGATCTGTTTTGGCCTCTTACAAGGTAAAGCTGTCCAAAATGCTACCTGAATAAAAAAAAACTAAGTTTGTTCTTTTCGTGCATGCACACAAAAGTTTATGCCTAGAACTTTTGCTGGTTTACGACCGTAATAAAGATATTATTATTATTATTATTATTATTATTATTATTATTATTATTATTATTATTATTATTATTATTATTGTTGTTGTTATTATTATTATTATTATTATAATACCTAGAACAAACTTAGTTGGTCTCTAAGGTGCTACTGGACTATTTTTTAATTTTTTATCTTGACTGCTTCAGACCAACATAGCTACCTACCTGAATCCAAAATGCTACCTGTGGAGCTCTGAAGAGCTGGGGTTTGTCTTTTATTAAGGCAGAGCAACATAGGATTTCTTTTTCCAAAAAAAAAACCTTAAATGAAGGAAAGGTGGAGCCTCATGGCACCAGCAGAAATCTTTGCAAGGGCTTCTGCTAGCAGAAGTAGTTAAAGTTGAATAGTGCCCAAGATGTGTCTATCAGCACATCTGCTCTTTTGAAATCAAACTGAGTGCAAGGCTCCAAGACCAACTATTGTCTCACAAAGACGAAAAACTAACAAAAAATAGAGTACCAGCTGGAATTATGATTTCCAGGTGTACAAAAAGAGAGGATGGTTGTACTATTCGCAACATTGCGGGTGCTCAACGATAATTGGATTTGTTTTGGTACTGACTGGAAAGTCACACAAGAGTTTCGGGCTCTCAATTTCTAAGTGGTAGAGTGCTGTCTTGACTGAAATAGGAAGTCGAGTCAGGGATGGCTCATCCCATTTCTCCACAGGAGGCGAAATAGGAAGATGCCATCCTCATTGGTTCCCGCTGCCACCCTTGCTGCCTCTGCTGAAGCCATGATTACCAGGCCACATGGTTGTGGCATCTGGATTCTGGAGAGACCTCACAGGGGCCTCTGGAAGCTTCACACAGCTATCCTGATACCCTGGAAAGCAAGATTTCTTGAGAGATATTGCTAAGACCCAGAAGCCGTTACAGCTGCTTTTCCTTGCTTCTCCAGTGGTGGGGTGGTGGTGTGTGTGCCTGCAGAGGTACCCCTTGCATTCAGGCTGACCCTGCTGACAGTTCCTAGGCCAGGAACCTGTACTTCATATCAATAAAGGGTGATGACAGAAACTACAAATAAGGTTGTGTGTTGATGGTTTCAGCCACTATAGCATTTCTGTTTCTCATCGTCTTATTTTATTGAATTAGGTAAAAAATAAATAAATTGCCCGTAACACAAAAACCTAATAACCAATAATCACCACAAGCAGGTTGAAAAATACAAACAAGCCAAGGAGAGGGCAACAAAGACTCCAGAGGACAGTATTTCCAGGAGGAGTCATGTGAGATCCTCATCATCTCACACCTCTCACTTGTCTGCTTATATACTGCCAATTTTCCAGCAACCCCTTAAAATAATAGACATTTAAATTTGCAACTTTTGTGTGTGTTCCCAGTGGGGTTGCAATTGGTATAATAAAACGACTTAAGTTGTCTTGGGAAGAAAATGTTAGAATGCAGTACCAGGATTAAACAGAATTGATTTTCCTATGGTGTAAATATATGAAACAAGAGAACGAAGCTGTTCGAGTGAGTATTCAAATGCTGGCAAACGATCGTGATTGTAATCTTGCCCCAGTTCATCCAGCAGGCTCGTTAAGAAAAATGGCAAATTAGAAACAATATAGCTAATCTGGCAAAAAGTAAAAAAATCCCAGCTGATCCAAGTTTATATACCTTTGTAGAAATATTTTGGCATGGTATTATTAATCTGCGGGAATCGTGCTGGGTATGATTAGCAAATGTATCACCAGGAGGGTACCGTCGCAAGTGCCTGAATATTTCTCCAAATATTCTGTTAAAGGGAGCATGGTTGGCAAGGGATGGCTTAAAGGAAAAAGAAGCCTTGAAGGAGTTGCGGTTCGTTAGTTGCTGCCTTTCCTATTAGGACTTCTATTGAATTTTTCTGCATGCTACAGATCACAATATAAAGAGCCTTTAGATTTAATGTGGACGTTACTAAGTCAGACTAGTGGTCTATCGAGACCAGTGCTGTCTACTTTATTTGCAAGTTCTTCACAATAGACTTCCCTAACACCGAGAGTCTTTTAGCTGCGTACAGATATAAATCCGCCTGGAAATCAGTGTGCATTTTCTTAGTTCCTTTCCATGTAGACTTTTGGTTTTTTGGTTTCTTAAAATTTTTTTGCAGGTGACCTTCAGTTTTTTTAAAAAATTATTCAGCACTTTCAAAACAGCATTTAAAACATTGCTCCGTGCAGGAGGAATGACTTCATGATTGCCACAAATGCAGGCCAATCAGCACTTTGGACAGGTGACTGGAGAGAAGGGAGGAACATGGATTTGTGATCGTCACCAGAGCTAGCCAATCAGTGTCCTGCACAGCTGATTTCTACTAGAATAGGAAGAATATGTTTGTTTCTGAGCCTGAGTCACCTCCTTGACTTGGAAGCTCATCTGTGTCCAAAAATAGGCAACTGCAGATACACTTGCTACACCATTTACATTGTTGTTGTTCAGTCGTTCAGTCGTGTCCGACTCTTCGTGACCGCATGGACCAGAGCATGCCAGGCACGCCTATCCTTCACTGCCTCTCGCAGTTTGGCCAAACTCATGTTAGTAGCTTCGAGAACACTGTCCAACCATCTCATCCTCTGTCGTCCCCTTCTTCTTGTGCCCTCCATCTTTCCCAACATCAAGGTCTTTTCCAGGGAGTCTTCTCTTCTCATGAGGTGGCCAAAGTACTGGAGCCTCAACTTCAGGATCTGTCCTTCTAGTGAGCACTCAGGGCCTATTTCCTTGAGAATGGATAGGTTTGATCTTCTTGCAGTCCATGGGACTCTCAAGAGTTTACATAGAGCAGTAATAAATGCTGGGGATGCAACATATTGAATGTTCTGAATCCAAAGCGTACCACTGAGCTATGCAGGAACAGCTCACCAGATGGGGTGGAGCTGCTTTGTTAGCTTCCCAGCAGGTGGGTTGGGGCAAGATGGCCAGGCATTGGCAGAGCCAGTCCTACCAGTGTTTGTACTCCACTGACCTCCCTGCCATCTCCCCCAGTGATCCACCTGCCAGGAAGCTAGGGTTCTGATTTAGAAAGGGGAAAGCAAAGAGTCAGCAGCTTTTAAGAAGAATGTACTGCCAAGAATAAGGTGGTATTTGTCTACATATTCGCCATGCAGCTATTGTTCAAAATTTGCACTCAAATCTTGCAATGCAGTTCCCAAAACTCATGCAATAACGTATGTATCAGGGTAAATTGTGCATCAAAATGCATACAGTAGTAAAAAATAACATATAAAGCTCCATTATATTATGGATAAGTGCTTACAAAAATGTGTGTTGAGTGAAAAAATATATGTATGCCTTCTCTCATACTTACTCTGTGTATTATCCCTGATCCCTTGCTTGACTTGTTAATGATTGAAACCTGCCTCTTCTTCTTCACAGACTGTGAGCTCATTTGTTAATTACCCTGCCATTTTGGTTGGGATGGTTAGCTTGGCTTGAGCTCTGGTTCCTGACCTCTTAGTCCTTACAAGGTCTGTGCACTGTGCACTTTGCTTGGCTTTTTTTTTTTAACAAGACCTCGTTCTGCCAGTGTTCGTTGCCAACCCCTGATCCTGCAAAGTCCATTCACACCTGGTGCCTGAAAAGGCAGCTAGACAAAGCAAACAGGAGTCTGGACGCTGCAGGGCATATCTGATTGCCAGCCCAAAAGAAAAGAAAAGAAATGTATTCCAACTGAAAATGCTGCACAGCTTAGGTGCAGTAAAAACTTAGCATGCCTCTGCTAAGTGCAACATTGCCTGTTTCGTATTGCAAAATCACGCTGCACAAGATTTCTCTTCTTTTCCACCCACACTCAAAGAGCTCCAGCTGGGCACAAGATTCTCCAGAGCTTTCAGAAGGTAAGTGGAGCTACAGATGGAACTCCTTGTGACCAGAAGTGCCTTCCACACACACACACACAGTGGGACCTTTGGATCCAAGCCTATGACACTGCGCAGAGAATAATGTATTGCCCTATTCAGCTAACAAGTTACTGTGTGATCTTTGCAGCTTCAGTTTTATCAGTGACCATAGACAGAACCCAATCAGAGAAACTTTGCATAGAAGATACGCAGGGAGCACAGTGCTCGTATAAGTTGCCTGATGATGATTGCCGTGTGACTGAGACTGGCTGTCAAATGAGAAGTAATTTACTTTTAGCATTAGGAAGGCTGGCAGTGAAACTGAGATCACAAGAACTGTTCACAGGCTCTTAGTCACAGCAGCTTAGTTTCATCTTTCACAGTCTTTGGAAAGTATGAAAAATGATAAATCTAAGCCCCAATGGTCTGATCTACAGATATAGATATATTGTGTGGGTAGGGGCGGGGGCAGGCAGATTTAAAATGGATTTCTGCTCCCAAGGTTATAAATTTTAAAGCTGCGATGCTACGTTCAGACCATGAATAGCTTTGGTTTAAGGCTAAAGCTCTGATATGATGATTCTGAGTTATCTGTAAGACTAAATTATTAAGGACTTACTTTTTGCTCTGGGCAAAGATAGCAGAACTGAGTAAAACAATGTGTGCATCTCATACCAAAGAAGACATGTTTCCCAATCTGAAGACCAGGAAAAAGAAGAATCCTGGTATTATTCATGAACTCCTTAACGACCCCTTTCCCTCCAGGCCAGTCCATCTCTCATCGCAGCACATGCCCACCACAAACTCTCACAAGCTTCTGCCAAAATGTTCCAAAATTCATCTCCATGTATAAAGTGTGGCACATGATGTGCACCAACCGTTTAATTTTGTGCACCACGTAGTTCACCAGCCAATTAGTAGAGGTTTGTTTCTTTGTTTTAATATCCAATGATGGAATAAAATCAGAGGGTGCAATCTATAAGAGTTAAGCACATTTTATTCCTGTCAGTTTTAGAGGATTGTGTGCTGAAATTAGAGGGGCCTAAAAGGAACCTAATTGTGGCAGGATTGTGCCCACAGTTTTCTGGAAAGGAATTATCCTGGATAGTGAACCCTATGCTTGAACCAGAGCCAGCAATCCATAATTGTGTAACAGAAAAATGTTGGTGAATTTTTAAATCGTACTTTGATATAAAATTTCTGGCTTGGGCGAATTAATATTTAGCTGGTTAATAGTTAGCTGATTACGCATTGTTTTATTTGGATGTGGGTTGTTGGCGGAGTAGCTAAATTGCAGCTAGGAAGTCAAATCATGTTCAATACTGATTCTTTTCTTGAAATTAAAACTATGTCCAACCACTTGTTAAAATATTCAAAAACTTTTACTTGCAGAACATATATCTAAAGAAGAATGTATGCAAAGTATTTACATCTACATGCTTATCCAAGCATGGGCTTATTTTTTTTTAGTTGAAGATCACAGCTTCTTCCTTAAACATTCAAACTACCTGTGTCTTTCTCTCTTTCATGTGCCTTCTGCACATGACCCAGTTAGGGTCATGCAGTTCCTTCTGAGAGGTTTCCGCTTTCTCCTTCCAGCAGACTTCTCATTACTGCTTCTTTGGGAGAACATCAACTTCCATACTTCTTTCTGGCACATACATTCACACAGAAACATTAGCACTCCTCACCTCTATTGTGTTGAGGGAGAAAGATACCCAACACTGTCTCTTCTTCAGTGTTCATGGAGATGCAGTCATGTACAATCAAGTCACTCAAACACAGAACAAAATGGAGAATGTAGTAAGATACTACAAGGTTGACCAATCACACAAGAGTTACTGGTGAACATTCCAATTTATTAACTCTATAATATTTTCCAAAATCAGCTGTGTGTCCATTTTGTGGAGAAATTGCTTATTAAACTGACCCTGGTCTTTATTGGTGCAATGTGTTCAGTTCGTCAGAACAAGATAGAAAGTGATGATTTTTAAATTTAACTATTTTACATGGCACTTTTTCATTATTCCAGAAGGTGGCATAATTAAGGCATAGTTAATTACTGTTGGGATTAATAAGTGAAAGTGCTGTATGGTTTAGATCTATTCCATCTAGTGTCCATAGACAGAATGGAATTTAAGGGCATCTTTTAACATTTCCCTTTTAAAGCCAAACATTTGTGATAGGGCTGTATTTAAATGGGATGTGCAGAACTACTCCCAAACCTCATCTGATAATTCTTACTAGCCACATGTAAACTGTTTTTGCTTTCTTTGAAATCGGACATGCCACTGAAATTCATAGTTGCCTGTTTGATAATACAAATCATCCATTCCACATTGTTTGGTTGCATTGTGAGTTGAGTGCCATTTCCCTTAGTAGTTCTTCTTTGACTTGGAATATTATTAAATGAGATTCTGCGCACGAGATTCCTTCATTTTTCAGAATGGCCAGGTGCTTTGTAAGCAAAGGTGCACAAGTTGTTTAAAGCTAGCTCCTCACTTTCCACGGAACTCTTACTGAAGCTCCTGCTGCTGGTTGTGAAACTACATGAACTACAAATCCCGATGCTTTTTAACAACAACCTCTTATTCGTAATGAAACTTACATTGTTGTGAATTGTATGACCAGATCACTCAATCAAGCAGCCTTTACTTCATGAGTCTCTACTCCTTGTGTGGGTCAGTTATCGCCAGTGTTTCCAGCATCTCCTACCTGTATTTAAAAGCTCTCTTGTTCCCTGATTTATTTATTTTTGCTGCTGGTCTTCTCAATGACTTGCATTGGGAAATAACACAGGAGACTGCTATTGGGTTGAATTAAGCCACAACTTTATTGATTAAAGGTAAGGGATTGGGCATGTATCCAGCACCAGGCAGCATGGATCATTTGGATCATTTGTATTATCAAACCTTTGCTGCACCTTCTCTCTCTCTTCAGTGATGGCGATGAAGGGACTTCAGAAATGTCCATGAGGTATAGGAGATAATTGTTTGAATTTTAGTGGAAAGAGGAATTAGCAAAATTACAGTTACGATGTGACTCAAGAGCTACTTTGTTTTAATTTCCTTCTTCCTAAAAAAACATTTTTAAAGGATAAAATGACTAGGAACTGTGACCCATGCTACACATTTCAAAAAAAAATGGCCAGAAGTGTTCCTGTGAAATAAAGTTCCAGGAGCAGAGGGCAAATGGCTGCCCTTGTGTCGTGTCATTCCCACAAAAGTTTCTGGCTCCATTTTGAGTGTGAATTGCACTTATTAGCCACTTAGATCTACTTTTTTTTTTTAAGTGTTTTAAAAAGTCTCACAACTGCCTTATAATCATAAACCAACAAAATCACCCCAACTGCCCACCCTCCCCACCAAAATGTCTGCCCGTATTTTTTCAGGTAGATTTTGTACCCTAATTCCTCAGAAGCTCTATAGTTTCTGCTCAGCAGAAACATTTAGTCCACCCCTAATAGTCAGCTTATGGCCCAAATGCCTGTCTAGATAATGCCCATCTCTACTTGCCAGTATAGTCTTGGCAAGAGCCTGGTAGTGATCATCGAGAAGACCTTTGTTATCACCAATGTGCTTCCAACGTTGAGCTGTGAGGGAATGGGGAAGACACAGAAAGAAGATCCTCTCTTCCAGTACACCTCCTGCTGGAGTGAGGCAGATGTCACAGACAGATCAGCTTGATTGACACTTAATGTTTTCTGAGAATCACAGGTATAGATATACAGAATCTCGCTAAGAAGTTCAATTGACCATATTGAAATATTGCTTTGTGCTGACCTTTTTGGTAGGAGGAGCTCAGAACTCTCAAAGAGCCTTCCCTACGGCCTCAGCTCAAGCCAAATTGTCAACAATATTAACAGCGTGTGGGATCAGCTGGTCACCTTTTGCTCCTGACCTGATTGACATCATGTGCACGCAAAAAGTTCTACCACTTTACATTATTGGTTAGAGGCGATGCTAAGATATGTGTCAAGAAGCCCTGATAGTCAACCACAACTGGCAGATGGTACAGTACTGGTATGGAGGAAAATAACAAGAGGCTTGGTACCCACACTGAGGCTCCGTTGTAGTGAAGGGAGTAATATCCAGCCCAACTCTGGACATGAAGAAATGATGGAGCCCTTCCTTGGGGATGGGAACGTCTGTGATCTCAAAGGCCTGACAGCTCAAGGCTTGCAGTGGGATTTTTCTTCCACAAGCTTAATGCTGCTGCCTTGAGCTTCCTTGAAGGGAGAGATACTGGCTGATCTCAAACTAGGTGTCAGAGTAAGGCCATCATCCTAGCCATCACCTTAAAGGACAAAACATTGTCTTGATAAAGTTGTGGCCCTGTTCATCCCTTGTCACTTTCTGGACATTGGTAGTGGACAACTGGACATGCCACCTTCCTTTGTCACTCTGTGTAATACAGTCTCTGTACTTGTAAGAGTCTATCACCCTAAATGTTTTATAGTAAGATTTTTGGAGGGTTTTTTTTTTTTTTTTTGCAGACACTGAATAAAATGTCTTACCCCTACCAATTCAATCGACAAGCCACTGCTTAATCTAGTCAAGCAGCTCACCTTCCTAGTGTATTTAGCTATCGTCTTATGGATTAGCCCCCTATAACGCACTGTATCCAAAAGCATTTTCTAAAATCCAGCTAAAATATGTCCCCAGCTTTTCTTCACTCAAGCCTTCTAGATACTTACTCAAACAGTTATTTCGGATATGTTAAACATGACCATGGTGTCTGAATTCACATGGATTTATGTTTAATTAAATCAAATGCTTCGTGGTATGCCCTCAGACTCTCCTCCTTATCAGTTCTTTTTTAAAGCCTTAAAAATAAAAAAATAAAAACCTCATTGTATTTGTGGGGGAAATGGATTATCACATAGCTAGGTTTAGACGAGGGATCTTCTCAATCAGAAATACATTAGTGTCAAAATGGTTGAATTTTTCCCTAGGGTTACAAAAATAAGTATTTGCAGTTTGAAAGTTCTGAGTAAGGCCAATGCATTTTGCTGACTAAGGTGAAGGGCAAGGTGAGCTGACCGAACTTTAAGTTGAATCTTACTTCAACACAGGCAATGGGACAATAAGCAGAGCACACAATATGGTACACATATAGTAGCTCTTTCCTCCAAACAGTGGGAAATAGCTTGGAAGTTCCAGAGGAATGGCCAAAGGTTTCTGGTTCTGCTCCCAGAATCCTGACATGGCCACACTCTCCTGCTTAATGGTAGGACCTGTGCTGGTTCAGAGGCATGCCACCTTAGAAAGTGATAAACCATGGCTTAGTGCAAATACGTGAACTTGCTGGCTTTTGAGGAGGATATTACAACACCTTTGTTCCTCTCGAGGCTTTTAAAGTCAGGGCACCACAGCAGCTAAGCTCAGGCATGGCTTAGCATGTGATCCAAACCTGGGATCACAGTTAAGGCCTCTTAACTGTGGCCTTATCCTTATGGATCATCCTTATCCATGATCTGCAGTCAAGCTTATTTTTAGGGGGGAAATAAGATGAACATCTCTTCCCAAAATATTTCTTGCTTGAGGGAAATAATAACGAGGAAAAATTACATTGCAGTCTTATATAAGTTTACTTACCTTCTGCTTACATGTCTGCTCAGCAGTAAGTTTAACTGAGTTCAATTAGACTTCCTCCCAGGTAAGTGTGTTTAGGATTGCAGCCTTAACTCTTCAATTTTAGGATGCATCCTTCTATCTGCCAGCAGCCTTGTATGTTTGAAATATATTACTGAAGGGAAACATGTGTTAAGAAACATTTATATTATCAAAAGGATAAGACTTCTGCTCTATGAAACACTTGATTTATATCATTCACTTTGTTTGCTGCAGTTCATGCCTGAAACTTCACCTGTTATATTTTACAGTTTCTGTTGCTAATACCAGCATGTAACAGTTTGTTGCAACAGAATTTGACTAACTCCTTCCTTTATTAAACCCAGTTCAGTTCATCATATCCTCAATCTGGTTGTTGCATTTTGATGGCAAGATAAAATACACCCTAGAAAGGAACTATGTATGCCTGAAAAGTTGTATTTATTTATTTAAAAAAGATTTATGCACTGCCTTTTAGTGTAGCTACTATCCCTGATAGATTCCATACAGTCTATAGAATAATAACAACCTAAGTTCCAAACAGAAGATGAAGAAGAAGAAGAAGAAGAAGAAGAAGAAGAAGAAGAAGAAGAAGAAGAAGTTGTTTGTGGGTGGGTGGGGGGTAATAAAAACCAAAACAAGAAACCTAAATAATCTAGCATAATCAAACCATTTTAAAACCAGTCAATCAATAAATATTGCATTCAAAGACCAAACAACAGAATTAACAGCAACACATCAGCACCAAGGGAGGGGCGGATGCAATAGACACAACTGATAATTCCCTATAAACTTATTTACATTAAAAATAGCACCCCTTCAGCTAAAATCTATGATCCAGAGTTTAAACTCAGTATTCATTCACTGACCATCACTGTCACTGCAGCCTGTCTTGTCCTTGTTGCCATAAAATAGAATTTCGCAAGAGGCCTGGTGATATTCAAATCTTTGTCAGAGTGAAGGTATTTAACATAAGTTTCCTCTAAGCAGCCAGGTAGTTTCCTTAATAACGGCTGAATTAGCTCTCTTCGGGTATCATGATAAAGCGGGCAATATAGAAGAACGTGCCAAATGGATTCAAACCAATTTAAAACCAGCTCTACATTTTTAACCCTGTAAGAACACCTTTCTGCTTGGGACACTGGAGAGGAAATGTGGGGACTCTGTGGTCTTCCGGATGCTACTGGCCTCCAGCTCCCGCCAGTCCAGACAGCATACCCACCTACTGGACTCAGCCAATGGTGTTGGCTAGTTCAATTAGTCAGGGGTGACATAGTTCAGAGTCTGCATGGTTGGTCAGACAGATACAAGCTCCTGGTCCACATCTTCAGGCCACGTTAGCTGAAACTGATCCTATAAAACTGGGCCAGATGGTGTATCAGACACCTCATGTGGATTAACAGAATATCAAAAGAGCGACATAGAAGCACTGTGCAGCTTTTCTAAAATGGGATATAATCAACAGAAGGTGAGGAAGAAGAGAGGCTCACACCTGGTGTTCCCACTCTGAGCATCTACACATTGATCAGGCCAGCTGCAAAGAATGACAGCCGGGTTGATTAATTCATAAAAGTATTTCTATACCACAATTTCATTTTAAAAAATCAAAGTGGTTTACAACATGTACCTGTATTATAAAAACCACACAAAAATTAAATCACCAGCTGACTATTATGGAATATGTTTTTCTTAATTGTCTGCATAAGTCTGGCATCAAATGAAAGTTTTCAGCAAATATTTGGAGTTTAAAATAGAGAGCAGAAGAAGAGGAGGAGTTTGGATTTTATATCCCGCTTTATTACTACCCGAAAGAGTCTCAAAGTGGCTAACATTCTCCTTTCCCTTCCTTCCCCACAACGAACACTCTGTGAGGTGAGTGAGGCTGAGAGACTTCAAAGAAGTGTGACTAGCCCAAGCACAAGCAGCTGCATGTGGAGGAGCAGAGACTCGAACCTGGTTCACCAGATTACGAGTCTACTGCTCTTAACCACTACACCACACAGGCTCTCAGTGAGGGAGCAGTTTCAAGTTGAAGTCAGATGAGCCTCACGAACTCGGAAGACAGCCAAGGAAGCTCCTACGCGGTGCTCCCCCCCCCCCCAGAAATATAGGTGCCAGTACTCACCATGAAGTTTTTACAGTAAGTGCCACATGTTTTAACAACAGCAAGAAAGGTGTGCCAGTACTGCTTACTCTTGAGTACCCCTGAAGAAAACACTGCTCCTACAGATGATCTCAGTGAATGAGATGGGGTATAAGGGTTCAGGCCATCCCTAAGGTATCCTGGACCTTAATTGTTCAAGGACCTTGAACCCGGCTTGGTAGTAGTCAGTTGAGGGAAAGGAAGTGGCAGAAATGGTTGAAAAGCTGAGGCCTGGTCCCCTCCAGTTTTGCAGCTAACTTATTGCAGAGGAAATTGAGCAAACAAACCCATGCGCCTTAAGTTATTTATGAAGTGTGCTGTGAGGAAGGGGAAGTTTCCATCTGTCTCATTGTATACAGTACATTCTCTTTGGAAATGTGAGTGCTGTAAAGTACTCTAATCCAACCTTATGTGCATAGTCCACTGTCAGAAAACCAGCAAATTCACCGGCCGTTTGATTTGTGGAGAGAAAAGAATGGGAAATACAAAATCCTGGCTCCCAAGCTGCTCGTGGGCATGAGAGACGGGGTCTTTTTAGTTTTAACGCCTTTGCTGTGAGATGCAATCCATAGGGAAGCTCACCATGGTCTGATTAGTGGTGTGTGTGTGTGTTGCATAGTATATAGTTTTACAGAAGGATTTTGATGGTTGCTGTAGTTCTGTTGTGTTTTGTTGTTATTATTGTGGTGCTTATGTAATCTGATTTATTTGTAATGAAGAAGTCCAACTAACTCAAAACAGACCCGTTGAAATGGATGGACTTAAATGTGAGATATATCCAGCCTCATGTAACCAACCTGCTTAACTCTAAATGATTCATGAAGGTTACCAAACTCTTTGTTCTCTCTTTTCTTTCCACCATCATTCTGCCCAGACATTGAGGTCCAGTGCTGAGGGCCTTCTGGCGGTTCCCTTGCTGCAAGAAGCCAAGTTACAGGAAACCGGGCAGAGGGCCTTCTCGGTAGTGGCACCCACCCTGTGGAACGCCCTCCCACCAGATGTCAAAGAGAAAAATCACTGTATTTTAATATTCTGTTGGAAGCTGTCCAAAGTGGCTGGGGAAACCCAGCCAGATGGGTGGGGTATAAATAATAAACTATTATTATTATTATTATTATTATTATTATTATTATTATTATTATTTAGTAAGGATGTCTAAGCTAGGTGCTCTAAACTTAGATCATGTGCCTTTAGCAAGCCACCTTTGTTTTTAGTTTTAATTATTTTTATTGAAATTTCCAGGTATACATTTCCATCATTGAATGTCCACCAAAATTATCATACATACATCAACTTCCCTCCTTCCCCTTCCATGGTTCTTTAAATTTTCCCATAGTTTCTGTATACAGTATTCTAGAAAAAAAAATCCAAAATCCATTTAATTTAACCCCCTCCCAATTATCTCTCTACAGAATTTTATGCTGTTGAATTTACTTTAATCCTGCTAGTGTTTTCACTTGCTTACAGTTATTTTCCAAATATTTCCAAAGCCATCAGTGTTTCTATACAAATAATTTAGAAATTATTATCATTTTTGAAAATAAGTTGTATTGCCTGTTTATTCTTGCTGCTGTGTGCACATGAATCTGAACTTTGAAGAGATTGTAGGTAAACCATTTTTAACTTGTCAAACGTGTGGTCTCTGTAAATGCTAAAGGGGAGGTGGGAAGCTTTGGGAGAAACTTGGAAGACAAAATTTTAAAGACTAACAGCATACATTTCCTCGCTTTACTTTGCTGTATGTTTATAAATTCAAATTCGATTTGATTTAATAATTCAGATGTTTCAGCTAAAGTTTTAGGGTGGCAGCCTCCCAAAATTTCTCCATCCTGTTAGCAGATGTCAAAATAGGGACAACTATTGGGGAAGAATTCTCCAACCATTTTGGGATGGCTGAGAAAGAAAAGTCTAAGAAAATTTAGCTTTGTTAATGCTCACTGAAGCTACTGTATAATTAGTATTCTCCAGATTTTGTGTTTGTGTTTGTGTGTGTGTGAAATTATTCAACAGTTTTGAGGGATCTTCCCAAATAATTATTTTACACACCCACACCCAAATTCTATCATTAAAAAATTCAATCCAGCCTCACATTTTCAGCAATTGTTTTGTGACTTTGTTTTTTTAAAATTTACCTTAAGAAATGTATTTAATCTTTCAGCAATAAAGAAGTGGCTCATGTATTTCCTTTTGCTGATAGTGTTATTAAGGGTAATTCAGATAATATGCACGCGATCTCATTTAACTACAGAGATTGTTCTAAAAAGATACCTCTTTGAATTAATTGCTGTTACAGGTGCAGTGTGATGCTAATTCTCTTCAACAAAACAGAACTGAGTAAAGGGAGCGGTAGACTCGTAATCTGGTGAACCGGGTTCGCGTCCCCACTCCTCCACATGCAGCTGCTGGGTGACCTTGGGCTAGTCACACTTCTTTGAAGTCTCTCAGCCCCACTCACCTCACAGAGTGTTTGTTGTGGGGGAGGAAGGGAAAGGAGAATGTTAGCTGCTTTGAGACTCCTTCGGGTAGTGAAAAGCGGGATATCAAATCCAAACTCCTCCTCCTCCTCCTCCTCCTCCTCCTCCTCCTCCTCTTCTTCTTCTTCTTCTTCTTCTTCTTCTTCTTCTTCTTCTTCTTCTTCTTCTTCAGCTGTGTCTCATTCAAAGCACTGAAGGTAACATCCAAAGTGTACCAGTTATTGCTGGCCTCATCAAGTGCAGCTTATATAACCCATAAGTTTGTGACAGGAAAGCTGTCGAGGGAGAAAGTGGAGTAGCCAGTAGGAGGAGAAAAAACAGAACAAAGAAAGGAAAGAAATTATTGGGTGCATTATCCTACAGATTTTTTAGATTTGTAGTTGCTCAAGGCAATCTGTCCTGAATGTTATTTGTCCATCTGAACATCACTGTCACCTTGCTTGGTTCATCTAGACCAGAAATTTGTTTCCAACTTCAGCAATCCAGATAAGAATATAAAAAGAGACCTTCTGAATCAGACCAAAGGTTCTTCTAGCCCAGCCTTCCCCAACCTGGTGCCCCCCTCCACCCTGGTTTAGGAGTACAGCTTCCATCAGCCACAGGTAGCATGAACAATAGTCAGGGTGATAGGGGTTGTGATCTAGTCCAAAATTATTGGAAGGATGATCCAGTCCAAAATTATTTTTATTATTGCAATTCACTATCCATCATCTCCAAAGGCAGCACCCCACATAGAGAGCATTTCAGAAATCCAATCTGCAAACTACCATATTATGGAGTACAGGGACCAAATCAACTCTATCCAACAGGGGCCATAGCTAGTGAACCAGTCAAAGATGATAAAAGGCACTGGACACTGAGGCGACCAGAACCTCCCGGAATAGTGTTGAATCTAGGACTCCAGTCCTGTTCCTTCCAGGGGAGAGCAATTCCATCATCTCCCCACCTCCCAGACTTGAGAACCTTGGACACATAACATCTCTGTCTTTTCAGGATTCAGCTTCAGTTTATTGGGCCTCATCCAACCCTACACCACCTCCAAGAACTCATGAAGCACCTCTCCTACCTCTCCTGATTCTGTTGGAACAGAGACAGAGCTGGGTGTCATTTGCATATAGATGATACTTCACTTCAAATCTCCGAATGACAGCTCACAGGAGCTTCGTATAGATGTTATGAAGACTTAGGTTACATTCAGACAAGCATCATTTCATGCAATTGGCTATTCACAAACAAAGAAGTGGTGCACTCGAAACCGCATTCTGTGCTCTGACACCATAGCTCCTGCTTCATACTCCAGTTCTCCCTTCAAGAGGAGCAGTGTGGTTGATTTGAGCACCGATCTTACTCTGAATCCTGTTGCTTGTCACGGTCTCATCCCTTCTTTCATTATTGGAATATTGGAGCATTTTCTTTTCTTTTGTTGTACTTATATTTGCATGATGCACCCAGGCACAAATTCGTCACAGAAATCTTGCTAATCTCTTCTGTTCAGGTAGAACAGCAGAGAATCAGAAAAAGAACCGTTTGTCAGTAAAATCCAAGGACCACTAAAGGGAAATGGGATGATTAATCATTAGCATTTTTAATGATTGAACTTTCAGTAAAAAAGAGAGTAGGCAGAAGCAAATGGGCTGCACTGATTTTAACATCACTTTCCTTTCCAAAAGGAATGCCAAGCGACAGAAAACAATCACCTGAGTTGTTTCACTGGAACAATTCAGGTGATTTAAGTTCCAAATGTAGCTAAGTGCTTTGCGGGATTAATGTGTTAGTGAATGAAAGAGCTAACATCTGGTGGAGTGCCTCAGCAGTGTGCCATTGTATAGTCCTGGAGTAGGTTTGGGATCCCTCCAGATGTATGCAATCAGGGGAAGAAATCAAGGGATTTCAGTTTAGTCTGTGTAGAGAAAGATTTTGGGAAGTGCTTAATTTGTTTTCTCAATAACAGAGCTTGCTGACAACTCAGAGCAATTAGAGAAGTGACCCAGAGGGTTCATATGCATAATCACTGATCATTAATGCAGGACAAGCATATCCTGGTGCACAGAGTGGGACCAACCTGGATGCTTTTCAGAAGACATTAAGTATAACAATATGGCTTAGTCTGGTTAAAGGCCCAGGGCACTCCACTGTTGGGGACAGATGGAAACTTTTAAGCAAAAATAGTCCCTATGCAGACATCAAAAGCCTTGCCTTGAGAAATGAAAGTCAGATTGTGTAGGGGTAGCCAAAATGTTCTGGGGGACACATGGCCAGTAAGACAGAATGCATCTTATAAAGGGGAAAAGCAGGCATAAAATGGCAATAAAATGAAGTCACATAATATCACCTTCAAGTGCTTCTTTGTCTTTAAGGAATACCACTAGGAAACCTTAGATCCAGATCCAAAGATGTAGATTTTAAATCTCCTGCCTATGCACACACACACACACACACACACACACACACCGGAGGGGGGTTGTTGAGATGAATTAATATGCTGGATTGCCATAGCTGTCAGCTTTTCCCCTTTTTTAAGGGAAATTATCTTATTCCGAATTGGATTCCTCCCAAGAAAAGGGAAAAGTTGACAGCTATGGATTGGACTGTGCAAACCCTGCCCCCACCTTATTGCATCCCTTTGGACAAAAGAACTGGCTTCACTCAGTGGCGTAGCAAGGTTGGGGCGTTGAGAGCAGTACGCCCCCTGTTCCAACCTGGAGGGGGGTGACACTCAGTGCCACCCCCCCCCCGCGACTCCCAAGCCGCCGCCTGGCACCACTTCCATGCAGCGGCTACTCGCACGGCAACTCTCTGCTCGTGCGCTGCAGCCCGGATGGACTGTGCTCCATAGCACGCACGCGTTGTGACGTCACGACGCACGCACACTACGGAGTGGCACCCCACCCCCCGGGGGGGGGGTTGCCCCTGCATTTGCCGCTCTGGGCGGCAAAGTGGCTCCGTACGCCACTGGCTTCACTCTTTAGAGTAGTAAATAGGTAAGCCTTTAAACTCCTGTCCTACCCCACACTAATATTTCTAATAATTCCAGTGGTGGAGGACCATTTTAGGCTGTTACACTGCAAAGAGGTCTGAGGGGGTCACAGTTACTGGACTATAAGAGCATATCTCATCCAAGGTAATTCAGCCAAATGTTGACTTTATTCCATACAAATGTGTCAAAGAAACAGCTCCTAACATTTGTGACACTCATCACCATTCAGGTGGCCAATTCAAACTCAAACGTCTAAATTTCAGTAGTAGTGTGAGATAATGTTGTTGTTTTTCCAGGGGGAGAATTCGAGATCGAAACAATTTATTTTAAAAGTGTCTCCATTTTCCTAGACAATGTACAAAGATTTTTAAATGGCACAGGAGGCCTTTCCCTCAAGCTTACAATCTGAGAGAAATGGCACAAAAGGGAACAGCTATGAGGGAGAGGAGAGGAGAGGAAAGACACAATTCCATATACTCAAACTTTCAAGTTTCATAGTAGTTCCTTTTCGTTGTTACTCACCCAACAAAGGCTCTATGTACAGACATGGCATAAGCAGGGCTGTTCTGGCCCTGCCTAATAATAATAATAATAATAATAATAATAATAATAAATTATTATTATTATTATTATTATTATTATTATTATTATTATTACCCTGCCCATCTGGCTTCCAACAGAATATTAAAATACAGTCATCTATTAAACATTAAAAGCTTCCCTAAACAGGGCTGCCTTCAGATGTCTTCTAAAAGTCTGGTAGTTGTTTTTCTCTTTGAAATCTGGTGGGAGGGTGTTCCACAGGGCAGGTGCCACTACCGAGAAGGCCCTCTGCCTGGTTCCCTGTAACATGGCTTCTCGCAGCGAGGGAACCGCCAGAAGGCCTTTGGCGCTGGACCTCAGTGTCCGGGCAGAACGATGGGGGGTGGAGACGCTCCTTCAGGTATTATACTGGTCATGAAACTTCCCCCATTATTCATTATTATTAATAATTATTCATTATTATTATTTTAATTGGTGCATCTTTAGGTAGAGTTGTTCATCTAAAAGCATCATGGGGAATTACATCTCAAATTGCATTGCTTAAAAGTGGAAGTAGCTAGTATATTGAGTAGCAAACCTCCCAAACACTCCCCTTGTTGGATTTTAGTAACACATAAGGTGGGAGGCATTTTAAACATGTTTTTTAAAATTCTATACTCCATCCCTTAATATTTAATTATTGATGGACTGTAAAACTTTAAGATTTTAGCCAATTTAAGCTTTTCCTTGTGTGGAAATGGGCTCAGATGAACAAAGGACTGTAATGACCTTCTACAAAATGTCTATACTTTATTGGAATCAAATTCAGAGCAGACAGCACAGCACAATAAATCATCCCCATGTATTTTATTGGTTGGGGGTTTGGGTGGGGGGTAGAGAGAAAGGCAAGATTTGCCTGGAATCAAGTAAATAGGTTTTAGCCAGTAAAAATTCACCTTGCCTGTATATTGTCCTAGGAGAGACAATCTCATTTACATTTATTAGAAGTAATGATGTAGTGTCCTGCAGATAATTAACACAATAAAATGCTGCTAATTTCACAGTGTCATTATAAAATTTGCCAGTTTAAATTAGAAAGTGATTAACCCTCTGAGTGAGGCAGTGACATTTCCATTCCCAGCCTGTGAATTAAATCCCCCCCTCAACCACCACTCTGAAAGTTCGCCTAGTTTATAGCCATTTCCAATGTCCTTTCATTTTACATGCTCTCTCTGTCCGGTAAGATATGGGGGGGGGGGCGGGCGCGGATCCTAGCTGCAATAACAAAATCCGTGACTATTTCAGATATTAAGCCAGGTTCATACCCTGAAGCATGCACGACTCAGTTATCAGAGGATAAAGACATCTCTTTAGAAGGAGAAATGGTAATCCCAGATAAGCAAAAGTTCACTAGGTAATGAACTTCTTGTTGGTGCATGTAAAACGAGAAGTTTTTCCTGTTAATGAGGTGGTTCCAAGGTGAGTTTCCATAAGGACAGCAAATCCTTAACCTTTTTGCCTGGACACTACTTTATCCATTTATTGTCCCCATCTCTTCCCCGGCCAAGCTTAATTAATATCTTTTTAAAAAGGAACAAACTCATTAAAAGAATAGATTTATAGCATAGTAATTTAAAGAATCTAACTCAAGTGAAATCCTCTTCAAGAATGTTTAATGAGGGAATGATACCACAAAAGCCTGGGATAATGATAGAATAGTCCAACCTGTTAAAACAGCTATTAATTTAATGTCGCTAATGCACAGATTTACAATGCTGGCAAAAAACTATTCTTAACTACTCTTCTCCCTTCCCCTTCCTCACAATTACAAAGCTGGAAAGGCATTCCCAGATAATTATGCTGCCCAACGGCTGGTACTTTAGGACGCAGCTTATCTATCACAATGCTTAATTCAGCCCTGATTCTCAACACACAGTAAAGAAATGGGTACATTTAAAAGAAATGTAGGAAAAATAAATTATATTTTTAAAAGTGACATAAAATGCAGCTGCTCTTTGCAGGTAAAGGTACCCCTGACCATTAGGTCCAGTCGCGAACGACTCTGGGGTTGTGGCGCTCATCTCGCTTTACTGGCTGAGGGAGCCGGCGTTTGTCCGCAAACAGCTTCCGACATGTGGCCAGCATGACAAAGTCGCTTCTGGCGAACCAGAGCAGTGCACGGAAATGCCGTTTACCTTCCCGCCGGAGCGGTACCTATTTATCTACTTGCACTTTGACGTGCTTTTGAACTGTTCGGTGGGCAGGAGCTGGGACCGAACAACGGGAGCTCACCCCATCATGGGGATTTGAACTGCTGACCTTCCGATCAGCAAGCCCTAGGCTCTGTGGTTTAGACCACAGCGCCACCCACATCTTTGCAGGCACATCAGTTAAATACCTCTTACCATTAGACCCTCTAACAACAGCTGTAGCACTGATTCAGTTCACATGTAACACGTGGCAAACCATGGTTTGGTGTGAATGTGCAAGGGCACAAGCTCCCAAGGAGGAGATTGGTCTTCCTCACACCCAGCTATAAAAGACAGTGGGAGAGGGTTCAATATATCTGTCCAAATTACAAATACCTAAATACAGACGGTCGTTTACCCTCGCCAGGTTCAACGTGCTGCCATCTGCCTTATTGCAGGGCAGGTTCGAGGGTAAACCATACGCGGAACGAGTCTGCCCCTGCGGCTTGATGGAGGTAGAACCTGTATCTCATGTCTTGTTACGCTGCCATTTCTACGAGGATATACGCTTGGTATTTATCACCCCTGTTATACAAAAATCTCCAAAAGGGTCCGAAATTCAATGTCTAAAACTGCTGGTGGAGGACAAGGATCCAGAGATCACATTAAGGGTGGCCAAATTCTGCGTGACTGCCATAAAACTTAGGGAACAAGCTGTACTACCAAAATGATTAAGGTTTTAAATGACAATTTTAGGTTATATTTTAGTGATTAAGATTTAACTTACATATTTTTAACTGCTGCTATATCTGTTTTGTCCCTGTAATACTCAATTGCAATTCAATGTATCCCTATCGTGTTTTATGATTTTCCTGATATTGTAAGTGAGCTGGAACTGATCCTGCTGTGCTGTGCTGTATTGAACTAAGCCATGGTATGGCTTAGCACAGCATCTGCATCTAAGGCCATAGAGTTAACTTCTTTCAGACAAACCAGGTGCTGTAAACCAGTAACAAATCTTGGTTACCGATCATAGTTTGTCTGGCAAAGGACAAACCATGAGTTTGGGCAACATGCTGAAAGAAATCATGGCTTGGCCCAGTGGCCCACTGCAACGTAGAAGTAGCAGGACCAGAAGTGGTCATGATCTCCTCTCTGGATAGTTATATTAAACCGTGGTTCACCTAGTATTATGTATAAACCATGTAACCATTAACACTGTGTCCCATTTTTTAGTTAATTAAAGCAGAAAGCTACTTGTCTGCAACAATAAGATGGCAAGGGGGGGAAACTCACATATGAGTGATTCAGCAGCTCGATGCCAAATGATTTGTAGACTTGATATTAAGCAATAAAAGGGGGGGGTTGATCATGCAGATAAGTGCTGGACCTTTTATCAATACAATCTGTGGGACAAAGTAAAGGAATTGTGGTTGGTATGACAGCTGAGAGAGATGAACCTCACCCCCGTCCAAATCCCATTTACTGGAATTAAAACAAGTAGGTGGCAAGTTCAGTTTCCACCCCTCTAGTGCCAAGAAGGAGCGCAGGTGGCACTGTGGTCTAAACCACTGAGCCTTGGGCATGCCAATTGGAAGGTCAGTGGTTCAAATCCCCGCAGCAGGGTGAGCTCCCGTTGCTCGGTCCCAGCTCCTGCCAACCTAGCAGTTTGAAAACATGCCAAAAAGTGCAAGTAGGTACCACTCTGGCGGGAAGGTAAACGGCGTTTCTGTGTGCTGCTCTGGTTTCGCCAGAAGCGGCTTAGTCATGCTGGCCACATGACCCGGAAGCTGTCTGCAGACAAACGCTGGCTCCCTCGGCCAGTAAAGCAAGATGAGCACTGCAACCCCAGAGTCGTTCGCAACTGGACTAAACTTTCAGGGGTCCTTTACCTTTAGTGCCAAGAAATGACCCTTCTGTACTGACAGGGGTACATTGTGTGCTGAGTGCATTGTGTACCACCCTAGGGTTGCATACAACATGCAGCTGTCACACACTCACACACCACCACCATCATGAAAATGATATTGCTACTTTCTAAAGTGATAAATGAGATGGTGCTGGAGGAGACTCTTGAGAGTCCCATGGACTGCAAGAAGATCAAACCTATCTATTCTCAAAGAAATCAGCCCTGAATGCTCACTAGAAGGACAGATCCTGAAGTTGAGGCTCCAGTACTTTGGCCACCTCATGAGAAGAGAAGACTCCCTAGAAAAGACCCTGGTGTTGGGAAAGATGGAGGGCACAAGGAGAAGGGGACGACAGAGGATGAGATGGTTGGACAGTGTTCTCGAAGCTACTAACATGAGTTTGGCCAAACTGCGAGAGGCAGTGAAGGATAGGCGTGCCTGGCGTGCTCTGGTCCATGGGGTCACGAAGAGTCGGACACGACTGAACAACTGAACAACAAAGTGATCCCCAAAATGCTTACGATAGTTTACTCTCACTGGCTACCCTTTGCCAGTTTATGAGGTTTTCAAATTTAGTGTTCAGTCTGCAAATCAGCTACTTCAAAATACTCAGATTTATATCAATCTAATCAAAATGAAAGCAGTCATCAAGTAACAGAGTGTGTTGGAAGAAGACCCCTGCCTCTTTCCTTCAGGTTCCATCATGATGGCATGGTGGAGTACCACAGTTTTGCAGTAGACACAGTAAAGGCTCCTGCTGCACTACCAGTGGTCTGGCTGCCTGGGAGGGCATCTCTTGTGCCCTCGTCCCAGTGATGGGGCCCTGTTACTCAATTCAAAAAGGTACTATCTTGGTGGTGATTTGCTAGTAACTGTAAATTGATGGAATATAGGTCTAAATTAGTGTTTGCAGGGTGGGCAATCACAGATGTTGTCCAGGCCTCTATGGCTGTCACTATAATTTGCATTTAGGATAACATAACTGGCAAGAGGGAGTACCTAGGAATTATCCATAGAGTCAGGGAGCTGCCTCAGAGGGCTCCTTGCTTTTCTTTTAATATGTGCCAGTGTCAAATCTTTATTACGGTCATAGGCCAGCATAAGGTAAAATCACCTACATACATAAGATGTGGTACAAAGGAGGTACATATTTTATATTTGAAAACCCCATTACTTGTGCTTTTATCTGATTAAAAAAAAAAGGACAGATTGTTATTTCTCTCTTGGAGCATGTTAATGTGAATCTGCAGCCGTTTTCTATATTGCCAGCATTTCGTCTTGCATCTCATTTATTCAGCCTGTCATTCAGGATCCCTCCCCCCCTTTCCAACTCTGAGTTATTTCTGTTAATACAAAGAAATATGTGATAGCTAAATTTTCCCATTACTTGTGCTGCAATTTTCTTCTGCATAACACCTCTGGTACCCGTGGGGATTTTCTTTTTCTTTTTAAAGAAAAAAAACCTAGTATAACATTTTAGCTGTTTACAAAGTGCCTTTCCAAATAGATCCCAACAATGTATTCTTCCTTAGAGAAGCAAGTCCCTTGAGAATAGTGTTAAGTGTTCTGCCTTGAAATTTTGAAAGTAATATGATTACGGAGTACCATGTTCCCAAAGTTAACTCTATTTTAATACCAAAAGAGAATAAAGCTGTCAGTATATGATCTTCTCGGTAAGTTTCCCTGAGAATGGAGAGACACCTTGAACATTATTAAAACCTAGCAGTTTATCATCTTCTTAAGAATTACCCGATTCAACAGGAAGCCCTGCCCCTGGTATGACTGATTGGTGGTAGGCGGCTAAGGTCATTTGCTGATTGGGAGGAAGAGAGGAACCAGGAAAGACAGTGAGATCTGCAACAAAATGTTCTAGTGTGAGTTGCTCCTGTTCAGGGATTTAGCACCCTGGCCACGGAATACTGTTTCCAGTTTCCATTTGGTCTGTCAGAATTACATGTCCATTGAGCATTCTGTCTTCATTGCATTGATTTGGGGAGTGGGGTGGGAGGTCTCTTGTTAGATTGTGTGTGTGTGTGTGTGTGTGTGTGTGTGGTGTGTTGTCTGTCTGTCTGTGTATGGGTCAGTATTTGGCTACAGAAGAATCCACACAGAGCTTGCTATTAGTATATAGGATACAATCACAATATTTAAAAAATTTGTTGGCTTAAAAAAACCCCAACAACAAGAGCAAATGTCACATCATGTTAAAAGCACCATAAAATAGCACCATTTTCAGATTCCTTTTTAAAGTCAACAGGGATGGAGACTGGGGTGTGAATTCTAAGTATTGTAGTGCTAAGGAGATCACTTCATCAGCACAAGCATTTCTGCTTGCCTGGTGGAATAATCTCCTCTGTGCACTGTTCTGGGGGTTCTCCGCAAGCTTTTCCTGATTCTGGTGCCACCCATTGTTGTCTAAAGTCAGGTTTGCTCAGGAGTTTGTTTCCTTTGGGTGGGTTGTGTATTTCCTGTAGGAAGGCTATGTGGGGTTTCATGGCATTTACATATGAGGTGGTGTGTTCTCTCTTGATAGGGTTTCCCAGCCCCCTCACATTTAGTGTGATTGCTATTAAACCAGGCATTTTGCATGACTATTCTGTGGGGTGGTTCTTTGTCAACCTGACAGAGTCCTGAGTCTTGACTGGGATGGGGGGGGGCTTGTTTAAGAACAGGCTGCCCCCGCCTCTGTTGCTTGTGATAGGGGAGGGTCAGTGAGACCATGCTGAGTGCTTTTGTGGCACTCGGGTTATGGCCTGAATATGACAACCATTGAGAAACCACAGCAAAGCCCGTAAATCTGAAAAGGAAAAGGTTAGAGGGGGGGCTGGGTGGGGGGTGCTTCTGGCCAACTGGGCTGCTAACATGGGCTCATGATTGTGGATGTCGTGTATGCTGATAACCCACTTGTTACCTTCCATGGAGACGATATTGGAGAAAGGGAAATGCAGTCTAGAGATGACAATGCGAGAGGAAGGAGTAGGAAGTATTCAAACCATAAGGCACCTGGCTTTGAAACTTATCCCAACAATATCCAGGTAAGCTCCAATAGACAAGAGGGGAAGACTCAAGAACAGCAGGCGGGTCCCTCACTGCGAGAAGTGACATTACAGAGAACGAGGCAGAGGGCCTTCTCAGCAGTGGCACCCTCCCTGTGGAACACCCTCCCATCAGATGTCAATGAGATAAAGAGCTACAGGGGGTTGGACTGGATGGCCCTTGTGGTCTCTTCCAACTCTATGATTCTATGATTCTATACACAAATTTTAGAAGACATCTGAAGGCAGCCCTTTTATTGGGAAGTTTTTAATGTTTGATGTTTTATTACCTTTTTATATGCGCTGGAAGCAGCCCAGAGTAGCTAGGGAAACCTAGCCAGATGGGTGGGGTATAAATAATAAAATTGTTGTTATTGTTATTGTTATTGTTATTGTTATTGCTATTGCTATTGCTATTGCTGTTAGAGCCAGCCCTTGTCATGTTTGCTGGTATTCAACGTACATTTTTGCCTCCTCACTTGCTAGTCAAATTCCAAACTATAATTTAGGTTTGTGTTTCAAGCCGAGCAGAAAAAATACATATTGAGGCAACATAGTTAGCGTGAGATAACAGAGAGCTGGGAAATTCCTCAGAATGTTCCTTTTGCTGCTGTTCCCAGTAGTAATTGCAAGAGGAAACATTGTATTTAAATCCGGCAACCTTGAAATGAATGTAAAGTTTTTTTCGCCCTCCTCCATAAAATTTTATAACACTTGTCCAATTTTTTTTCATGTCATGAAGGGAAAGGAAGTTTATAAATTTAGCTTGTGAGCTTGCAAATCAGAAATTAGGGCTCAGTGTAGCATATGCAGATGGTGCCACGGCTGTGTGGAAATATAGCACAAGCTCTATGCAGGATGGTTTCTTTGTCCTCTAGCCTCATTCCCAATTCAAAATATTTATTATTGGGTAAGGAATTAGGGGCTGGCCAAAGAGGAGATGAGGTGGAAGACTAGGGAGGATGAAATAGGTAACTTGACTGTTCACACAGAAAATGTGAGGTTATTCAACACTGCTCATGAGGCTGAAGGCCCATCTGGTCCAACATCCTGTTCTCACAGTGGCCGGCAAGATGTCCACAGGTGAGCACAACAGCACCCTCCATTGCTACAGCTTTTCACCTTGCAGCAAGCCATCTGGAGAGACCAGGGAATTATGTCAGAATGTTGTTTATTGATTATAGCTCAGCTTTCAATACCATCCTTCCGGACATTATCATCAGAAAGTTAAGGGACCTGGACCTTTCTTCTAACATCTGTGATTGGATTAAAGACTTCAATGAGGACATCAGGACCTGAGTCCTACTCCAGATTTCCTTCAAGTCAGTAGCCTAAGCCAAAAGGGAAGGGCACAAGCCACATGGGGGGGGGGCCTGAGGAGAGGCATGAGGACTAGATAGAGAGGATTTGAGGGCTACATTTGACCGCCAACCTTGAGTTACTCTACTCTTGCCCTCAGTAGTATGAAGTCAATGCTTGCTCTACTGAGTAAGCCCATTGAAGTTAATGAAGCTAAGGTACTCAGAACCATTAACTTCAACTGGATGTGGATACATCCCTATCTGTCTCATGAGGGCTTCTGGATACCAGCAGTTTTTCTCTTGTAGCACAACGTTGTGAAGAGTCTACCGTTTCATGACACCCAGGGCCAAAACTAGGCTTTCCAAGACTCAGTTTGGCACCCCCATTCGTGTTTGTGTACACATCTGAGGAATGTTGGAGGGTATGGACGCTGTCTGAGGGGGAAATTGTGTGGCAGGTGCTGCCCTGGATGTTTTCACCTGCTCCTGGATCTCATGGGGTGCTTCAGAAGGGGGCAGCTGTTTACCGAAAGCAAAACAACATGAGACACCACTGGCAGTGGCTGTAGTTTGAACTTGCTTTCCCCCTTTCCCCTCCCAGTCCATTTCCCTTGTATGTTATGTATTTTTTTAAAAGACCATATTGGCAAAGATGCCAAAATGGATGCAGGGCAGTTGAGCATCACTCAAGGAACAACCATTTGTTGGCGGGAAGGCTTCAGGGGAGATTGTGCAATGGCAATCATGCAGGTGTCTGGTCCCCACTTTGCAGCTGGACTGCATGGATCCAGGCCCCTGCCCAAGGGTCCTAGGAAAGGAGCTTTTTTGAGGGGGGGAGTGTGGTTTCTTTGCCCCTTTCCCTCCTGTTTGTCCTCTCTGGCCATCTCCCCCCCCCCCCACTTGCTATTCCGATTTTCTTTCCTTCAATATGAAGCAGTGGAAGAAGGGGGGTTGTCCACTGTCACCCCTCCTCCACTTTCAAACCTCCCATTTCACAAGGGCTTATTTAGCCTGCTTTGACCCATAGAGCTACGGTTGCAGAGCAGCCCCTTGCATCCTGCTCTTAAGGCTCAGTTTGGAAATTGCCCCCTCCCCATTTACTGGGGGAGTTGCTGAAGGAGGATCAGGATTAAAAGTTGGGGTGATTGGGGAGAAAGTATTCCCCTCCTTCCCTGCTCCCCTGTAGAGCAGTTCCCCTGCTTCTGCCTTCAGGATTTGTGTTGCAGGATCCCAGTGTGGAAGTCTCCTCCCCATAGGGAAGAGTCCAAATGGGGTTAGGAGGAGGGGTGGCTCTGAATGCAAAGATAAAGAGGGGAAGGGTGTAAAGCTGTGCAACCTTCATCCACTGGAAAAGGAAGGAGGGAATGGTTTTGAGGGTGGGGCAGAATGAGGGGAAAGCAGGAAGTGTCTTCTCCTCACCCCCATCTTTCCACTCACAGTCACACACAGAGGCACCAGGAGAGCTGCTTCACCTAAAGCCCAGACAGTAAAATGGCTGGCAAGCTAGGGGCGTCAATGGCACCCCCTGGAGGCTTCACCCTGGCTAGCTCCCCCCTAGCTACAGCCATAGCTGTCAACTTTCCCTTTTTGCGGGAAATTCCCTTATTCCAGTGTCATTTCCCAATGCAAAAAAAGGAAGGTTGACAGCTCTGGCTACAGCTCTGTGACGCCTTCACCTTAAAGATAATGAAATCCTTTCAAAAATTACATGAGAAACACGTGTATTTTATGGCTGTTGTTTTTGCTACCCCCCCCCCCGCCGCTCCTTTCAACAATGCTAACTTTCTCCAGCTGTTTGTGAGGTTCTCTCACGTTGTTGGCTCTCTTCATTTAAGCTGTTCTTTTGTATCCTTGCATTGCAAGAAGCTTAATGATACTTGGAAAGCATCCATGCAGTGTCAGAGATAGACGTTTTACATCCTGTGCCTCAACACACTAATGAAAATATCATTCAGATTCTTTGTGAACAGTATTTTAAATTAGTCATAAAGAACATGGCAGTGAGTGTTGAAAAGCGAGAAGCCTTTGCAAAAATCCACAGATCGCTAATTGCTTTGCCTTCTCCATTATAGGTGAGAACTTCAGTGCTTGCATATATTTTACTAAATACTTCATCTCAATCCCTTCATTAGTATCTTGTGAAGATTTTGTTCATTCTTTTATTCCTCTCTTCATAAATTTACCAACAAAGGATGCTAACTAATACTTTGAAATATTATAGCTATTATTTCTCTCCCTCTGGTAAGGAGCTTTGCCTTTTCATTTTAGGATGGTGGGAATTAATACCTAAGGGTTTATTATAAGTTATCATGAGACTCCCCTTAAAGTAGGAAACACTTGGAACGGCCTTATCTTCAATCCTGATGAGGACAGGAAGAGAGTTGCAGGCTTGTATGATTTGCCTCAAATGCAGAAAATGATGGCACAGGTGCATATCTTTACAGTAGTGGTTTAAGCTTCACAAGTACTTGTTTTAAGTCTATGTACTTTGTGGGTTAAACCACAGAGCCTAGGGCTTGCCGATCAGAAGGTTGGTGGTTCAAATCCCCGCGATGGGGTGAGCTCCCGTTGCTCGGTCCCAGCTCCTGCCCACCTAGCAGTTTGAAAGCATGTCAAAGTGCAAGAAGATAAATAGGTACCGCTCCGGTGGGAAGGTAAACGGCATTTCCGTGCTCTGCTCTGGTTCACCAGAAGCGGCTTAGTCATGCTGGCCACATGACCCGGAAGCTGTACGTCGGCTCCCTCGGCCAGTAATGCGAGATGAGCGCCGCAACCCCAGAGTTGGACACGACTGGACCTAATGGTCAGGGGTCCCTTTACCTTTTTACTTTGGAAAGGATTGTATACATCATCAAACTGGAACTATCTAACAAGATTGAAAATTTAGATATAATGAAAGGAAAGGAACAAGCAGAGATATTAGAAAGCAACTAGTACAGTGGTACCTCGGGTTACATACGCTTCAGGTTACATACTCCGCTAACCCAGAAATAATGCTTCAGGTTAAGAACTTTGCTTCAGGATAAGAACAGAAACAGCGGGAGGCCCCATTAGCTAAAGTTGTGCTTCAGGTTAAGAACAGTTTCAGGTTAAGAACGGACCTCCGGAACGAATTAAGTACGTAACCAGAGGTACCACTGTATAAGCTATGAGACAGTAACAGGGAGAATAAACACAACATAAAATATAACAATTGCATTCTTTCAATAGCCAGAGCAACTGGAATACTCTGAACATTTTGTTGTAGTTGGAGGAAGAGTAGTGAGGGTGGGAATATGGGAATATGGTCCCTCTAGCACAGTATCACCAACACTGACTGGCAGCAGCTCTCCAACCTTTCAGGCAGAAGTCTTTCCAAGTCCTACCCGGAGACCCCAGGGGTTGTGTCTGGAAACCTTTGCATGTAAAAGATTTGTTCTACAACTGAGCTATGGTCCTTCCTCAAATGGGAGTGGCGGCGGAAGCAGCAGCAGCAGCAGCACGATAGCGTCAACATTTCTTTTCTTTATCAAATTACAGCAAAATCACAACCACATTCCAAATCGAAGGAAGGTCTTTATTGCTTTGTGCAATATTTAGGGCTGGTGTCACACCATTCTGCTTGCATATGTGCTTGTGGTGCTCTATATCAGTGTTTTTCAACCACTGTTCCGTGGCACACTAGTGTGCCGCGAGATGTTGCCTGGTGTGCCGTGGGAAAAATTGTGTTTATTTGATTCCTATTCAAGAGAATTACTTTATATATAGTCAATATAGGCACAGAGTTAATTTTTTTAACATTTTCTAATGGTGGTGTGCCTCGTGATTTTTTTCATAAAACAAGTGTGCCCTTGCCCAAAAAAGGTTGAAAAACACTGCTCTATATAGCTGCACAGGAGCAGCTCAAGGATAAGAATTCTCCTATTGAGCCTTTCTACTATGTGACATCAACACACAGCCAAATTGGCAATGTTTCTGATGAAGTCCTTAAATGCTCCTCATATGATATACGATTGACTGTGATCCTGCCCAGTGGAGAAAGCAAATGCTAAAAAAAAAGAGTGGTGATTTTCTCATGCTTTTAATAAACCTTCAATTGCTTTTCTTTTGCTCAGGCAGTTTGAAAAAGTTTGATTTTGTTGATCACCTTACCTCTTTCAGTGATTGAGATGGCAAAAATATTTTGCCCACAATGGGTTTGATAAGAGACACTAAGAGTAAAAACATAGGCAGGGATTTCAGCTATTTTCAAATATTTACAAATAGAAGAACTGCCATTGTTAGTGAAAAGGAAAAGAGGATGAAATAAAATTTGAAGCTTTGCAAGATTAAGGGACATTAAAAAAAACCCCTCAGACTGCTAACTAATCATTTATTCAGAAATTCAGTGGACATATATTGATAGTTAATTAGAACCAACATATCTAAGGGGAGATGAAAATCCATCCGAAATACAACATGCACAAAATACAAAACGTCTTGACCTCTGCTGCCACTGAATCAAATAACATGTTAATTACAAAAGGATGAACACCCCCCAGAGATAGCGGCCAACATAGACTGCCAATAGGATGTGATAACATCCAATGCAATCAAGTAGCATTTTGGATGAGCACAGAATTAGATGTAAGGATAGGAGGATTATAGGGCAAGACATTTCTGAATGAAGTAAACAGAAAATCCCAGAATGCTGTTCGAGTTAAATTTGAGCCTATGAAAGATTCAGTTGTGGTGAAGAAATGCACTAATAATAGAATAAATGCACTAATATTTTGGCATCACTTTTAGTTCTAGGGGGTGGGGCACAGAGCGAGCCAGCTATGGCTTACCCCGCAAAGTGCACACCATAGCCTCTCCGCATCCTCAGGTCAGGCTTGACCCAGGGATGGAGCTGCGGCTGGAGGCAATGGGCCGTTGAACAAGAAAACTCTCTCTGCAGCTGGAGCAATGCTCTGATGGGGGAGGTTGTCTTGGGGTTGGCTAGTTGTACCTCCTCAGGCAACGGCCCGCCAGCCCCCCCCCCCCATGCTACACCACTGTTCTAGGGTTTCAGAGAGAGGAGTGTGTCTTGCCTCTGTACTAGTGAGGTATGTATTCTCCCTGTTCTGTACGATGTTCACCAGTGGTTGGATCTGGTTCGCACATGCACCTCACAAAATATGGCAAATAAATAAATTTTTAATAAATAAATAAATAAATGAGAACACACAACACTGTCACTCCAACATGGTGGTAACAATGGGAGATTCTGTTTATTATCCATCTCACTTACTTTTTTATTGTGCTTTTTATTAAAGATTTTCTTGATTGTCGTATTTTTTCCATCTCACTTTCATATCTTTTCACCCTTAACCTCCAAATAGGTGCTTTAATGTATATTTTTAATCTGTCTTTAAATTTGTAATATTTAGAGAAATTCAAAACTGGATAGATTTTGATATGGTTATGATGGGGATTAACCCTTTTATAATTTAGTTTTCTGAAAATGTTTTAAATATGTTTATGTGATTTTTATTGTAGTATTAGGACCTTTGGTAGTCGGACATGAACTTACCATCTAATAAACTTATCCATAGCTATGTTCCAATCCATGCATTGTTAGTCTGAGAGGTACGGATCAAGATGATTTCATACAGTAACTTGCAAATAACCTATTCCTCAAGCATCCCTTGTGTAGAACCAAGGCACATGGGACTTAATTCAGAGAGCTCCTGAACTTGCAAATGATCTGCTGAACTGTTTACGCTCTTTGTGAAACAACTTGTGGCAGTAGCCCAATCTGTTTCTGTATCACCTCCTGAGATTAAAAAAATAATAATGACTGGTTGTGAGTTCACATTGAAGACTGCTGTTAACAAGGAATCAACAACTCTGCTGGGCATCAGGCATTAGTTGCGCAGTTCTCAGGTCATGTAGTCTAAGACAGCATTTGTAGTGAAAGCAGGATAACCAAAGCACCTCCTCTTTTCATATGAACCTACCCAGTCCCTGAGACCATCTTCTGAGGCCATTCTTCACGTGCCTTCTCTACGAGAAGCCTGGAGGGTGGAAACATGAGAATGGGTGTTATCTGCAGTGGCTCCCCATTTGTGGAATACTCTCCCCAGGGAGCTTCACTTGCCGTCTTCATTATATACCTTTAGGGACCTTTATACACCTCTAGGCACCATTATACACCTTTAGGGACCAGCAAAAACATTCCTCTTTAACCTAGCCTTTGGCTGCTTAACATCCAATGTCCTTTTAAAATGTGTTGGGTAGGGTTGGTTGTTTTTGTTTTGATTATGTATTTTGTGGTTTTATATTGTGATTTTGTGTGGGAGGCAGTGGAGGATAGGGGTGCCTGGTGTGCTCTGGTCCATGGGGTCACGAAGAGTCGGACACAACTGAACGACTGAATAACAACATTGTTTATCTTGTTTATCTTGTGAACAGCCCTGAGACCTGCGGGTATAGGGTGGCATACAGATAATAATAATAACCAGATCCAAATGTGTCAAAAAGAAACACCATTGAACAATGGCATGCCATGACACTGGAGTTGTATGGTTTTGTGGGTAAAAGAGAGGGGCCATCGTTCAGTGACGGAGCATGCTCCACGTGTACAAATCACACATTCAGTCCTAACATCTCCAGTATTTGTGTTGGGAAAGAGCTCTGTATAAGCAGATAGCCTCTCTGCCAGCTGAAGCAGACCGGGGGTAGCCAACTGCTGCTAAATGACAACTTGTATCATCCCTCATTATTCACCATGCTAGATGGAGCTTATAGACATGCAAAAACATCTGAAGGACAGCGCATTGGCCAGACCTGGAGTAAGCAATACTGCTGAGTAGTCCTCTTCAGACCCTCCCTCTGCATCTGCTGTCCCTGCTAACTGATTGCTGCAAGTTCTGTGCTATATTATGGGTGCCAGTCTATGTGGGGACACACTTTAGTATGCTCGGGAATGTACATAGAAGCACACCACAGAGGTTCTGCTGGGTACGTCTGTTGGGCATGGCCAGACTGCATGTTCCGGCAGCACCACCTGGAGAGGAGATTGAACAGAGCTTGTTTAAGGCTAGTTCACATGCTTGCACTTCATATACTGCTTACTGAGTTCTGACTCTTGCATTCCAAAATAGTAAGCTATTTTAAAAACAGAAACAAGGCAACTCATTTCACAAATCAATAAAATTGTGTTTTATTACTTTTAAGTTGTTATTATTATGGTGCCTATTGATTCTTGAACTTCAGCATTCAATTCGGTGATAAAAAACAATTTGCTCTTTAGTTCAAAAACTAGAAATGGGCAGGAGATTGTATTGGTTTCACTTAAAGGTAAAGGTAAAGAATATATTTAATGATTGTAGGATTGCCATATTTCAAACAGTGAAAATCTGGCCAGAAAAGTTGTTGAGCTTTTTTTGAGCTATTTTAAAGGGAAATTGCCAAAGACAACACTGCCAACATGGGTTGCCATATGTCCAGATTTTCACGGACATTCAAGCAATTTTCCACCTGGACACTGCTTCCAATTGCAGTATTCCAGGTATGTCCAGGAAATTCTGGATGTATGGCAACCCGAATCATGGTGGCACCTGTTTCGCAGTGATAGGTTGCTTGCAATTGACAGTACTCATGCTGGTGAGGTCATTACAATGATTAAGGCAAAAGCATGTCATTTCCTTTCAATGACTACATCAATGAATCAACTGCGTTAATTGTTTTTTGGCATCAGGGCTAACATATCACCATATGGAAAAGACCTGCTTTGCCATGCTGTCAGTCAACTGAGCTAACAAAACTGTTTGATCCTTGAATTCCCTCCCCCTCCTCACACCCTAGTACTTTCCAGAAGTCCTTATAACTTCTTGGCTAAAAAGATGTGTCAAGCTTTTATTGAACTGCACCACTGCAATTTATTCTTATTGGGGTCTTAAAATCTGGAATGAAACTCTTTTGCCTTGAGATAATAGTGGAGTGAATTATATTTGTCTTTTATCATTTACCATACCTTTTAGCTGTGTGCTATTTTTGAGACATTGTACTTTTTTTCTTTTTCTTTTTTGCATGATGCAGTATGATATCACGTAAATAAACTGCTCAATTAATTCTTTTCTATACTCCCCTGTTCTTTTTTCGATAGCTCAGAATAGTAAAGCACAGCACAAAATCTAAGGGAACAGCCATCTAGCCTCTTATGTTAAAAGAACTCAGTTCCCAGTTCAAAATTTCAACATCATTTCCTGGGAAAGGAGTCAATATATCTTTCTCTTCATGGAGTCCATAAAACCTCCTCCTTCTCTGGCTCAACTGCTCGCAAACACTACATCTTAGGAATCCATGCAGGTTGTTAAATTCTTGCTTTTGTTGATTGAGAAGGCTTGGAAGAAAATGTGTTCACACACTAGCTCTATCCAGCTGTTATCCTTCATGTGATATTAATTGTTTAAGGAAGGTGTGAAGAAGAGAGCACGTTCTACGTGCACCTTGTGATTTATATTCTATACTCTACTGGGGAAAATGGGGCAGTGCCCCGTTAACTGCAGTCTGCCCACAGTCAGACCCCACCTGCCTCCCTTCTTTCTCACATCTAACCCAGGGTGTGGCGCTGTCTGTCTGCTTCTAAATCTCAGTTTCGCCTTTGTAGAATTCAGCAGGGAGAAGGATGGGAACAAAACTAGAATTAATTGGCTCTACCTGTCACCTACTGTTTGGGCTCCCTCACTGGCGCAGCAAACCCTGCTGGCGCCTTGGGCAGAGTGTACCCTACAAACACCCAATATCGCACAAGGTTGAGCTTTTTTTCGTATGCCCAAGCCAAGTACCCAGGAGGGACAGTGGTTCCAGCACCCTGCAGCCCTCGTGGCGCCTGCTGTGCCCTCCCTGCCCCTACCCTCCTACACTACTGGGCTTCCTGCCTCCCAGCCTAACAGTCCCAGTAGGCACCAGCCAGCAGAACCATGAACAATCTGGCAGGTAAATCTTGGGGGCAAGCCCATGCATTTAAGCAGTTTCCCCATTGTAAGACCTTCCTTTTACATGTGGACAGTGAGGTGGGGTGGGGAGCTGGCAGGGGACACAACTGAGGCAAACTCGGTACATTTGGCCTCAATCTCTGTTCCTCTCATATGGAGAGTACTACCTGAATAAGGGTTGGTTTTTTTTTTTGTTCTGTCTCAAATGAACCCATAGACCAAATAAGTAAATAATGAGAGGTAAAGGTACCCCTGACCATTGGGTCCAGTCGGGGATGACTCTGGGGTTGTGGCGCTCATCTCGCTCTATAGGCCAAGGGAGCTGGCGTTTGTCCGCAGACAGCTTCCAGGTCATGTGGCCAGCATGACTAAGCCGCTTCTGGTGAAACCAGAGCAGCACACGGAAACTCCATTTACCTTCCCACTGGAGCAGTACCTATTTATCTACTTGCACTTCATGCTTTTGAACTGCTAGGTTGGCAGGAGCAGGGACCGAGCAACGGGAGCTCACCCTGTCATGGGGATTCAAACCGCCGACCTTCCGATCAGCAAGCCCTAGGCTCTGTGGTTTAGACCACAGCGCAACACGCGTCCATCTCAAAATAATGAGAAGTAATAAATAATATCAAGAAAGCGTGTTCTCTTTCCTGGAGAGCACGTGTTGCGGTTGGGGCCAGAAAGACACCCCTCTGTTGTTGGGCGGGTTAGGATAGATGGTCTCATGTAATTGGGTCCAGGGTGTAGCTGGGGAGATTTGAATGTAGCAATTTATTGATTGACAGGCCAGGGTCTATATATGGTTTAGCACGCTGCTCATTCCCCCTTTTCGCTGCGTGCATCGGATCTCCCGCCCTCCCTTCCCTTTTACTAGGCCTCTGTGTATGACCTTGCTATGCCTGTCATGGGGTCGTCTGCTTTGGGGCAGGGGCCTGGTAGGAATTTTTCCATTTGGCTGATTGGATGGTGCCATCTGGGTTTTCGCCTACTGCGTAGCAATTAGTCACAACTTGTAAGGTTGGCGGTTAGGCATTGGTTCATTTTGGTTGGGGAGGGGTCAGAATTGACGGCTGCCCCTCCAATGCTGCTGCTGCACAGGGAATTCCGTTAAAGGAATCCAGGGGCTCACCATGCTTTTGTCCGTATCCCCCAGCCAGGGGCCAGGGCCACGCAAGAGCCCCTGGGAACATTTGGGGAGAGGCGAGGACCAGACCCCCGGCTCCAATTCTCTCCCCAAATTGGGTTTTCCCCTTACTGACAAATGTCAGTTCTGTCCCTAGAGTGACAGTCCGAACCAATGCCTAAGCAACCACTCACGCAATTTGTATTTTAATAAAGTTGTGGCCAAATTAATGCCAAAAACCTTAAACTTAAATTTATGTCTGAAGTGTGAATTATTTGAGGGGTGGTCTGGGGACCTCAACACGCAATGCACTGTTGCACAATAGAAAAGTCCACAATTTGTTTCTCAATTTGTGTAGAGGGAAAAGATTCTGAACATTGTTCAGAATCCACCCACAACATTCTTAAACTGGGATGATGAAGATTCTTTAAATTTGCGGTCATTGAAGAATAGTTTTAACAGGGTCTCTCTTCAACTAGAAGAGTAAGCCCATGAATATCATAATGCTACTAAAATACATTAAGACCAATTTGTCTGCTTAAAGTTGTGTAAAAATTTCATCACCAGAGGAAGGATTATTGATTTCAAGCCATCTTCATATAAGATTGCAAGCCATCTTCATATAAGAAATACTGTACTATACTGTTCAAAAGTAACCCCACAATTATGTCACTGGTTGTGTTTATTCATAGAGGAAGGCAGCGTGCCTGTTTCTTCAGCCAGACAACAAAGCACAGCTGCTATTATCCCACACAAATATTAGCATGGTTGATTTTTATTTCCTTTAATTAACTGAAGGAATGTGTCTTTTTAATAGCTGCCTTAAAAAAATGGTGATGGAAGAGGCAGAAACAAATTAGTTTAAAGGCTATACAAATCTATTCCTTCGAACTTCAGAAAAATCTAGAATCCAAATTTTTTGAGTTCTCTTCAGGACAAAGCTAACCTTACAAAATGAGTGATGAACCTGCTTGAAATAGTTCCTTCAGGCAACAGATTCCATAAGGTGTGCCATTTTCCTGTCTGCAGCTGCCATCTCTGTGTTGTCTTCTGTTTTAAGGAAAGAGGATTAGAAATAAACTATTCTTTGAATTGATTCAGGTATAATGCTTCCAGTCCTTCAAACTAGGTTATAGAATATTGGTGAAGTGCTGTTGACTCACACACAATGCATGTTGACCTAGGCAAACTAAGGTTTGTGCAAACCACAATTTGCTTGGCTTGGAAGAGAGAAGGGAAGGAAGGAAGGAAGGAAGGAGCTCATGACCAGAGGAGGAAGGGGGAGAACTCACAGCATATTTCTGGCCCTCCAAATTATGGTTTGGAATTGCCTGTGAACCAAACCATGGTACTTCGCAAACATTTCACCCAGTTTTGAAAAGTTTGAGAAGGAAGACCAGCACAAGACTGCAATGCCATTGTAAGCAAGAAATATTTTGCGTGTGAAAGGCCTGTATCATTCTTTTCTTAGCAACTTTGACCATTTAGAACATGGGAGCAGAGACAGGGTGATAATGTTTGTTAGAAGTAGGTGAATTATATGCGCAGAAAAAATCTCACACCTTTAACTGTGAAGTGGAAATTCCCTTAACCATATGTAACCACATGTAAACTTAGACTAAGCCCTATTGCTTTCAAATTGATGTACCTCCAAGGAAATATTCTTAGGGCCGCAGCCTTAGCCATACTTCACCTAAGCAAAAGGCAGTGTGGGGGGAAACTTTGTAAAAGCACTGCATACTACAAACCCACTGCCGATGGAAATATTATGTCACAAAAGATCAAGAAAAGGTGTGATGGCCTGGGAGTCAGACTCTGATGCTGAACCTGAGGGTTCCCAGCCTGCACGGGATTCCCCGCCTCCAGAACCAGCTGAGCCGGGGCCAGGGCTTGAGCCTGAAGGATCCCCACCTGTGCTGGATCCCCAGGTGCAGGCATCAGCAGAGTCTGCTCTGGCTCCTGATGGGAGGGAGGACCCATTGCCTGCAGGTGCTCCACTCCCAGCCTCTTCAGAGGAAGCTGAGGCATCCCCTGGGTCCAGTAACCCACCATCCTCTCCTGAGCTACAGAGGCTCAGGGCAGAGAGGCGAAGGGAGTTAAGTGTCTGCAGGAGGAGTGCTCGCCTCCAGGCCCGGAGGAGAGGCGAGTCTCCGGAGGATTGGGACCGCCCTAAGCATAGGGCCAGATAAAAGCCAGCCAGACCCAGCCCAAGTTGCGTGAGCAACTTAGTTGCAAGCGTGTGCTCAACCTGCAACCTTGTGCCTGAACCTGCCTTGGACCTTGATCTGCTCCCTGCCTTGCTCCCTGCCGGATTGACCTCCTTTGGACCCCTAGACCCAGGACTGGACTTGGACCTTGCTTCATGGACAAACCCTTGGGGCCAGCACAGTTTGCTCACGCCACACCCGCACTCCCCCTTCGCTGGGGTGCGTTCGGGAGGAACTAGTAGCCATGGCTGACCAGGCGGCGGCGCTGGTGGCATTGGCCCAGGAGAACCAGGCCTTGACTCACACCGTGCAGCAGCTAAGCAATGTGGTTACGGCGCTTCAGCAGCGTTTGGATGCCTTACTGGCTCCTGGGGCCGCCGCCCCAGCTCCCGGCAAGTACCCAGTGGCCCTGCCAGAGAAATTTGATGGGTCCCCAGCCAGCTTTCCCATGTTTCTCGCCCAGGCCAAGCTGTATATTCAGGGGCGAGCTCAGGATTTCCCTGACGATCGCACTAAGGTGCACTTCCTGATCAGCTTGCTGAAGGACCAGGCGGCCAAGTGGGCGTTGCCGCTGCTCCGGCAAGACTCCCCCTTGCTGACAGACTATACGGGGTTTTGCAATCATCTGGAAACCACGTTCGCCAACCCTCAGAAGGGGAGTCAAGCCAATCGGGCAATTCGGCGGTTGAAACAGGGCAAGTCCACAGTGGCCACCTATGCCACGGAATTTCGGCTGCTGGCGCAGGACTTGACCTGGAACGACTCTGCCCTGCGGGACCAGTATCTCGAGGGACTTTCAGACGAGATACTGGATCAGCTGGCCACGTTGGATCGCCCTGCCACACTGGATGCCCTCATCCAACGGAGTCTGCAGATAGACGATCGGTTGGAGGACCGTCGCCAGGCCCGGGGCCGCCGGCACTCCGGGCTCCCGGCGCCGGTGCTTCCCTGCAGTTCCGTGGCCAGAGCTGAGTCATTGGAGGAGCCGATGCAGCTCGGGGCAGCGCGGCCTCGCCTCTCCCCCTCGGAAAAGACTCGGCGTCGGGAGGGGAACCTGTGTCTCTACTGCGGTGGGAGTGGACACTATGCCCGAACCTGCCCTGAGAAACGCCAGCCGCAGGGAAAACGGCCAACCCCAGTAGTTGATGGCCCAGGCTACCTGGGGTCCCAAGCATCGCATGATGGGCCCTCACCAGTGGAATTGCAACACCTCATGATACCGGTGCGTCTATACCCCCCCGGTGGGCCCTGGATTCTCACCCACGCTCTGGTGGATTCGGGGGCAACCCGCTCCTATATGGACTCTGCCTTCGCCACTCAGCATCAGGTGCCGCTTCAGAACAAGCCGGAACCAGTACAGGTGGAGGCAATTGACGGACGGCTCCTACGCTCGGGCGCTGTTACTCGGGAGACCCAGCCCTTGGTCCTGTGCTACCAGCAGCACCGGGAGGTGCGAACCCTGGACATTGCCACCATGCCCCGGTTTCCCCTGGTGCTTGGGATGGACTGGCTGGAGTCGCACAATGTTCAGATCGACTGGGTCAATCGGACTGTACGCTTCCCAGACCCGGGTTCCCATGCTCAGTCCGAGTTAGTAGCAGCTGCCCCCATGGGTCAGGCTTTGTCAACGCTCCCTGCTGTGTACCAGGACTATTTAGACGTGTTCGAGGAACAGGGAGCAGACAAGCTGCCGCCTCATCGGTCCTTCGACTGCGGCATAGACCTACAGCCTGGGGCGCCCCTGCCTGTGAGCCGCTTATATTCTCTTTCGGAGCCAGAGCGTGAAGCCTTGCAGGACTTCCTTCGCAAGAACCTGGAACGCGGGTTCATTAGACCCTCTACCTCACCCACTGCCGCTCCTGTACTCTTCGTTAAGAAGAAGTGTGGGGAGCTTCGCCTCTGCCATGACTACCGGGCCCTGAATAAGATCACCATCCCAGACCGGTACCCCTTGCCCCTTATTGCAGAATTGCTGGAGCGGGTGCAGGGGGCGCAGATGTTCACCAAACTGGACCTCCGAGGGGCCTACAACCTGATTCGGATCCGTGCCGGGGACGAGTGGAAGACTGCATTCGGGACCCGGTATGGGCAGTTTGAATACCTGGTTATGCCGTTCGGATTATGCAACGCGCCCGCCGTGTTTCAACGGTACATCAACCACGTGTTCCAGGACTTGCTAGACAAATACGTGGTGGTGTACCTAGATGATATTCTGGTTTATTCCCGTGACCCAGCCCGTCACGAGAGTCATGTTCGGTCCGTGTTGCAGCGCTTGCGGGAGCACCGCCTGTACGCCAAGCTCAGCAAGTGCGAGTTCCACCAGCGGTCAGTGGACTTCCTTGGACACCGACTCTCCCCTGACGGGGTGCAGATGGACCCTGGGAAGGTGGCTGCGGTTCGAGAGTGGGCAGCGCCCCGGAACCGCAAGGACTTACAGCGGTTCCTAGGGTTCGCCAACTATTACCGGACCTTCATTGCAGATTATGCTCATCGCACCACCCCATTAACCCGACTGCTGCGCCCCAAGACGCCCTTCTCCTGGGATGAGGAGGCTGAAGTGGCATTTCAGGGGTTGAAAGCCTGTTTCCAGAGGGCGCCGATTTTATAGCATCCTGATCCCTCTCGTCCCTTCGTGGTGGAGACTGATGCCTCCAGTACGGCTCTCGGTGCCATCCTGTCTCAGCAACACGGACCCGATGCGCCACTGTTACCCTGCGCTTACTACTCCCGGCAGCTCCTTCCGGCGGAGCGTAACTATACCGTGTGGGAGCGGGAACTACTGGCCATCAAGGTGGCCTTTGAGGTCTGGCGCCATCATCTTGAGGGGGCACGACACCCGGTGGAAGTGAGAACGGACCACCGGAATTTGGAGTACCTCCAGACCACCCGCAAGTTGAACCAAAGGCAGATCCGGTGGGCGCTGTTTTTCTCCCGGTTCCAGTTCCGGATCCGCTACATCCCTAGCTCCCAAAACCGGAAAGCGGATGCCCTGTCCCGGAAACCTGAGGACGTCGCAGACACTGTACAGCAGGCAGTACCGACGACTATCTTACCACCAGCCACATTCCTGGCCACTCAGGAGGCCAAACCGCTGCAGGCTCGGGTGCGAGAACAGCAACGGGTCGACGCTTGGGCACAGGAACGGCTCCGGGAACTGTCTGACGGGTCATGCCCTCGATATCCGGGGCTGGCCCTGCACCAGGGCCTACTGCTGCACCAGGGTCGTCTATACATCCCACCAGGACCATTGCGGACTGAGGTTCTCCAGATGTCCCATGATGCCCCAGCAGCAGGGCACTTTGGGCGGTACCGGACCACCCATCTGGTAAGCCGGGAGTTCTGGTGGCCCCGCCTGAAGGCTGATGTGGCACGCTATGTTGCTGGTTGCGATGTCTGCCGGCGGGCCAAGGGTCCTACCGGGCGACCCCCCGGTCTGCTCCAGCCATTACCAGTCCCACCGCGTCCCTGGCACACGGTCTCGCTGGACTTTGTGGTGGACTTGCCCCCATCTCGTCACTGTACCTGCCTTCTGGTTTTCACGGACCATTTCACTAAGATGGTGCACTGTGCCCCCTGCCCGTCCATACCCACAGCTAAGGAAACGGCTCAACTGTACTTGCAGCACATCTTCCGCCTGCATGGCCTGCCCGAGCGTGTGGTTTCTGACCGCGGCGTCCAGTTCACATCCCACTTCTGGCGAGCCCTGCACCAGACCCTTGGGACGGAGGTCTGTCTATCTTCGGCCCACCACCCGCAGACCGATGGCCAGACGGAACGGGCAAATGCGGTGCTGGAGCAGTACCTCCGGTGTTACTGCAGTTTCCAGCAGGATGACTGGGTCGATCACTTGCCATTGGCGGAGTTCGCCTACAACAATGCAGTGAACGCCTCCACCCAGCAGACCCCGTTCCAGGCCTCCTACGGCTACCATCCTCGTTTGTTCCCGGACGTGCTGCCAGCTTCCGCAGTCCCCGCAGTGACAGACTGGCTTCAGGAGCTTCAGTCCCAGCAACAATTATTGATGGAGCAACTGCGCCAGGCCAAGGACGCATACAAGGCCCAGGCTGACCGACATCGTCAGGAGGGGCCAGAACTCCATGTTGGCGATCGGGTGTGGCTCTCTACCCGTCACCTGCATCCTTCTCGGCCCTCACGAAAGCTGGATGCACGGTTTGCCGGCCCATTCACCATCACTGCTCAGGTGTCGCCGGTGGCGTTTCGCCTCCAGTTACCTCCATCGCTCAAGGTTCACCCAGTGTTCCACCGGTCCCTACTTAGTCCAGTCGCCCCGCCCGACGAGTTCCACCCAGACAATCCACGACCGCAGCCAGTTTTGGTTGAGGGGGAGCCTGAGTACGAGGTGGAGCGCATTCTCGACTCACGATACCGCAGGGGGAAGCTCCAATACCTCATCGACTGGAAGGGGTATGGGCCTGAGGATCGTTCATGGGAACCAGCGGAAAACGTCCACGCACCTGCCTGCCTCCGTGATTTCCATGCAGCTTACCCCAGCAAGCCTGGTCCGGCCCCTCGGTTGAGGGGGGGGCCTGGGAGGGGGGATGGTGTGATGGCCTGGGAGTCAGACTCTGATGCTGAACCTGAGGGTTCCCAGCCTGCACGGGATTCCCCGCCTCCAGAACCAGCTGAGCCGGGGCCAGGGCTTGAGCCTGAAGGATCCCCACCTGTGCTGGATCCCCAGGTGCAGGCATCAGCAGAGTCTGCTCTGGCTCCTGATGGGAGGGAGGACCCATTGCCTGCAGGTGCTCCACTCCCAGCCTCTTCAGAGGAAGCTGAGGCATCCCCTGGGTCCAGTAACCCACCATCCTCTCCTGAGCTACAGAGGCTCAGGGCAGAGAGGCGAAGGGAGTTAAGTGTCTGCAGGAGGAGTGCTCGCCTCCAGGCCCGGAGGAGAGGCGAGTCTCCGGAGGATTGGGACCGCCCTAAGCATAGGGCCAGATAAAAGCCAGCCAGACCCAGCCCAAGTTGCGTGAGCAACTTAGTTGCAAGCGTGTGCTCAACCTGCAACCTTGTGCCTGAACCTGCCTTGGACCTTGATCTGCTCCCTGCCTTGCTCCCTGCCGGATTGACCTCCTTTGGACCCCTAGACCCAGGACTGGACTTGGACCTTGCTTCATGGACAAACCCTTGGGGCCAGCACAAAAGGTGGAAATGGACTAGGGAGGAAAATGAAACAGGTAACAAATATTGGAGAAAACTTGTGGATGAGACAAAGCCACATGATAGCGCTGTGTTTTTTGTTTTAAAAAATCTTATATATGTGTGTTTTATGTATAGATCTTTAAAAACTTACACCCTATGTTTTTCTTCCAAAAAGAAGATCAAAGCAACTTCTAATGAAAAGATATACTGTACGTACAGTCAGACCAAATCCACAAAACACATTAAATACTCACCAACACTGAGGAAACCAAAATATCCCCCAAACCAGCAACTCCACAAAGCCCACAAAACCAAGTGAGGTAGCAAAATATCTACATCCCATCCACACCGCTCTTCATTACATGCTGCAATATATTCAGAACAGCAGTAAAAAAAAAACTGATTGCCCTTTGAACCCCGGACAGCTTTTCTCACATCTTTTACACTCAATAAATTTTTTTGATTGGTGCCAACACATATATTACCTATATTACCTAGGAGGTTAGGGTGGTATTTTCTGGTATCTGCCTAGTAATCATGGCACAGTTTGCCACCCAACACATTTCTTCAATTGACTGGGGACAGCAAATGGTGCCTATGAGTTTTTCAGGTTTTTGCTACCTCTCACCTGCTGTCACTGCTTCTTGTTTAAATGAAATCTAACAGGAATAAGAGTAGATGTGGACTGGCAAATTTAAGATTAAGAGAGAACTGTGTGACAGGGTGTGAAGATAATCTTCCATTGTTTTCTATTCTGAACCAGAAGCTGATTAAAGGCAAGAGAAAGCAAAGTCAACTGCCAGTATTTATTTACAGGTAGGTAGCCGTGTTGGTCTGCCATAGTCAAAACAAAATAAAAAATAAATAAATCCTTCCAGTAGCACCTTAGAGACCAACTAAATTTGTTCTTGGTATGAGCTTTCGTGTGCATGCACACTTCTCTCACTATATATAAGGGTCTGGTGACTTCTGTTTCAGTGTATCTGAAGAAGTGTGCATGCACACAAAAGCTCATACCAAGAACAAACTTTGTTGGTCTCTAAGGTGCTACTGGAAGGATTTTTTTTTTAATTTTTAATTTGTCAGTATTTATGTCAACAAAGTAGACTCATGGACCAGTAAGTAGGACATGGCTAGGGAATCTAGGATTAAATACCCACAGTAACCATAGATTTGCTGAGCCATCTTGAGTCCATTGCCTCTGGCTTCGTTTCAGGTATTCTAAAACTGTAATAACAAGTGGGCCCAGCAACGAAACATTGCTTGTGTTTGTTGGAGGGGGACCTTCAGAACTTCCCTTCCTCAGACAGGATGATTTCCTACAGTGGGAAAGCCTCCCCATATGATGTGAACTTTGAAAGCATGGATCAGAATGGCTGAGTTTCAACTGATCTACATTTTCAAAGGTTTTCTCCTCAAACCTTCCCCTCATCTGATCTGTATGTAAGCTTACATGCAGTCTGAATTTCCTAATTTTGGGGGGCTTGATTTGAACTGAGTTTCTTCCCACACTGCAAATCTTGGGTTTGCTGATACTGTGTGTGTGTGTGTGTGTGTGTGTGTGTGTTGCCACTTAACTACATCAGCATCTGCGCTCAGGCTCTGAACTTCGGAAACAGAGGGAGTGATAGTTCTCTGCCTCACAAGGCTGTTGCACTTTGCATATTACAAATTTTATGGAGACTTTGGATAATTATAAAATGGGTGGTGGATGTTTGCTATCCTTAGGCCATATTAAAACAACATACAAGGGAAAGTAACACGGATTTCGACATGCAGGCATCCATGACCATTTGCACCTCTAGCCCAGAAGATGAGAAGCACAGATATTGGATAGCAAAATATGATGGGAATATAAGTATCTGTCAGAATTTGCAACCTTCTTGTCTCATGGATGAGCGGAGATGACAAGTAGCAATATTGAGTTGCCTCTTCCTCTTTTCCCCCCTGTTGAAATCAAGAACAAACCATAATTTGTTTGATAGGTTATCTGTCAATTGCTGTACATTTCTCTGTGAGGCAATAACTGAACAGTAATTGGTCTAGCAGGATACTAACATTAGATTTCCATGTCCCTCAACAACTATATGTTGTTGAAAATCTTATTCAAATATAACAATTATTTTTGAAGTGCCACAGCTTAATAGTACATTAAACACTACATTTTCTATAGTTGTTTGAGTGTGTGTGATAGGGGGAAATAGATCTCTGCTCATTATATTAATATTATAGACTTTTGGACTCTAAAAACAGTCCTACTGCCAAAGGCTAAGCCAGACTTCCTCAACCTCAGCCCCCCAGATGTTTTGAGACTACAATTCCCATCATCCCTGACCACTGGTCCTGCTAGCTAGGGATCGTGGGAGTTGTAGGCCAAAAACATCTGGAGGGCCGAGGTTGAGGAAGCCTGGGCTAAGCTTTCAGGCTAGGCCTTGCACTGGCCTTGCATTCTGTACAGTTCTTTTAAAGCTCCATTTTGAAGTTTCTTGTCAGATGTTTCTGCTGGAACACTGGCCCAAAACGCTAATGCAATTTGTGATGCCAGTCAGCATCTAATGATCTCTTGCTTGACAGTAGTAAGTTTATGTACAGTTTTTTCTTTATATGTATTGCTAGACGAATCCGTGCAACAGGGTGAGCATCCATTGCTCTTTCACAACTTCTGCCAACCTAGTAGTTTGAAAGCATTCCAGTGCAAGTAGATAAATAGGTACCGCTGTGGCGGGAATATAAACGGCATTTCCGTGTGCTCTGGCACTCATCACGGTGCCCCGTTGCACCAGAAGCGATTTAGTCATGCTGGCCACATGACCCAAAAAGCTGTCTGCGGACAAACACCGGTTCCCTTGGCCTGAAGCGAGATGAGAGCCACACCCCATAGTCACCTTTGACTGGACTTAACCGTACAGGGATATCCACCACAACCTTGCCAGCTAAGAGGCAGACCTCGCACCTTGTTTTCAGAGAGTGGGTTAGAAAAAAAGACTCTTGAGGACTCACCCTCATGCCCACAAAGCCTCTGAGGTCTTCTATTGTCATCCTATGCAAAAATCAGGAAAATCTGCAGCTTGGATTCATTTTTTCATCCTGTTGGAAAGCACAAGATTGGCCACTCACCCTTCTCAGGTGGGCAGCAGTTGCAGACCTTCACCCCATCCAGCTTCCCCAGCAGCAGAAGCCCACGTGTTGGCTGTCTGTTAAGGGAATTCCCTGCCTGGTAGAAGTACCAAGGAGGATTTCCCAGCAGAAAGTCAAGATAAAATGGGCCAATCAGAGACCTCGCTGGAGGGGCAGTGCCTTGCTGCCTGGCTGGACATTGGCTGCGGGCCATGCCCAGCCAGGTGGCAATGCACAAGAACAGAGATTTTTTACTGAGCAGTCTATCAATACAAGCTTTGATTTGATTTGATTTGATTGAGTGGGGAATATGTGTTTTTATTCTACTAGATTCAATTTTTGCCCCAAGGAAAAGTAAAGACACTATGTGAGTATGAGTGTGTACACCTACTTTCTCTTTATCTGCCTAGGATGGGGAAAGAACCTAGGAAGGAGGATAAGAAGTAAGCAGAAGGCACCCTCCATGGCACCCTCTCAAAATTCAAAATGTTCTTTCGGGCCTCCAAAACATGGCAGCCCCTGATTTTTGGTGCCTCTATAATTTTAAATATTGTGCTCCCTAACCCAAGTTATAGCAAAGTTAAATCAATGTATTTGCAAGAGTGGTATTTGTATATGCCAGAATCTATTTTCAGATTGTTTCAGATATTGTGGTGACCCAGCATGAACAATGTTTTTTTCTACTGATTTCTCCATAGCATCTATAAAAAACACCTATTCTTTTCTTTATTGACATTCCATCTTCTGTTTACCACTCATTTTTGTTCAGGCAGGAACATACACCTTGTCTCTAACACCTACAGTTGCCAGGATACTTGATGGATGTTAACTAATAAATTGTTTTGTATCTTCTCTGCTCACCATGATAGTTCAAAATGTGGTGGGTCATGCATGTCCAAATTGTACTTGGACAATTAGTGTCTCTGACTGAATGGTTTGGCTTAGGTTCTGTGGGAAAACATATTGAAATTCGTAGAGTTACCAAAATATTCTGGGCAACCAACCACACAAAAAGCCTGGGAATACCTCCAACAGAGGCAGCTCTTAGCTCTGAGGTTGTCCAGTAAGCTGGGGGAAATGCATCTCATAAATGTAATGAAATTCAAATTTTAAAAACCAAGCAACCAATCTTTGGTCCATGGTGCTGATTGCTTTATTGTAAACAAAACATTATATGAAAAACTACCTTTAGTGACTTGGCTCTTACATAACTTATTGGAGCATATTTAACAATAGCTTAGGGATGTTGGAGAATTCCATTGGTAATTAGAATGAAAATGGCTGAAGTTCACTTATTAGTTCCATGTCCAGAGTGGAAGTCAAGTCAATGAATAGGATTGGAATTCACTGTTGCTGTTGCTTTAAGTCCACAAATGATATGTAATAGACTGTGTTCTCCTGCATTTGCACGGTGCTTCCTTTACGTTGAAAGGAATGGGTCAATGTAATTTAGACATTGTTTAATCAATTACATAAATTATGTAAGATACATAATTTTGCCACAGCAGACAATGAGAGGAATAACTTTTTTTTTTTGACAGAAGATAAGCTGCAGAGGAACAGAAACAGTGTTGCATGCAATCAATGCAGGTAGGAATGGCAAACAATACCTTCTTTCATCTTTACTACAGCTTGGCTCCTAAGATGCTTTCCCCCATTCACAGAAGGACCAAATGCCCCCATCTGTAACCTCCCACACCATATCCCACACAATTCCTAAGGCTATCCTAGTCCTTGGGAATGGGGATGGGGGGGGCAGAGGGCATGGAAAGGTAGAGGGGAGGTAGGAAAACCCCACAACATCCCATGAACTCTGTTCCAGTCACAGAAAAAAAGTTAGTATTCACTAAACCATTCAGGTTTACTCCATATCTCAACATCTAGAGATGGGTGAGGCAACAATGAGGTCACCATGGTGCAGACACAACAGTGGGAGCACTGGCTTGATTCTGCTGGTGGATATGAACCAAACTCATTGCCACATTGCAGCCCCCCCCCCCAGTAAACAGCATCATGACTGACTAGAGCAGTGCCTAAACAAGCTATAGCTTAGGGCCCCACTCCCTTGGGCGGGCCCAAAAAAATTAAAGGACAAAAACCTGGATATACATTTCCAAAACATAAGATAAAAAACAAATAAAACCAATGTGATAAAATACATATTTTGTTATGTGCAAATGGCTTTAGATACCTATTAGGTCCATAAGTTACCATATAGCATAGCATCTATTCAACACACGCAAAAAAGCGACAATTTGTTGTTGACAAAGGACAGCTGGACATATAAAGGGCCCCATTACCTTCAGGAGCTGAGGGCCTCCTCAAACCTAAATCCGGCCCTGGGCTAGAGTAGTCACCTGCTACTGGCTGTTTTGCTGTTAGTGTGCTGCCAAAGCTTTCTGTTGCTGTTATGGGGAGCTGATTTGCATATTTTTAAATGAATTGCATGTGATTACATGTGAACGCCTCTATTATAATCCATTTTTGTTTGTGTTTCAAAATATGTAGTGAGGCACTTGTATACCATTTTTGTGAAACAATTCCCACTCAATGCTAGCTGGTCAAGAGTGGAGTTGGAGGACAGGGAAGTTGGAGGAAGGTTTGGTGTGTGTTCGCCTGCACCCTCCATTCACTGTATGTGTTCTTTGAACAGTTGACTAGGTCTTAGGTCTGAACAAAAAAGAATCTGTTTCACACTGATAATTATATGCAGCCTCTCAAACCAAGGACCTCTTTATTTTATTCTGTCATCATACTTCTTTTTGCTGTAAAATATGGCTGCTGTATCCAGTAGTTGAGCTTTTAGTATGATAAATTGCTGGGTTCTTAATAATACCTTTTCTTTCAACACAGAGAAATACAGTATTATTATTATTATTATCATCATCAGAGTATCTGCACTTCTGTTTGGTTTGGAACACAAGTATCTCTCACAAATGCAGGCGTATGAAAAACAACATTTTCATACAGCTCTAATCCAATTATTTTTCCACCACAGATGTATAACTGGTGAGTTTTATTCTGACAGCTCTTTGAAACGCATGTCAAATATTTCATTTCTCAACCAACACTATATGTGAGATACTATATCATATCCTTTTCAATGTGGGGTTACACAAATAGAATTATGGATGGCATATCTGCATACTTTAGCAATACTGAAAAGGAGAAAAACAGGTTTTTTTATATTTGCCAAAAGCAAAGTTTTAAGTTTGGTGGCCATGGCACTGCTAAGTGAACAGGACATTAATCAACAGTGAGCATGCAGTTTGCCCAAAATGAAATGGCCACAGAGTCTATTTTATGCTGGATCACTTCAGATAACTACATTCCATTTGTCGCCACCTCTCAGTGATTGCAAAAACCAAATGCCTGCAGGGATCAAAATGATTGTCTGAGTTCATCCATATTAAAGTTGCTAGAAAAGATGCGTCTTTCAGTCAGATAATTGTTGGAATCAGAAGTTAGAGTTCATACTTGATTTCATTGATGAGAACAAGAAGCTTAATTTTTCTTGTCATTGCCTTGACACAATTAGTTCAGCCATTGGGGCAATACTGGGGCAATTCTAAGCAAATTACTCCCCATGTGAAACTGATGTAGTAAAAGTCAAGATGTGTCCATGAGCATATCCAGGATTTATTTTAGGGAGAGCAGGCTTTATGTTGGGGGGGGGGGGGAGGCAGAAACAAGTTATCTGTGACGTGATTGGTCAGTTAGTTGAGTATTTTTATTTATTTACTTGATGGGGGGCAGCTGCCCCCCTGGACCTCCCTGGCTACACCCATGGATGTGACTAGATTTTACAAGGTTAAAAATGCATGTAGAAATCATTTTTTTATACAGGTTATACTTCAACTGATGGCATGGACTGCCAGTTGTAAAACCTGATCTCTCTTTTTGGTCCAAGAAATTCTAGCCACCCTTTACCTTTGAGATACCATACCATTGTTGTTGTTTAGTCGTTTAGTCGTGTCCGACTCTTCGTGACCCCATGGACCAGAGCAATCCAGGCACCCCTATCATCCACTGCCTCCCGCAGTTTGGCCAAACTCATGCCAGTCGCTTCGAGAACACTGTCCAACCATCTCGTCCTCTGTTGTCCCCTTCTTCTTGTGCCCTCCATCTTTCCCAACATCAGGGTCTTTTCCAGGGAGTCTTCTCTTCTCATGAGGTGACCATTAGATGCTACCGAAGACTTATGATGAGTTTGTGACTTCATACTGTATTCCTTGTACAATATTGTGTTTGCTGATTGGAAGGTTGGCGGCTCAAATTCACTCAATGGTGGTGAGCTCCCATTGCTCTGTCCCAGCTTCTGCCAACCTAGCAGTCTGAAACCACACCAGTGCAAGTAGATAAATAGATACCACTGCGGTGGGAAGATAAATGGCATTTCCTTGTGCTCTGGCTTTCATCACGGTGTCCCATTGCACCAGAAGTGGTTTAGTCATGCTGGGCACATGACCCAGAAAGCTGTCTGTGGACAAACGCTGGCTCCTTTGGCCTGAAGCGAGATGAGCACTGCCCCCCCCATAGTCGCCTTTGACTGGACTTAACTATCCAGGGGTCCTTTACCTTTTTTTTTTTTACAATCCTATATATATAGAAGAAAGTCTCATTGTGTTCATTGGTGATTACTCTCATGTAAGAATGAGATGACTGTAAGAAAGGGATGGTTTTGTAGACACGTGCTAATTAGCTAAGCAGGACAGGGGTGTTTTTGTTTTCACCTACACCAGTGGTTTTCAGACTTTTTCCTCTGGGCCACACTTTCAGAGTAAAAGTTTGCTTGTGTCACAATGACTTTTTTATTGATAAGTAATGCATTGGAGGGATTGCGGGTGGCACTGTGGGTTAAACCACAGAGCCTAGGACTTGCTGATCAGAAGGTCGGTGGTTCGAATCCCCGCGATGGGGTGAGCTCCCATTGCTCAGTCCCAGCTCCTGCCAACCTAGCAGTTCGAAAGCACGTCAAAAGTGCAAGTAGATAAATAGGTACCGCTCCGGCGGGAAGGTAAACTGTGTTTCTGTGCGCTGCTCTGGTTCGCCAGAAGCGGCTTAGTCATGCTGGCCACATGACCTGGAAGCTGTACGCCTGCTCCCTCGGCCAGTAACGCGAGATGAGCGCCGCAACCCCAGAGTCGGACACAACTGGACATAATGGTCAGGGGTCCCTTTACCTTTTTAATGCATTGGAAAACAAAAAGAAAGAACTCCTATCCATGCTTGATTTATAACATACAACACAACTACTTTATTATATGATCATGGGACACCCAGAAAGTATAAAACAATTATTTTGATACTACACTACACTGAAATATTTGTTTCTTTCATTATCCTTGAATCCTCCTGACACACTTGCCATCCTGCCACACCCTTTGAAAACCACTGACCTACACGTTCTTTGTGAATGTCCACTGTTAAAACTACTCATTGTCACTTTCTGTACTTTCTGAATATTCTTTCCCTCTGACCTGTTTACAATCTCCCCACCCCTTTGCATGTGTGGAAAAAGAAGAAGAAGAGTTTGGATTTGATATCCCGCTTTATCACTACCTGGAGGAGTCTCAAAGTTGCTAACATTCTCCTTTCCCTTCCTCCCCCACAACAAACACTCTGTGAGGTGAGTGGGGCTGAGAGACTTCAGAGAAGTGTGACTAGCCCAAGGTCACCCAGCAGCTGCATGTGGAGGAGCGGAGACGCGAACCCGGTTCACCAGATTACGAGTCTACCACTCTTAACCACTACACCACACTGGTTCTCTAGTCCACGAAAGCTTATTGTTGTTGCTAATCTTTAAGGTGCCACAGTACTTTTTGTTGCTTTAGCTGCAACACAGGCTGACACAGCTATCCCTGACCTTCTCAGGGACTGGAAAAACAGTATCTGAAGAAGTGTGCATGCACACGAAAGCTCATACGAAGAACAAACTTAGTTGGTCTCTAAAGGTGCTACTGGAAGGAATTTTTATATTTTTTATTTTGGAAAAACAGTGTTACAGAAAGAAGCATAATGTGGGTTCCTCCCATGTGATCCTGGGCTTGTAACATTACAGTGGTACCTCAGGTTACGTACGATTTGGGTTGCATACTTTTCGGGTTACGAACTCTGCTAACCCAGAAGCGCAACCTGACACACACGCGGTTTGCGCACGCGCAGAGCAGTTTCCGGGTCCCCCCCCCCCGGGTTTTTTCCGGTCTGTGTATGCGCAGAACGAATTGTTTGGGTTACAGTTGTGAGCTGTTAATTGAAGACCCTCACCAGATCTACTTTAGACTCCCCCTCCCCCGCTTTAAACTGTCTCTTGCTTCCCTTTATACTGCCTATGTTGCTGAGCCCAGTTCTGTAAAGGGGAATATGGATTATCAGTTCCCTCCTTTATCAAGGCCCCTCCATTTCTCTTATCTTAAGCATAACTGATTCTTATTCTAACAGCCTTGACATGAAAATGTGCTGCTATTTCACGATAGCTTTCCCTATTATAGGCTCCCAAGGTGTATAAATATCTCGGGGCGAGTAGGGAAGTGCGTAATATAGATATTAATTAAATCAGTACAGACAGCAGAAACAATCTCTCTGTTATCATGCTGTAGTTGTGTGTGTGTGTGTGTGTGTGTGTGTGTGTGACACACACACACACACACACACACACACACACACACACCACACAACACTGCACCTTCCATCTCCAGGCTGAAAGTTGCATTTCTCTGTAATGACAGGTTGAAAAGTACTCAGCTATTCTTTGAATCATTTGTAGAAACCAGCAGGATAAGACATTAACAAGCTTAAAAGGTATTACCTGTCTAGCCCTACCAGGAGGTTTATGCTGACTGTAGGGGTTTCACATATCTCTTGTACTTTCATGAGGGAATTAGTTAAAATTGCCATAGTGGAAAGTATTTGATTTAGATTAATCTCGCTTTCCCAAGCAGTGGAGACTCATTACTCTGATTGGCTGTTCTACCCAATACTGCCCTTAATGCTCTAACTATACACTCAAGGAAAAAGCCTTCAGTTCAAAGCTCTCACTGGATAAGTAAAATGGATCATCATTATCTTTGCAAGAAAGCCCCTTAAAAGCCTAGACAAATAAACTGAATATAGATAGATAGATGATAGATAGATAGATAGATAGATAGATCATATGAAACATTCAGAATTAAGTCAAAGCTCACTCCTTTCTCATCACTGCATCTGTCCAGCGGGACAGTTGTTAATTGACCTTTTCTAAAAAACAGCTTGTCCAACAGTCATTATCATGTGGAGTGCTTGTTCGGTATCACTGTTTGTACTGGGCAAACAGGAGAGGCGTGACCAGCAAATACAGGGGGTTTAAAGACAGCAATCTGTTTATGTATTTTTCTGCCTCAAAACATTCATATTTAGTACCATCAGATCAGGGCAGATCTACCCCAAAGCAGCAGACCTCTCTGTAATGTATGCACCACCAATTAAACAGCTGTCATGTGGCCCCTTAAACAGCTATGACCCAGGAGGCTAGCTCCTGGAGAGCAGCTGACTCAGAGGTGTGGCCTGCAGTTATTTTCCATTCAGTGCATAGTCCCAAGCCTCCTCAAGAATAAAGCTTAATTTACTTCAGCTCATAATGTGGTCATACATAAACAGCAGAAGAGAAGACACCCTCCACAGAGGTTGGATCACTTAACCTAAGGTTACCAGTTTTTTTCCACTGAATCCGGGGACACTTTTCAACTTCCTACTAAATAGATGGATTTTGACAGGGGACTGATTTGTAAATCCGGGGACTGTCCCCGGGAAACGGGGACACCTGGTAACCTTAACTTAACCGTAATGTCATCACATGGTGCTTTCATACCCTCCAAGTGCCACGATTTGGCTGGGACAATCACGGAAAAACACGAGCTATCAAGGAATTGTCCCAAATGTTCTGAATTGTGTTTGACTCGACACTTTTCTATCTCTGTGGTCACTTGACTCTAACTTTTCTAACTCTATGGTCACTTTTTGATCTCTATGAGCTCCATAGACCATAGAGACAAGTGAAACCGGCCAAGCATCCATGGGGAGAATGGAGTCCCTGGCGCCTTCTCCCCAGTACCTCCTCCCTGTCTCAGGCTACCTGCGCTGTGAGCCTCGTGGCTGCAAAGCAACCCTCTTCCACCTCCAGCTTCTCATCAGCAAAGCACTCTCCATGTCCTTGCTTACCTTGGGGAGTTCCTCTCCAAAAGCCATTGCAGCAGCGGCTGCTTGTGGACAGGGTGTGTTGGTGGCTTGGACTGAGGGAAGTCCCCCCCTCCGCCTACCATGTGTGGGGCACCTAGAAACAAACTCCTTCCCAATGGCACAAACCCTGCTTTCAATTGTCACAGAGCACAAAGCTCTGGGACGAGCCGCTGTTATGGACTGTTTATCTTCTTTGTCCATTTATTTATTAAATTTGCACTCAATTTCAATTAGCTGCTCACGTGAGCGCCTGGTTTCACTGCCGCCCACTTGCTACAGCTCCGCTTCCCTGCCCGGTGCTGAAGGGATGCGCACCCACAAGCTTAGGAGGGATCAGCAGTAGGACTTACTTCTGAGTAAGTGCGCAGGGCTTCTGTGGCAGGCAAGCAGGGTCATTGTGGTGGTGATTGTGTATGGGGGGGGGGCTGGCAAGAAATGTCCCCATTTTGTCTTGGGAAATGTTGGAGCGTACAGTATGTGCTTTTCCTTGCTTCCTGTATCAGATGGTTGCTACTGATGGGAGCAGAAAACGCAGAATGCGAACCACCCTGAGACCTGTGGGTATAGGGCGGTATATAAATTTAATCATAATAATACTTAACACGACTGGACCTGATAGTCAGGGGTCCCTTTACCTTTAACAGGGATATAGGGATGCGGGTGGTGCTGTGGGTTAAACCACAGAGCCTAGGGCTTGCTGATCAGAAGGTCAGCGGTTCGAATCCCTGCCATGGGGTGAGCTCCCGTTGCTCGGTCCCTGCTCCTGCCAACCTAGCAGTTCGAAAGCACATCAAAGTGCAAGTAGATAAATAGGTACCGCTCCGGCAGGAAGGTAAACAGTGTTTCCGTGCACTGCTCTGGTTCACCAGAAGCGGCTTAGTCATGCCGGCCACATGACCTGGAAGTTGTACGCCGGCTCCCTCGGCCAATAAAGCGAGATGCGTACCACAACCCCAGAGTCGTCCGCGACTGGACCTAATGGTCAGGGGTCCCTTTACCTTTAACAGGGATATGTGGGCCTAGCCAATAAAGGAAAAGAGGGAGAGAACTTGCTGCCTTTTGTGTGGCACTTCTGTTTTGATGAGAACATCTTGTTCTTCCAGCACTCGGGTGCACCAAGGCAATGTCTCAGGCTGCCTTGCAAGTCCAACATACAGAACAGGTTAGCATGCTGTTTTTAATAAACCCCAACCCATGCATTTCCCCCCTTTTTTTTACAAGCAGTGTTTTCCTAGGATGGGACTGTCAGGCACTAATTCTTGCTATCCCACTTAATCTTGCTACCAGAACAAATCAATTCTTAAGCCATCAGCACAATGTGATGTTGCTGCTTCTTCTTCTTGACTTTAGGCTGATGTTAGACTCTACATGGTACAGTACTACTGGAACATAAGAAACTTCTTATGAGTCACATGATATAGCCTGACAAAGCAGTAAAAATATTTGGGAATAAGGAGTACAGTGGACTCTCGGGTTGTGGACGTAATCCGCGACAGAGGCACGTCCACAACCTTCAGCGTTTGTATCCCGCAGTGCCGCATCTGCGCACGTGCGTGACGTAATTCGGCGCTTCTGCGCATGCGCAAGCACCGAAACGCAGAAGTAACTCATTCCGGTACTTCCGGGTTCAGTGCTGAGTGCAACCTGAAGAGACGTAACCCGCAGCGTTCACAACCTGAGGTATGACTGTATCCTTATGTCCATGTCCATGTCCATTGCCTCATACCAGCAGTGTTCAAAGAAGGAGGCAATATGTAATCTCAGATACAGAAATTTCATACACGCATAATGGCAAAATTATGCAGTAAACAAATTAATCCCAGCTGCTAAATGTACAAGAATTGATGCTAAATTTAAACATGTTTGTGGCTTACAAATATTAATTATTTAATTAATCCCTACGCTGGGAGCACATGGCTAATTCAAGAGAGAAAATTACATTTTCAATGCTGCTATATATGGAATCTTGACCGCAATCAATTAGCACTCTGCTTGCAGGTTACACAGGGCATATTATTCAGCAGGTATGGATTTCCTAAACTGGATTGATTGATTAATTAATTAATTGATATTTATTAAGTGTTAGCTGCAACTTTGCTCTTTACATAAAAGCAGTAGGTAAAAAATGGCTCCCGCTTGGCTTGTGCCAGGATAAACCAAAGGTGTTGATGAGAGGTCGTACTTTCACCAGGGGTGGCACATCCCCTTTTGCCAATTGTGGTGAAACAGGGAGTGTCACATTGTCCTGCTGATACAACCTCCTCCGCCAGCACCACATACTCTGCCCCATCAGCCGCTGACAGAGAAATGGCAACACCACTGGTGCCAATTTTGGCCAAGATTACACCTTTTTTGGGTGGCATCTCACCCGAATTCACATTGAGATCAAGATCTCATGTGATTTTGGGTGAGAACTTTCCCAAAATGACTGCGATCTTGCGCAGAATGGGCACTGATGGCATGTTGCTGGTGTGGGAGGCAGGGCACCCATGGGCATGCTGCATGCATGCGCCTTGCTCTTCACAATCCTGATGTCTGCTGGGACAAAAAGAACAACCCGGAGCCTTGGAACAAGCTGGGACTCAACGACCAGTACAAGTTCTATGCGGTGAACATTGACTACGACAAGCTGAAAAAGGATCAGCCTGATTTCTGAAGAGCAAACGTTCTCCCTCTTCAAGCTGCACAAGATGAAGTGGTTTAGGTCTTCCAGAAGCCATCCGCACAACTCATACGCTTAAATCATCCAGGGCATGCTGCATGGGGGGCTTCTGCCACTTGAAGCAGTGGCCTCACTTGCATCATAGCTGGTCTGGCTTAGTCTCTCACTTATATCTCAGTGTAGCACAGATTATGCACATCATTCGGTATGTTTTGTGCATTGTCTTTGCGCTGTAGTGTTTGGTTTAACTTTAGCTCATTGGCACAGCCTGCCTTGAGTTATTTGCCCTGTAACTAAGCGGCATTCTATGCTGTTCTTGTTCTCTGTGTTACACCATGCTTTAGGGTGATACAGAACCTCCCCCCCCCCAGTGAAATTTATGCAGTCTCATCTTTTTTTTTTTTTACGGACCTTGGAATTACGTTTCACCCAAGCAGGAACTTCTGAACAAATGTAGTGCATTAATGTTGCTTTTCGTATTTGTACTCTACCCTACGTTCTAACACCAGTTTAAAAAATCTGAAAGTCAAAAAAGAATGATAAAAATACACTGAAAGCAATTCAACAGCAGTAAAAAAAAAAAAAGATTTATAAAAGTTGGTGATTTAAAAACAAACTAAGCCAGCTCAATTAGCCACTTAAAAATGGATCAGTTGTCAGATCTGAGAAGAGTTGGTGTGGCCTAGGGAGAGTCCCAAGGGCAGGGCAGAGAGGCCCAGAAGCCTGCCCTCACCTCTACCTTTCAGCAACTGTACAAGGTAACTCTGTAATATTGGTATGTTATACTAGCTGCCCGGTCACACATTGCTGTGGCTTATTTTGTTGAAACAGCCCTGAGATTTCCCTGTCACCCTTTTTTCTCCCCCTCCTGTTCCCCCTCCCTCTCCTCTGTTGTCACGGACTCTCTCTCTCTCTCTTTATTTGTACGCAATTTCCGTCTGATGACCCCCTCCCTCCGTTTCATATCTACTCCTGGGTGCCTGACCCCCCCCCCACTGGAAGGAGACCCCGTTTTCGCTTCCCTCCCCACAGCTTTTCCATTTGAAATGCTGCCTGTCTGAGGTAAAAATGATATTTACGCCGCCCGTGCACACGACCCTGGTTTTGGCGGCCGCAGCGGCAAAAGTTAGCTTACGACGGAGGTAGTTGAGGTGTTTGTTGATTGGATGTTGGAGAAGAGGAGGAGGGGCTAGGAGCTGCTAATTGGCTGGACGGAGGTAGCTGAGGTGTTCGTTGATTGGATGTTGGAGAGGAGGAGTTGGGGCTAGGAGCTGCTCATTGGCTGGCACAAATTCACCGTTTTAGGTGGGTTAGGTGTGTTTTTTCCGCGACCCACCTGGCTAAGAACCCTCCCCCTGTACCCATGGAATGTTGTGTGAAATTTTGAGCGTAATTGGCCAGCGGTTTAGGAGAAAGGCTGTCATGAACAAACATCCACCCCTTTTACACACACACACACACACACACACACACATATGGAGAAGCAGGGGCTCCATCTCCTAGGGGCCGAGCCCTTTTGTGCTCCCTGAATATTTATTGGGAGGAGGCCATCCCCCAATGTCCAAAAGTGGTAGAGGAGGCCAAGCGTGGAGCAGAGTGCAGCCTCAGGCCATCTCTATCTCCTCCCCCTCCTGCCACAGAGGGGAAGGAGGCAGGAGGCAGCCCCAGACTGGTGGCGGCAGCAGCAGCAACGGGAGAAAGCTCTGCCCCCGGCTCCTCCAACGTCCTGACACCACGTGCACAACATTTGGACGTCACGTGCTGAGTGCCGCCAGCCCCCCCTTCTTCTTCGGAAGCTGGTTCCTCTGTGGGAAGTGAGGGAAAGAGAGCATGGATTGCCTAAGGCCACCTAGTGATTTCACGGCAGAAACTAGGGTTGGGGACTTCCTGGTTCACAGTCCATGGGTCCTATAGCTTTTGGATTCACTGTGTAATTTCCTTTTTTTGTGAAATTTGGCAGCAACTCTAGCATGATATGCATTACATGGGACGGTTTCTGTGTAGTTAGTATGTGGCAAGTTTTGCCTTGGACAGGGTGCTGGACTAGGTGACCTGTTGATCAACTTTGAGCTACCTGTCTGGAAAACACAAGTCACACGCACCATGCAACAACTACTAGTGGATGAATTGCCATTGATGCTTTAAAATTTAAGCCAAAGAAACTGCTCTGGGTGCTTTTGAAATCATGTGCAACAAATTAGACCATATTCAGTTGTTTACACACACATAATTAGCAGTTTAATTTCCTCAGTGACTAAAGTAGCCCTATGGTTTGAAGCAGGCGTTCAGAGTGAGCTGTTTGGTTTGAGCGTCAGTTTTAGCTCTGCACTGCCCTCTGCTGTTGTGAGAAGCATTTAGTTGGTCCAGTTCAACATCAAAGCACCAAAATTGCAAACTGGAAAGTGGCTGATGGATGGCTGACCAGAGGGGTGTGTGTGTGTGTGTGTGTGTGTGTGTGTGTGTGTGTGTGTGTGTGTGTGTGTGTGTGTGTGTGTGTGTGTGTACGCGTGTGTGTGTACGCGCGTGCGCAAACCCAACAGCATTAATTCATTTAATACCATATTTAAGAAGATTCCAATTCACCTGTCCTCAAAGCCAGCAAACAATTGAATATGCACCTCATGATACCAGCCTTTCCCCCTCTCTCCTTCAGCTACCAGCTATGTGTCATTAGCATATCACCCTTGGAACATGTTTCCCTTTCACACCATTTAGTGCAATTATAGATTATGTTGTGTGCCTGTATATGAACCGTGGAGCTGAGGGAAATAATGTTGCACAAAGCAGCATCTATCACGCCTGAAGCAATATGATTACTCATGGCGTGCCTCACTCTTGTGAAATCCAATTTCAGCTTTTTATCATATGTTACCCTTAAAAACATCCTTTAGCTGCGGGGAACAAGGCTGTCAGCTGCAAGTGAGTCGCACCTCTTCCGAGGACACCACACACTAATAATCAAATCTCAAGGTTTTGTCCAGAAGACTCTCGCTAATTAACCAAGAAGGTGACTGACCTCTTTAACAGTCTCCTTATCCTGCATCTCTCACTGCTGTCATTTGTGAAATGCCCTTTGTATTGCATGTTGATCATGAACCATCTTTCCACTAGTATAGTAAAGGGTCACGAAAAGAGATTTTTGCCTCAGAATTACTCATAAGAGATGGAGAACTCTCTGGCTTAGACTGAGATGCATCCATTGCTGTCAGGGAAAACAGCAAAAACATTGTTGAGCAAGGGCTGGGAAGATTTTTTTAAAAAAATGCAACTGAAAGTGCATAAAAAGGGATTTTAAATGGTCAGAAAAGAGATTAATTGCGATATCAACCTCCTGTGCAGTACTTAATATCCTATCACTCATTCGAGGCCAAGCTAGATATGGCATTTGCCCTGGCTAGCATGCAAGAGTTTTCTTTTAAAAAATATTGATAGGGAGCTTTTCTCTCATTGCAAATAGCAGAGTGCAGGGACAATTATGATCAGCTAATTCTTAGAAGATAAATACACACCAGACATCATGTCTAGTTTAGTTCTTGGGCATGTTGTAATGTGGGATGATACGATGCAATGGTATTAAGGATCAGTCTGTGCTGCTTGATCGCCTGATGGCCATCTCATACTTTCAAGTTATCATTTGATGCTGAAGTTATGCAAAACATGCATTCATCAATTTGTTCTGAGCCCTTATACCTGGCACTGGAACATCCTGTAAGCATACATGTAAAGCACAAAACTCAAAGATTTAAATTCCTATGTAACAAAACATATGGATAGGCTCTGCTTCTTATTAATATACACCATAAATCATGCCTCATAAATGTGGGTGCGCATGTGCCCACAGAGGTTTTCCCTGGTGCTCACTGGGTCTCCTCCCCCCCCACTCAATGATACATTCTATTTTACCCAACAGAATAGTTTGTGATAGGAAAATGGTGCCCACACAATTTTTTTCTGGTTTACACATGTGTCCATGAACCCAAAACAGGTTGCTAACACCTGGTACAGGTGCCATGCTAAGACAAAGCAGCAGGTGCCACAGGACAAAAGCCCTGCAGATCAGGCATTGATTTCTTTACCACCTCATACCCTCCAAGTGTCCCTATTTTCCAGTAACAGTCCCAGAATTATGAAAGCCATCGCAGATTCTTATTTGATTCTGGAATGTCCATATTTCCCCCACCAGTGCTGCTGCCACCGAGCTCAGGGAGGAGGCACTTGAGAGCCAGTGTGGTGTAGTGGTTACTGTAAGAGCGGTAGACTCATAATCTGGGGAACCGGATTCGTGTCTCCACTCCTCCACATGCAGCTGCTGGGTGACCTTGGGCTAGTCACACTTCTTTGAAGTCTCTCAGCCCCACTCACCTCACAGAGTGTTTGTTGTGGGGGAGGAAGGGAAAGGAGAATGTTGGCCGCTTTGAGACTCCTTCGGGTAGTGATAAAGTGAGATATCAAATCCAAACACTACTTCTTCTTCTACTTCTTCTTCTTCTTCTTCTTCTTCTTCTTCTTCTTCTTCTACTACTACTACTTGTTCTGAGCAACTGCGGTGGCAGTGGTGGCTGTGAAGAAACATCCAGTTGCCTCTCCATCACCTCTCCATGGCTGTCCTTACTGACCTCCTCCCTTGGGCAGCTTGTAGCAGCTGCTGGAGAGCAGGCAAGGAGGAGAGTCCTGGGTGGGAAGAAATGGGGAGCAGATCACAAGGAGTCTTGATTTTTTTAAAAAAAAATAACATGCTTTGTGTGTGTATATATATACCTATTATTCAGAATAACATATCATGCATCTGATTAAGTGGACCGCAGTCCATGAAAGATGAGTCCCTAATAAATTTGTTTGCACCACAATACTTTTTGTTGTTTTAATGTACAGGTATCATTACCACTGATGAAAGTGATGTGTGAAGTTGCTTTCAGTTTTGAAAGACCAGCCTCTCGTGCAGCTGTTCTGGATTCATTTAACACAGTTTTCCAGGTAGGCTGGAGCTTAGGTGGAACCTTCTGAAGTTAACCTGTAAGACTGGAAGATTCATGATAGATGCCTTACTTCCTCTAGAATTACCTACACATTTAAACAATAAAAAGGACGAGTGAAATAAAGATAGTGGATAAGTAGCTAGCTTAGGCAAAATAAATTCAACTTTTTCCATTTACCTGTTTTGCATTCCATTTTGATTTGATCATTCTACTTGTCCTGCTGCCAAATGTCAGGGTATTGCTCCCTAAATTGAAACACAAGTGCATACTAGGCGCAATATTCAGATATAACCATGATTACAGTAAAGAGAAATAGCTGCTGTGCTAATTTCCCTTAACAGCCTTCAAAGTGGCATTTTATCCAGGTTTCACATGTGTGTCTCCTGTTGCATGCTCTCAAAAACTCAGAACCCCCTGCTTCACCAAAAACTCTCACAAATTAGAGAACAGTGCTTCTGCTCAAGGTACAAATTGTACCTAAGTTCAATGTACAAATTGTACCTAAAATCAAATTCTCCCAACAGCATCCTGCCATGATAACAAATGCCATGAGCATCAGTGCACCTTCTGAGGGTTGGCACATTTTAAAAGTTATTATTATTTATTTGAAATAAGCAAAAAGATGAAATAAATAAAAAAGATAGAAGAAAATTGTAGAAGAAAGACGAGTGATTATCATCATCATCATCATCATCACTATTAACTCATACTGAAGATAAAGCAACCATCAGTACACAAATCTGAAAACAAAAAGGCAACATAAGCCCTCCAGATGTCCAGCATTGATGCCTGTATGAAATAGGTTTGAATGTAGTCAAGGCAGTGAGGTCCACAGACCATGGTGTAATAGATGCAAAATGCAGCTGACCTTTTGACATGGCTTTCAAAATGTGTATTTTATATTCTTTGTAAACTGCTTGGAGGTTTTATTTATAGTTCACCAGAATACAAATTTTGTCGAATAAAAATGGTCTGTTGGTCAAATTGAGCTCAGCAGCAGACCTGATTTGGCCTGTGAGGAGATTTTCCACAAACCATGTCCATCAGGAGCTTGGGTGGGCAGGCAAGGCTAGTTGTGAGCACCACTCTGCTGACAGCAAGCCCTGCTAAGATGGGCTGCATTTTGCTGTTCCTAATCAGGTACACCTTAGCACAACCGCAGGGCTTGCTGTAGGAGCAGATCAGCTGATTGGCGCTAAAGTGCACCACTGATATGATACCGCTGGTTGCTGCAGGAGTCAGAGCGAAGCTCTTGTGGACACAGTGATGGCAGAGAATGCATACACTCCAACATTTCTCCAATGAAAATAGGGATGTCTTATTCAACAACAACAACAACAAAAACAACAATTTTATTAGTTGCAGGTAGGTAGCTGTGTTGGTCTGCTGTAGTAAAAACAAAATAAAATGAAAAATTCCTTCCAGTAGCACCTTAGAGACCAACTAAGTTTGTTCTTGGTATGAGCTTTCGTGTGCATGCACACTTCTTCAGACACACTGAAACAGAAGTCACCAGACCCTTATATATAGTGAAAGGGTGAGGAGGGGTATTACAATTTTATTATTTATACCCTGTCCATCTGACGGAGTTGCCCCAGCCACTCTGGGTGGCTTCCAACATATATAAAAACATTAAACATTGAAAAAACTTCTGTATACAGAGCACCTTCAGTTGTCTTCTAAAGCTTGGCTCGGGGGTCGCATAACTCCATAGCCTCCAACATTTCTCTGATGAAAATAGGGACGTTGTAAGGGAAAGCGGGGCATTCCAGGATCAAACCAGAAACCAGAACGGCTTCTGTAAATTCAGGGCTGTCCCTGGAAAATAGGGACACTTGGAGAGTCTGGAGAATGTACACTTTATTTGCTGCTATCGCTGCCAAATGGGTGGGTGAAATAATGCCTCCTCATCTATGCTCACGAAGCTTTATGTCATCGTCAATCTAGAGTTTTAAGGCAACTTAAGCAACAGCAAGGGCACTTAGGAGCCCCCATGTTGGTGATTCTGTACCTGTACATCTCAACATTGAGTCTATGTCCAACTGGCACACCAATAAAAGGAACAGAAGATGTTTCATGCCATGGAGGCAGTGAGCACCCCCAGACTGGCTTTGGTCTAAGTTTATCCAGTCCAAGTTCTACCGTAGAATAAGGGCATGTCCAGATGGCAGGATTCAAAAGGCATGATTGAGGTCAATTATTCACGCTAAGCCACACAGAAATGGTACAGATTTCCATGGAAGATGAGGGAATTGCATGGTTCAGTATGAATGATTGAGCAGTCTGCATGAAATACACCTTCTCTCCTTTTTTGCATGTCTTATTTCTTCAACATTTGGGTTAGTGAAAAAGAGCTTAAGCCACTTCAAGAATGTCTTAAGAGTGCAATTTAGGGAGACGAGTGTGCTCCCATGAACTGCTCCTCTGTCAGAAAATATCATGTCAGAATGTTTTATACAAAGTAACAAACCTGGATAAAATTGTATGCAATTAGAGGAGCTGAAATACAAAGTCATCATTTTACTAGATATTATATACTGCAACCCTTCCCACCCCTTTTCCTTCATGAGCACTGAAAGAAATAATGGTTTCTTAGCTAGTCCTGTGCATAAGAACTTTGCTGGATCAGACCAAAAGTCCACCTAGCCCAGCATCCGGTTCTCAAAGTGGCGAGCCAGATGCTTATGGGAAGCCCAAAAGCAGCTTCCTGGTTCCTCTCATTTCTGGATCCCTCTCACTTCTTATTATTCCTTCCTCTACTAGCCATCTTCGACTGGGCCCAAGAGTTGTCATGATTATTTCTAATCCAGTTTACTGGCAGGCTGTGCATTGGTTTCTTAGAGCCATATGCTATTGAGTAGGAATGTGCATGAGTCCCAACATTAATTTTAATTTTTTTGAGCTATTTCTGAATTGCTCTGTGATTCCTGCACTTCAAATTGTGTTCCAAGTTTTGTATAAAAGAAGACCTGTATTTCTGGGTAATCTAAAAATGGCTATAACATTTCTCCTTTTGGCCAAAGTGGATGAAATGGACAGGCACAGGATCTTGCAGAGTGGATCAAGCCTACCAGTTGTAAGCATCCACGGTGTGCATGGCACCAGTGGTGGAGAGAGGGCACAAGAGTCCTCTTGTGTGAGTGGACTTCATTCCCTGTGCACATATCCCACTTAGCACTCCCTTGAATTCCACCCACAATACTTATGATGTCTCAGCTATGATTCTATGAAATACATAGAAATATAGATATACTATTTATTTATTTGATAAAATTTACACACCCCTTGATTGTTAAAAAAAACCCTGAAAGCTGTTTACGAAAAGATAGAACAAGAAAATCAAGAAAAATTCACAACCATACTTTAAAAAATACAAAAGTTAAAATACTAAAACATATTAAAATCACCTCAATTTTCTACACATCTGGGTAGACTTGTCGAAACAAGAATGTTTTTAGCAGGTGCCAAAAAGGGTACAGTAAAGGCACCTCCTTCATCTCAATAGGCAATGAATTCCAAAGTGCAGGTGCTGCCACACTGAATTATGGAGTTCTTACAAATGCAGAACAGGTACTATGTGGCACCTGTAGTAGCGCCGATTCAGCCAATCAATGCGGTCAAGTGGGCACATGTGGGGTAAAGTGACCTTATAGGTAAATTGGTCCCATAATGTAGTTGCCAGGGGGCCAAAAGGCACTCTCCCAATGCTACGCTCTCGGCTTGGTCCTGAACGTAGGATTGGGGACAGTGCCCAGAGCTGGTCCAGGAGGATACCATGCTCAATGGTATCAAATGCCAATGAGATACCAAAAAGCAGAAGCAGGGTCACACTTTCCTTGTCCCGCTGTCTGCAGAGGTCATCTGTCAAGATGACCAATGGTGACTCAGTTTCGTGGCCAGGCCTGAACCCAGACTGGAATGGAACTAAATAATCTGAAGAAGTGTGCATGTACACGAAAGCTCATACCAAGAACAAACTTAGTTGGTCTCTAAGGTGCTACTGGAAGGATTTTTTTTATTTTTTATTTTTTATTTTGTTTTAAATAATCTGTGTTCTCCAAGAATGCCTGCAGCTGCCCCACCATGGCCCTCTTCACCATCTTCCTCCCAAAGGGTGTATTGGCATCTATCCAATAGCTGTTCTAATCCAAAAGGTCCAGAGTTGGTTTCTGTAGGAGCGGTCACACCACTGCCACTTTCAATGCAGGAAGGACCACCTCTTCACGCAGCAAAGCCTTAACCACACTCTGGACCAACCAGCCAGTCCTCCTCTACTAGATTTGATAAGCCAGGAGGGACAGGGGCTGAGGGAGCACATTCTCATAGAATCATAGGTTCATAGAGTTGGAAGGGACCCTGAGGATCATCTAATCCCACCCCCTGCAATGCAGGAACATGCAGCTGTCCCTGACTACTGCAATGCGGCTACTGCAATGGGGCTACCTTTGAAGGTGACTTGGAAACCACAACCAATCCAGATTGCAGCAGCTAGACTGGTGACTAGGAGTGGCTGCCAGGACCATATAACACCAGTCCTAAAGGATCAATTCAAAGTGTTGGTGCTGAGTTTTAAAGCTCTAAAAGGCCTTGGCCCAGTATACCTGAAGAAGCGTCTCCACCCCCATTGCTCAGTCTGGACACTGAGGTCCTCCTCCGAGGGTCTTCTGCTAATTCCCTCACTGCGAGAAGCAGGCAGAGGGCCTTCTTGGTAGTGGCACCTTCCCTGTGGAATGCCTTCCCTTCAGATGTCAAGGAGATAAAGAACTACACAACTTTTAGAAGACATCTGAAGGCAGCCCTGTATCAGGAAGTTTTTAATTTTTGATGTTTTATTGTGTTTTTATATATGCTGTACGCCTCCCAGAGTGGCTAGGGAAACCCAGTCAGATGGGCTGGGTATTATTATTATTATTATTATTATTATTATTATTATTATTATTATACCTGCAGCCTTGGTGTTGCCACCAGCACATTGTCCACATCTGCTGATTGCATAAGGTGATTTAAAATCATTTGTATACTATTTTTATTCATCAAATGCCAAAGTGGTTCACAACTATCAAAATACAGTAATTGCGATGATACAATAAAAATTCAAAGAATTCAATAATAAACCATAGCAAACTGTAGGCACTGGAGGACTGGTATTAGTATATTTGGGCCAAAAGGTAAGTCTCGAATTGATTGTGAAAGCATGCAACTATTAGTGCCTGCCTAATCTCTAAAAGGAGGCTGTTCCATAGGGTAGGCCTTTATCATGTAGAAGGCCAGTTGATGCCAAGCCATTAGACTATAATGTAGTCTTTGAAGAAGAAACTTTGCTTTCAGAGATTTTAGAAGAAATTGCCCGCTTGTGATACAGCAGCTCTCGGGTTTTACCAGCCTGTGAAAGCTAACAGACAAATTTACAATCGCTGAGTACCAGTTACGTAAAATCAGCAGGACTGTATTAGCCAGCAAGATCCTGATTAGGTCTCATGTACTGTGTTGGGTGATTTATGATCAGATCAGCTAGAACTGTCAGAGGAGATTTGAAAACGACCTTCAGTGGTGAGGGAGGAAGAAGGTGAGATTTCCATAAAGCAACTGCTATGGCCTTACTAGGCAAGACTGCAAGGAACAGGAAGGGAAGAAGCCTACACCTGTCATAAGTGTCTCTATGATACATACACATGGTATGCACACATTCATGAGCAGGGGTCAGAGTTCCTCTTGCAATGAGTGGTTTTGTTATACCAGGATTTCTAGCCAGCCACCACTGGATTAAGCTTGACAATCAGATATCCCCTTTTAAAAGGAGCACCATTTATGCTCATGAGGGCTGAAAGACTGTGAGAGCACTGCAAAGTGGAGGCCTCTATTTATCCAAAGGTCAAGGATGATTGTAAGCAGGTGGTCCAATTACGCTATCTCTCACCATATAGGTGCAGGGGGAAGAGAATGGGGGGAGACAGACATTTTTCTCGGAGGCTGCTAATAGTGGAATTTCAGCCTTTCTTTCTGAAGGGAGCAGGAGAACAACTTTGAATCACACATCGAGGCAAGGTTTTGCAGCTTCAACCAATGCAAAGTGGTATCTTTAAAGCGACTGGTGAATGTGGGTAAGTCTGTTCCATCCACACTGCAAGTTTAAAATCCATTTTCAATTGATAATTATGATCTTCCAAAGATTTGCAGCTTTTTGAGGGTGCTGGTCATTATTTATTAGAAATCCTAATCTTCTTCACTTCTTCACCTAATCTGGAGGACATGGATTGATTTAATCAGAAAGAAAGAAAGGCCACATTCATATTTAATTTGAATTTTTAAAATATTAATTAAAATAATTCTTAATTAACCTATTTCTAATTTTAAAAACAATTCTTTCGGATTTCTTGTCTGCAGTTATTTTTGTTCAGATTTATTCTGCTTTTATTTATTTATTTATTTATTTATTTATTTATTTAACTTCATACAGTGGTACCTCTGGTTACAGACGCTTCAGGTTACAGACTCCGCTAACCCAGAAATAGTACCTCTGGTTAAGAACTTTGCTTCAGGATAAGAACAGAAATCGTGCTCTGGCGGAGCAGCGGCAGCGGGAGGCCCCATTAGCTAAAGTGGTGCTTCAGGTTAACAACAGTTTCAGGTTAAGAACGGACCTCCGGAACGAATTAAGTTCTTAACCCGAGGTACTACTGTATTTCATTGCAACTTGACATTTGGAAGAATCCAATGTGATCCAATGTGTCAAAAGTTTGGTAGGAGGTGGAAGATGCTCAAGGCCAAATTGCACATCATGTTCATAGATAATTTGCCTTTGAGTGTCAGTCTGAGGGCCCGAACCTAGGTTGAGACCCAGCTGCAAGGGGTGGGAGGGCATTGAGATTATTCTTTCCAGTATTAAAGACAAACCGTACAATAATCCAACATGTACCTGTCTCAATCTCTGCATTGCTTTAAATGCACCTTGCCTTAATCACACATGAAATAACCAAACATTAAATAACAATAACCCCCCCACACACATTTTTATTTGTTTTTACAGCATTTTATAATCTACATGTTTCAAATCTGGAATTAATAAATGTTTTTGTTGTTCAAAAAGTAACCACTAGATTAAAAAATAAAATAAAAAGGTATGATCTAGTTGAGATTCCTGCATTGCAGGGGTTGGATTAGGTAACCCTCAGGATACCCTCTTCCAACTCTACAATTCTATGTTTCCATGATGTTATGATTCAAGCCACTTGTGACTATAGCCATATTCTCTGTACACAAGTTAAATTTTATAGCATCTTTTCTATTTCTAAAAATTAACTGTTTCATAGCCGCTTGAAACCATTTGCATCCGTGCTTCATTCAAACAGTGAAATAACTGACAGTATTTAGAGATTATTGACCACCGTAACTTTTAACCTATAAATGCTTGGTATCGTCTGCATTTCCCTGATTTTGAATACCTGTGGATTGATGCTGTGTGCGTTCTTTTGTTTGCCGTTGGCACGTTATCAGTGAAATTCTTGTACGTGACATTTTCTGCCCTGCTCAGTGAAAAGTTGGAAAGAGTGCAGCTGTATAAAGCAATGGCTAGCAGATTTTTTTATGGGCAAAATTTATGGAGTAATGTATCTACTTTTAGCATGACTATTGTTAAACCTGGAGATCAAGCAAAGTGACACCGAGTATATTGCTTTATCAATTGGATTCGTTCAAGTGAAAAATGCTGATTATGCCATGTCTATCCCCTGGGCGCAGAAACACTGCTTTGCTACTTGAACGGTCGATACATAAAAGTCAAATTCATTATAATTTGTAGCTTTTTTTTCTTGAGGAAGAACACAGTTCTCGGTGCATCAATATCAACTCTTAAATCCACATAGGATAGAGAAGGTACAGCGCCGTAATTCAATCTCTTTACACTTAATACGGTCAGGAAGGAAGAATGAAAACAGTCTCTTGTAAAATGATGGGCAAACCAGGATGCAATCATTCTGATGGAGCTGTGCAAAGGAGTCATTTTACACCATTTGTTACCAGGGCAACAAATATAGTGAGTCCCATACATCTAACAGGTGACATTTTAGCTAAGAAATTGCTTCTTTGGTACTCCTCCCCCCCCCCGCCCCGTCTATGAAAAACAATATTACCAGCATTTTCACTTGTCATATGCTATAGGGCAACACATTCCTGCTGACAGGCCTATAATGGAAAAATGGAGTAGTTAAACAGTATTGCAGTCTAACTTTTAAGATACATGCTAATCTGGTTTTTAAAGAAAGTCTTCAGACGTTTTCAAACACCTTGGAGACTCAAGTGACTGGAAATTCTTATGTGGGTGTGTTTGGATGAGCCGACAGATGCATTTAGTTACAACTTAACCTTCTCTGTTCTCTTTGATTTAGCTCCAGCCTTCTAGATTCCTTTGTAGATAAACACGTCACAGTACCCATGTTCCACTGATTGACACATGCAAATAGACAGGTGCTAGGAAAGTAATGCACACATCTTGGTTCAATTGATAAAGGTCAAATAAATGCCTGCTCTCTATGCAATATTTTTGTCCATGCTTTGTCTGTTGGTAGAGGTGACTCATTTCATTGATACATGTCCTATAAATTTCGTAGAAAAACTTAAAATAATATGTCTGTGGGGGAGATGTGCTTGGTCTGAATGGGTAAGCCCCATATAAGATATAGCTGTAGCTTTAAGCACTGCTGCTTTTCATACTTCACCCTTCTGGTTTGATGGACTTCAGATTTCATACTGAATTCCACAGGTGTAAGATGAGTACTTTAGTATGAACAGGGGCATAGCTAGCTGCTCTGGCCCCCGGAGCAGTGGGGGCAGGGTGAGCTGCCCAGTGGGGTGCTGCGGCGATCCACGCACGGGGGCGCCACATGGGGGTGCTGTGGCAATCCGCCCAGGGGGTGGCGCGGCAAGCTGCCCACAGAGTCTGCCTGATGGTATCAGGCAGCGCAGGGCCCCAAGTCACTGTGTCACTCCCAGGAGAGACATGTGGCTCGGGTGTGCTGCAGGCCAGACCCTGTGGGAAGTGCTGCCCCCCGCGGTATGCCATTTTGTCACCTCCCTCAAGGATGACATCTGGGGCTGGCCGCACCCCCCTTCCTACGTCCTTGAGTATGAACAACCCAGACTTCCTAAAAGGACTGTCTTGCCTGTAGGAAAAAATAAAGGAATTCTGCCCTAAGCATCAGTGTACTGAATGTTAAGTGCTTCAGACATGCCTCTGAATGTTTTTGATTACAAGCATGTGGGGCAGGGATATGCATAAAATGATTTCACTGGTGTTCAAAGATCACAGATAGATGACACTTGATGTGTTCCAATACACACACAGTTTAAGATGATGGATGGGGAGGCAGGTAGATACAACTACAAGAACATATTTTGCCTCTATGCCAAAACATGCCCAAAGATCCATGATTGAATTTGTGGTCTGTTTGGTGTTTTGTTTTTACTTTAAAACAGCCATGGGGTAACTCCATTTTTGACCAGGCCAATACTATAGGTGGCTGTTTAGTCTTTCCACCCCATAGCATTTCCCCATGTTAAATCACCTGCTAAGCTGCTATTAGGTCAGACTTTATAATGGGATGGTGGCGACAGGACTATGCAGCATAACTGCACTGGGAAAACCTCTCCTTCAGTTCTGCTATCAAAATCCAAGTATCCCACCTACAGCAACAAAAAAAACGCACAATTCACCAAAGGGTTTTGAAGACCATGTATGGGAAGTGCACTATTAGATGTTGCATGGAAGATGACCAAATGTTCCATGCATTTGGCATGGGAAATTACCACCAGGTCTTGGGCAGCTTTTACTGTTGCCCTTAAATGCCTCCTAATGCCAAAACAGGCATGAGGACATTGTGGCCCACCTGCCCTCTTCTTTGGTCTCCATACTCTCTTGAAGCCACACCCCTCCTCTGAATAGCTCAATTTTCATCCTTATGTACCAGTCAGGGCAGTTTACCCTCCCTAACCTGCACATCTTGATGGGGATGAAGACTGGGTCCTCAGCTGATCAGCTGTAGAGTGGAGAAGGCCTATCCTTCACACCTATTGTGCCATGTTGGGGATAAAAACCACCCACAACTCCTCAGCCGATCTGCCCCAACTAGATCAGGGATGCAGCCCTCATTCCTGCTGCAGCATTCAGGGTGGGTTTGCCCCCCCCCCAGGTCCCCTCCCCTCATGCCACATTGGAGCTGAAAACTGGTTAGTATTAATGGTATCCACTGGAGTATATAGGCTGAGTTGCCTGCCTGCATGCCCTAGCTGATCCTTTTCCTAGTGGAGTTGAGTGTGAAAAGGCAATTAGCAAATCAGATAGAGTGTCTAGGCTAACAGCAAGCAAACATCATGGCTTCCAGGCACCAGTTTGGTAGAAAGTAAAGACCAGGAAGGGGCTCAAGAGGCTGACACCACTGCTGCTCCAATATCATGAGGGGAGCTCGAGGGAGCCACCTCTTACTACCTAATGATAGGGCCTGTAAGAGAGGGGGGATTACGAAGGAGGACAAAATCTACAGAGGGTAGTTCTGAAAGTAAATTGCATGATAGGCAGGAAATCAAAGAACATTTTGCTACTACTATAGGAACAAAAGAAACAGCACATATAACAGACACTCCAAGTGTCCCTATTTTCCATTGGTGTCCCTGAATTAGTGAAGCTGTCCTGGTTTCTGATTTGTTCCTAGAATGTCACACTTTTCCTTAGAATGTCCCTATTTTCATTGGAGAAATGTTGCAGGGTATGGAGTAATCTGACCCCCCCCCCCCGAGCCGTCTGAAGGCAATCCTGTATAGGGAAGTTTTCTAAATTTTTAATCTTTTATTATGTTTTGAAATATGTTAGAAGCTGCCCAGAGTGGCTGGGGCAACCCAGTAAGATGTGTGGAGTGTAAATAGTAAAATCATTATGGAATGTAATGTCCCTCTTTTCAATGGAAAATAGGGTATGCATATAATGAAGCTGAGATCTTTGGACTTTAGGCAATATTGAAAGCCATCAGTATTAGTTACTGAACATGATGTGTCTGGCAATGCCATGGTAATGATACGGAGTATTAGAGAAAGGATGGCACAATACATTTCAGAGACAAAAGGAGCTACCTATTTCAGTGACAAAGTAAACAGGTAGAATTAAACTGAAGTACAAAAATGAACAAGGTTCAAGGTGAAATTAGTACACAGAGTGAAGATGAAGGTGCTAAGTGGCACATCAGAGACCACCAATTGTGAATAATGGATGGCATTTGAAGTGTGCTTTGGTAGAGCTCCAACCAGTGAGCGCTCTTTCTCTTTGAAGTGGAATCGTATCCTATCGAAGGAAATTGTTTGTTTGAAATTACACCTATCCTCAGTTTTAAGAGATTATTCGGTGGTAGCTCCCCCTCCCCCTCCCTTCAGAATTTTCTTAAGGCACTTAGTAAGGACTAAATGTGTATTGGCGCAGGGATGGGCAGAGATGAAGAGCCACTGCTTATTTCACAGCAGACAGGATGATGTTATCTCCCGGAGTGCTATTTGCCAATCATCTGCATGTTAGTTCAGCAGAGAAAGAGGTGGGTTACATTAGCATGCATGGGCCACTTTGGTTTTGAAAACTAAAATGACAGCAAGGCCCCAGCTAGGCATGCACCAGATACTGGGGCAGCTTTATAAAGGCCCACACCAGGCAGAGTCACCGCTGAAGGGGACATCACCAAAGGGGCTCATTCCTTTGGGGGGTGGCACTTTGGGGGGTGGGATGAGGGTGTGGGCCAACCCCCTTGTGGAAAAAGTATTGTTTTAATGTGGAGGGTGTTTTTTAACTTGAGTTTTAAATGTGGGTGGGTGTTGTTTTATTTGAAAAATGTGCCTGGAAGAAGGGGAGCCGAGGAGAGCCGAGGGGCCCCAATTGCAGTTGTTCAGGGCAGGGAGAGGGTTGATGTGGGAGGTAGGGCAGGCTCGGTAAGGGGCACACGACATAGGCAGTTGGTGACTGTACTATGTGCCAGCCCTTCCTCCGGAATTGTGGTTGTCCTATCAGCCTCAGGTTTGTGGGTGCTGTTGCTAAATGTCAGATCAGCTGTGAATAAGGATCCTCTCCTCCATGACCTGAATGTATATGAGGATGCCTGCATCACCGAGACCTGAGTGTTGGTCTCAGCCAGCTGTACTCACCTGGGTACCTGGTGCAGCATCAGGCCAGACTAGAGGGTTGGGGAGGGGGAGTTGCTGTGGTCTATAGAGATATATTCTCTCCCTCTCTCTCTCTCTCTCTCTCCAGGCTCTCTGTCCAGTTTTTGGGGGGATCTTGAGAGTGTCATCTCCTGGAGTGAGGCAATTGAAACAGATTTGGGATTCTGCTGATTTACCACCTGCCTCACTGCCCAGCAGTCTCCGTGCCTGAGCTGACAGAACTGGTCTCAGAGGCAGCGTTGGAGACTCCCAGACTATTGCAACTGGCTGTAGGGTGGCTCAGGACTTCATGGTTGCCATGACAGCCATGGGGCTGTCCCAACATGTCAACAGCCCAACGAATATGGCAGGCCACACTCTGGACCTTGTTTTCTTCACTGGGCAGGAAGAGAGTGACCTGAAAGTGGGGGATATTGACATAAATCCATTGTCATGGTCAGATTACTTCCTGTTGAGATTTAGGCTTTCAAGAACTCAGGCCACAGTAATGGTTTGATTAATTTCAGTTTTACAAGTTTGATTCACTTTGGATTACCTAATTCTAAACAACACATTGGTAGGCTACATGTAGACCTTAAGACTTCAATACTTAATTAGGTAAGATTAATTATCTTTATATAATTTTCTCTATATATCTCATATATTTGTTTATATAATTTTTTAGATAACTTTGGACTGTTGTGGCTATAATTTACATAGGGTCTCTTAATGTTGCAGCTGAAGAAGGAAGAATTTCCAAAACAGGGCCTTGTCCTGGTGCTTTGTTTCTACTCGACATACGAATACTAAGAAATAAATTTACAAAAGACTTGTAAAACTGAAATTAATCAAACCATTACTGTGGCCTGAGTTCTTGTTACTCCATTATTTCCTGCATCTATTCATCAAGAACTCCAACTTTTTGAAATATATGCTTTCAGCATCTTTTCCCCATTAGGATGGTCTGCCCTCAGAGACTGATGGAGTCAATGGGCTTCGAGACAGCTCTGGGAGATTTGTCAGCTGATTTGACCAGTACTCCTGTCAAAGCCCTGGCCGACCTCTGGTATCTCTCCCTCAGTAATGGAGCAGATGAGAGCCAACAAACTGAAGCTCAATCCAGATAAGACTGAGACACTGTTAGTGAGTGGTTCCCTAGACCAGATGGGTGAGAGGTCGCCTGCTCTTGATGGGGTTACGCTCCCTCTGAAGGAGCAGGTACGTAGCTTGGGGGTACTCCTGGATCTCTGCTGTCGCTTGAGGCTCAGGTGGCCTCAGTGGCTCAGACTGCCTTCTAACAGCTTTGACTGGTGGTCCACCTGCACCCCTATCTGGACAGGCATAGCCTAACTTCTGTTATCTATGCTCTGGTAACCTCTAGGTTGGATTACTGCAATGTGTTATATGTAGGGCTGCCTCTGAAGATGGTTCAGAAGCTTCAGCTGGTGCGGTGGCTTGGTTGCTCACAAGACAGTTTTAGCATATTACTCTGATCCTGGCCCAACTGCACCGGCTGCCAATTAGTTTCCAGGCCCCATTCAAAGTGCTGGTTTAGACCTATAAAGACTTAAATGGTTCAGGAATGCAACACCTGAAGTACCACCTCTCCCCCTATAAACTGTCCTGGACTCTGCATTCATCATCTGAGGCCCTTCTTTGTGTGCCTCCTCCACATGGTGGTAACACAAGAAAGGGCCTTCTCTGTAGTGGCTCCCAGTTTGTTGAATGCTCTTCCCAGGGAGGTTTGCCCGGCATTCCTCTTCAACCAGGCCTTGGGCTGATTAATATTCTTCTTGTTGTTGTTGTTTAGTCGTTTAGTCATATCCGACTCTTTGTGACCCCCATGGACCAGAGCACGCCAGGCACTCCTGTCTTCCACTGCCTCCCGCAGTTTGGTCAAACTCATGCTAGTAGCTTCGAGAACACTGTCCAACCATCTCATCCTCTGTCGTCCCCTTCTCCTTGTGCCCTCCATCTTTCCCAGGGAGTCTTCTCTTCTCCTGAGGTGGCGAACGTATTGGAGCCTAAGCTTCAGGATCTGTCCTTCCAGTGAGCACTCAGGGCTGATTTCCTTCAGAATGGATAGCTTTGGTCTTCTTGCAGTCCATGTGACTATCAAGAGTCTCCTCCAGCACCTTAATTCAAAAGCATCAATTCTTCGGCGATCAGTCTTCTTTATGGTGCAGCTCTCACTTCCATACATCACTACTGAGAAAACCATAGCTTTAACTCTACCATAGCTTTAATTCTACAGGCTTTTAAATGTGTGTGGGAAGGGGGGGGTCTATTGTTTTGCTCTTTAGTTTTACTTATTTACTTGTTTTTATCCTGTATTTTATTCTGTGAATCGCCCTGGGATCTTATGATAAAGGGTGGTATATAAATCTAATAAATAAAATAAAATAATCACAACAATAAATTTGATAACAGACAACTTTTAAAAAAACTAAAATCCCAGGAGCAACCAGAAAACAAACCACAAGAACAGGATAATTATGTTCCAATTTAAGCACACATTCTTTATTGGTTTTCCTTGCAATATTGCAATTTTCACAGGCCTGTTGTGCCCTACTGTAGTCACACCTAACTTCTCCTTCCTGGCAATCTAGCTCCCAGAAGAAAAGTCATTCCCTCCCCACCACTGTCCTCAGCATAATAGAATATGATTCAACAGTATTTTAGGAAGAATGATAAATCCTACAAGCCAAACCTCTTGCATTCTCTCTGAGAGTCTATTATTCTGGATTGTCTGTGAGTTACAGTTGTGTCTCTAATGGTTGCCCTATTTGCCTACACAGGGACCACACTATTATTACTTAACTCTGCATGTTGAAAAGTGGCTCAGGATACATCACCAAGAGTACAAAGGATGCTAGATAAAACTATAATCTATTGTACAATGGAAGGACTTGCACAATAAGGCACTTTTCTTAAGAATTACACTTTTTATCTCCAGATGCACAATAACCAAGGCTGGCGTTACAATAATATGATTTCAATTGCATTCACACTGAACTCAAAGTCATAGAAAGACTTTCACCATTTTGTCCTGCATCTGCTGATGTACAAATGCTGAAGGAGAAAAAAGTAGTTATAATGGACAATTTAAAAGGACTAAGTTATTATTCTGAGCAGGAAGATCCAATGTTATTCAAACCTTTGTTTCACACAAATGAAGAAACTGATTCACCTTTATGTGCATTCACTGAAATGAATGAAAACCATAAATCATCTGAAGCAGCACTGAACTGCACTAGCCATGAAGTCAGCTTTTTCTATTCATCCCATATTGCTTGTTTGAGGAGGGTTCAACAAGATCTTTCACTGTCATGAAGGAGTGGTTTACAAGGCACATGGTAGCTCTTCCTAGTGAGATATGGGCATTTGCTAGAAGAAGCAGTGCATCTCTGGCTCTAGGGTGAATTTGTTAGGTTTGGTTTCCCTCCATTTCTCATTTTTCCACTCCAGTTCTCCACATTTCTGCCATGATTTGCAATATATATATTTTAAAATCCTCATGAAAATTCACCAGCATTTTAGTGAGAATTTCACACAAATGTTTTTGTTAGCAGTTTTGACTAATCTGCTCCACATGTTTCTGCAAGCAGGTTTCCCTAATATAATTCATTTTTATGTTATTTTCAAGAATGCATGCATTTTTATGCACACTTTCCCCCAATATATGGATTTTTGTACACATCAGTCTCTTGAAGAACCACATCACAAATTTGTGAATTCCAAAGGACAGCAATGTTTCAGTTCAAATATTGGTTCAAAATAAGTGAATTGGGTACCGTATTTTCCGGCGTATAAGACGACCCCCAACTTTTCCAGTTAAAATATAGAGTTTGAGATATACCCGACCGCAGATTCTCCGCCCGGCGTATAAGACGACGCCTGACTTTTGAGAAGATTTTCCTGGATTAAAAAGTAGTCTTATACGCCAGAATATACAGTAGTTTCCCACTGAATGCAAACAAAATGCACAGGAGGGAGAAGAGCCCCATTGAGTTAGTGTTGGCTTGAACTAGTGGAACTAGTTACTTGAACTAGAGGACCTTAACCACAGATTCCAAAGAAGTGGGGTGTTATTGCAGAAGTACTGATGAGATGCTTCTGTGCCCCATTTCCATTGGGAAGCAGGGTCTTGTGCATCTGAATCATCCTAAAATCCTGCTATCTTAGTGAGAGATCTTAATCAAAGAGAGAAATGGCACTAAGCAATATTTATTTTCCGACGAAATGTTTTTGGTCATTTTTATTATTATTATTCCCTGAAATTCACCAATGGCCTCTCATTTTATTTTCTTAACAGAGTCAGCAATTATGCCTCATTTGAGCTCCCATTCTGAGAGAACTCCTGTGTATGGATTTGGGAGGATAAGATATAGCAAGTTTATAAGTATTGTTTAGAAAGAATAGTGTGAAGCTAGTATTCACATGAGAGAAAATGTATTGATCCTCTTCCCCTGAATAAAGCTTTGTCTTATTTATACTCTGGTGTGCACTGTCAGGTCCACTAGTTTAGGCAATTATTTGGGTCTTTGATTCTGAGCAAACAGCTGTGTGTGTGTGCATGAACTATGAATTAGAAGTTACAGAACTGTTTATCAAGCAGAAGAAAAAGTGTCCATTGTGTGGAGACTTCCTGACATATAGTCACTGTCCACATTTGATCCAATGTTTGTGGAATTAACTAGAAACTTTTGACAGACATCTTTAAAAAATATTTTATTTGTTGAATATAAGAACAACATATAATCAAATACAAGCAATCAAATACAGTGTTCCCCTACCCCCCCCAAAAAAAAACCAGCCCCAACTACGTCCAGGTAATTACATTAGTACTATAATCAACAAAAAATCAACTATAATCTACAGTTATTGATTTTAATAATATCATTCCACGTGTTCCCATGTGTTATAGGTGGTTGAAATGCATGTTCTTTCTTTGATGCATATGCAATAAAGGAGGACCACGTTATGTAAAAGTTATGTAATTTCTAGACACCTTTGACAGAGCACCATCCACTAAGAAGTGTATGATTCTGAATAATTTTAAGTAACTTAAATGCAGGGGTGACCAACATGATGGCTGTGGGTGCAGCAATGCCTTTGAGGTCTTCACTTGGCACCCTCAAGGCCTCTTACCCTTTCTCCTCACCTCATTGGTCATTAGGTGGTGAGGATGGTTACCTTGTTCTCCCTTTTATAGTTGAAGGAGTAAGTTGGAAAAGTGATACCCCCCACTTCTTTTAGCTCTATGTGTTTTTCAAGGCTCAAATTATTTCTATTGGATCTGACTTCTACCCGGGGCCCCTAAAAAGTGAAGTATGTGTATGTTCACTTTTTCTCTTCTTCAGTGCTTTTTTTCTTTTAAAAAAATGTTTAGGGGTCCTCTCATTTTCCTACTCATATTGAAATACTGCCCCTCAATGAAGGCAAACTTAGAGTCACAGAATGTTCAGAATGTTTGGGGTATGCGTCCCCCTGCGTCTCCCCAGAAAAAAGCACTGCTCTTCTTGTCTCTCTGCAGGGGAGGACTGATCTTAGAGATGGGCTAAAAAACGAGTAGAGAGAGGATGGTGCCATTGAACTCACTCAAAAATATCACTCAAACGCACCCACAGACCTAAAAGGTTTGACAACCCCACTTGTAACAAAGCTATTCTATTGTGGCCCTGCTTTGCCAAACCAAGGCAGGTTCAACACAGGTCATTTACAACAAATCACAATCACAGACGCATTGCAATATAAAACTAAAAACATCAAATCAAATCTCAGTAGTTTCACCATCATGGCAGATACCTGTCAATAGACTGGATCTCCATAGCCAAACCAGGTGCGCTCAGAGACCTCTGGAAGTTTTCTGTCTTAAATAAGTATATCTACAGTCCCATGAAGGGATGCGGGTGGCGCTGTGGGTTAAACCACAGAGCCTTGGGCTTGCTGATCAGAAGGTTGATGGGGTGAGCTCCCGCTGCTCGGTCCCTGCTCCTGCCCACCTAGCAGTTCGAAAGCACATCAAAGTGCAAGTAGATAAATAGGTACTGCTCTGGCAGGAAGGTAAACGGCGTTTCCGTGTGCTGCTCTGGTTCGCCAGAAGTGGCTTAGTCATGCTGGCCACATGACCCGGAAGCTGTACGCCGGCTCCCTCGGCCAATAAAGCAAGATGAGCGCCGCAACCCCAGAGTCGGACACGACTGGACCTAATGGTCAGAGGTCCTTTTATCTTTACCTTTACAGTCCTATGAAACCTTGACTGTATAATCTAGGTATGTTCCTAGACCAGGAATAGTGAACCTATTTTTTATTTACTGTATTTTACGTATTAATGCTTTTGAATTATGGTGCTAGAGGAGAGTCTTGAGAGTCCCATGGACTGCAAGAAGATCAAACCTATCCATACTCAAGGAAATCGGCCCTGAGTGCTCATTAGAAGGACAGATCCTGAAGTTGAGGCTCCAGTACTTTGGCCACCTCATGAGAAGATAAGACTCCCTGGAAAAGACCCTGATGTTGGGAAAGATGGAGGGCACAAGGAGAAGAGGACGACAGAGGATGAGATGGTTGGACAGTGTTCTCGAAGCTACTAACATGAATTTGGCCAAACTGCGGGAGGCAGTGAAGGATAGGCGTGCCTGGCGTGCTCTGGTCCATGGGGTCACGAAGAGTCGGACACGACTGAACAACAACAACAACAATTTTACATATGCTTTACCACCCACGGCTCCTGACTGGGAGGTACCATGATATAAATTAATAGTGATAATAATGATGATGATAAATTGACACACCAGTGTACCATATTTTGGTTATGCTGTAGTACCCTCAGCTCTTGACTGGGAAGTGCAGTGATATTTGTCTGTCTGTCTATCTATCTATCTATCTATCTATCTATCATCTATCTATCTATCTGTCATCTATCTATCCTCACCATCACCATCATCATTATACTGACACACTTGCCTATTGTTTCTGGGATTCAGCCTTAGCAGTGAACCCATACTTATGACTATCTGCATCCCAGCACTGGAACCATTCTTCAAAGTGACAGGTGAGCAAATGGGGTGGGCTTCTATCGCCATCTGTCTCTGTTTTATGGGCCTGGCCCATTTTGACGTTGCAGCTCCACAACAGGAACACACATATTTAATTTTAATATTCAGAGAGCGACCTGTAGATTCAATCTTATCTGTTTTAGCATTTTCAGAGGAAGAGGTAAAGCAGATTTGCCAGTGACGACATAGAAACACTGTGTGAATCAGTTATTTCAATACTGGTACTACAGTGTTTAAAACAATAGAAAAACACCCACCATGTTCTAATACAGGACAGCTGTCTCTTCCCTTTATTCTTCCTACTTTGATACCACTAAACAATCAATTGCAGAAAAGAGAAAATATTCTAAAATATGAATGCTTAATGCACAATTTTAGATTTCACTTTCTTGTCACATGCCTGCCTGCCATGTCCTCACTTGTATTGACAGGCTATTTTCATCACTAAACTGCCTTCCTCTGTGTTTGGGGGATAACACCTATTCCAGTCTGGATTATATTATCTGAACCATTTCCTTCCTATAGTTAAGAAGCAGATCATAAAGTTGTGAATAAAATAAAATCCTCATTGCACATTCTCAAGGGAAAACCCCATGTCTGTACTCTCTCCAAAAATTTATGGAGGTGTGCATTCTCCACAAATATATAATCAATGCTCCTACAGGCTTTGTTGCCATATAATCTGCTGTATATTAATTTGTATAATTAGTTACAAACCAACACCAACACCCCCATTTTTTTATACTAAGAAGTGGTTTCAGAGCAGCTAACATAGTATACAAAAGCATAAAAGCATATTAAAACAATAAATTCTCTCTCTCTGTGTGTGTGTGTGTGTGTGTGTGTGTGTGTGTGATTGAATTTTCATTTTTCTACATTTCAAAATAAACATTTTACAAACTTTAAAATATCCATTCTTCTCCTTCCATGGAACCATCTCCTTCAATGGTTCATATTACATATCATACTTTCCTGCATATTTTACTATAACCATTCAAATCAATTTCCCACTTTTACATCAATCAAATATTGTTTACTCTGTTGAATTTATCTGAATGCTGCCAGTGTTTTCATCTGTGTACAATTGTTTTCCATATATTCATTAAATATTTTACACTCTCCTTTAAATATACCAGTAGGTTCTTCATGCTCTCTTATTCTCTGCGTTAAACCTGCAAGTTCTGCATGTTCTGACATCTTAAACTGCCAATCCTCTTTACAAGGGACCTTCCTCACTTTCCATTTTTGGGCTCACAGAACATGGCTGTTGCTGTCATTACATACTGGTACATAAATATACTTTTCTAAAACAACAAATTCTGGACCAGGTTACAGTGGTACCTCAGGTTACAGATGCTTTAGGTTATACGGTAGATGCTTCAGGTTACAGACTCCGCAGCGGGAGGCCCCATTAGCTAAAGTGGTACCTCAGGTTAAGAACAGTTTCAGGTTAAGAACGGACCTCAGAACAAATTAAGTTCTTAACCTGAGGTACCACTGTACTTGTAACACTACATTCTCCTGTATATATGATCAATTACATCATCCAGGTAAATTCTATTTGTGTGACTACTTGTACTTGAAAAGGGCAAATCTGATATTTTTTGTTTCCCTCATTTTCTTATTTTTCTACTCAGCTCTGTACATTTCCACATCACTTTGTGATTTTTGATGTGTTGAAGTCCTCATGAAAATTCATCAGCATTTTGGTGCAAATTTTATCCTAATATACACATTTTTACAAAGCAATTTCCCATAATATAATGCAATTCTGTATACTGCTTTCAAAACTGCATTTGATGTTCATTTTATCCTTGCATCTGCATTTTTGCACACATTAAGTGGCTGGAAAGTTGCACTGCCTCACTGCGAGAACTGAAATTGCAGGGAACCAGAGGGCCTTCTTGGTAGTGGCTCCCTCCTTGTGGAACGCCCTCCCATCAAATGTAAAGGAGATAAAGAACTACACAACTTTAAGAAGACATCTGAAGGTAGCCCTGTATTCGGAAGTTTCATATGTTTGACGTTTTACTATGTTTTTATATGTGTTGTAAGCCACCCAGAGTGGCTGGGTAAACCAGGCGGGGTATAAATAATAAAGTTGCTTTTTGTTGTTGTTGTTGTTGTTGTTGTTGTTGCAAAATTCAGAGAAGTGTGAATATTTTAAATTGATATCATATTGAATAAATTTCAATTATAAAGCAATAAAGTGATACAAATAGAAAGAACAAAGCACACAACTGTGTAAAGGGGGCCATTATATGACTATATACAAAAATACACTTAACCCATACATTCTTTTATAAATTTGATATTATTATCCTAATACTAATGTAAATATTAATAGCCTACTACATTTTGTATAAATTCGTTCCAAATTTATCCAAGCAGAATCTATGTCTGTAAGCAATCCGTTCATAGGGTACAAGTGTTATCATATTATCAATCCACTGATTAAAGGAGATCATGTCTTTATTCTTCCAGTTCATCAATATCAGCTTCTTGGCTACCATTAGAGCACGTAAGATCCATTTTTGTTGTCCTGTTGTTGTTGTTGTTAATAATAATAATAATAATAATAATAATAATAATAATAATAATAATTTATACCCTGCCTATCTGGCTGGGTTTCCCCAGCCACTCTGGGCGGCTTCCAACCAAATATTAAAAACAAGAAAGCATCAAACATTAAAAACTTCCCTAAACAGGGCCACCTTCAGTTGTCTTTTAAAAGTAAAATAGTTGCTTTAATAATAATTTATTATTTAACTTCCATATAGTTAACTTCCATAAAGTAGGTATATAGTTCAGAAGAATATTATCTGCTGAAAAAGTTAGTTTTTTCTGAACAGTCATACAATTCAGCACATTCTCCCCAAATTTTGTAAGTATAGAACACTATATAAACATGTTTTGGGGATGCATTGTCCTTGCCACATCTCCAGCATAATACAATCTTAGGTGTGAATCTTGAAGGATGGCTGTGTTTTGGTTCTCATAGTCTTTCAGAAAGTGCAAATTTAGTACATTCACCTTTAAATATGAACTGAATCAGGTTTCTCTGCTATCCCTGGTCACAAGATGGCCATGTTTCCTACTCTCCTTTGTTGGACTTGCTAGATAGAGTATGAAGGGACAGAAAGGTAGAGGAGAATCACATAGTATTATTGTGGGAGAAAGGAAGGCAAGGCCCTCTAATGCTCTCTGCCCGCCTTGTGCATTCTGAAATACTTGAGCAAGGTTAGCAGATGCTGTTCTTTCCTTAGTTTTGATGTTGCCACCAAATGCACAATGTGCTTCTCCATGTGCTGTCATAAGTCAGCTAAAACATGTGTAAACATATGCTGTGTCACTCATTAAGGAGAAGGGTATAATTACACTTTTAAATGTGGCAAAGCATTCTGAAAGTAGCATATAATTTTCTAGAGCAGAAGCCTTTATGAAACATATCTTTCCCTGAGTGTTTATACAGTCTGACATCTTCAGGTTTGTTCAGATCAAGAGCCCCACTGTGAATGAACAGGCTTCAGACAAAGGCGGCAATTTGTTCTTTAGGTGCCTTTTCAGTGCAGTGTGGGGAGGGGAGATAGCAGGAGGAGAGGGGGGGAAAGAGAAGGCCACGCCAATGCTGTTGCTTGCAATTAAGAAATTTGCCAAATGCAAGGTAATTACAAGGGGAATCAATGTTTAGCAAATCACTTTTTATCAAAATGTCTACAGTCATATTGGAAAATGACAATGCTACAGTTCAACATTCCCCAGCCTGGTGCTCTCTAGATGTTTTGGACTACAACTTCCTACAAAGCCTTAATCAGCATGTCTAATAGAAAGGAATGATGGGAGTTGTAGTTTGAAACCTCTGGAGGGCACCAGGTTGTGGAAGTCTGCTGCGGTTTTATCCTTGGACAAGAAAATGAAAACATTGCTTGAGATCAGGAATAGCCTCTGGATGTTGCTGGACCACAGCTCTACTATGCCCTGTGAGCAGAGCCATTGATCTGAGATAATACAAGCTGGAGTTCAGCAAAACCTGGAGGGCACCAGGTTGGCTATCCTTGCTTTAGAAGTCACATCACTGCTGTCTTGAAAGAAGTGCAGCCATGTAGACTCTCTTGTTGAGGTACGAAAAAGCAGAAAGGAAAAATTTAAAATAGTATTTTGGAATGCTTGCTCCTCTTTCTTGTATGTTTTATCACATTTCATAGGTGCTAGAAACATATGTTGGTGAGGAGGGACACCTTTATTTATGTATTATTAAATGCAGCCCCCCCCCCCCCCCGCCCAATATATTTTTGCCATTAGCAGCAGCAGAGCTGTTACTGGTTGATATTTGGTTTTCCCAAAATGCCCCAGACATTGTTGCGAGGACTTTTGGTGGTGATGGGGAAATGGTAGCTGCTATGAAAGGAAAGTTCCCAATAGCAGCTGTTATTTCCTTTCAGAATGCCCTGAACCAATGCAATGTCTGGAGGATTCTTGGAAAACAAAGTAGAAGCCAAAAGAAGAAATGGTCAGTATCAGTCCTGCTGCTGCTGTTACGCCTGTATGCCTTGACCCAATAAGACCAGACGAAAATATTTCAGGCAGCAAAGTTTTCAGAAAAAAAGTCTCTTTATTGCAATAAGGTGCATTCAGTAAGCAAAAGGCAAATGCACACCCCACCTCCTGTGGGGCAAGCTTAAGTACTCTCTATGACATAGTAAAGCTCCTCCTAAATCCCTCCTCCTGGCCTATCAGAACTAATATTATAATACTGCGTTAGCAAATCAGAACATTTCCTTTGTCCGGCTGCCTTTGTCTGTTTCAAGCTGCTTTAGCCGCCAGGAGGTGCTATATGCTATTATTACAGTGCCTAAATGCCTAGCCGTTGACCCCCAACTACACCTGGGACCTTATTTTGGCTTCTGCTGATGTTCACAGGAAATGGCTCGGTCACAGGGTGAGTTGTGGTTAGCTACCCAGACAGATTCTTAAAAAAGAGGAAGTCTGTGGTCGGCCGTTTACTGGCATTCTGCTGAACTGCTGAACTGCTGAAACTGCTGATATGTCTAAGTTTATCTAAGAAGCTGCAATGTAAGGATTTTAGCTGGCAAAGTTGAAGCAAAGTTCAAGCAAAGTTGAATCTCTAAAATGGAGTGGGGGCATCTCCGAAATGGGGTTCAGGGGCTCGTATCTTGGTGCCTCACTGCCACTGTCAAAAAACAACAAAAAACACCTTAAAGAAAACACAGCCTGTATTTGTTAATGAAAATGTATGAAGGTACAGAGAGAAAACAAAAATCATTCCTTACTCCTGTTAGATTACCGTAACTATTCAAGTGGAAGTCAATGGGCGTACAGCCCCCTTATTGCCACCCCTATTCACTCTCTGTCCTCCCCCTTTGCTCAGGTGTTCGGTGTTCATAACATCATTTATTTATTTCTGAAATTTGAAAATGTCATATTCAAAATATTAGATAAGTTTTATCCAAAATATTGATTCCAAACATCTATACAATATTAAAACATATAAAAAGAAAGCTACATAATAAAATCTGATAAACCAACAGAGTTAGTTGCACTTTCCATTAGTGAATGGTGTGAACTTATATCCACAAAGCTGCAACCAACGGATCTTAGGTTTGTTAAGCCCCATTGTGTTTTTGTTTTTTTCCATATTGCAGAGAAGAATGTGTGACATACTGTGGCCATTGCTGTCTGAGCACTCTGGGGATGTTCAAGGTGAAAGGAATGGAGAGTAGTAGTAGTAGTAGTAGTAGTAGTAGTAGTAGTGGTAGTAGTAGTAGTTATACCCCACCCATCTGGCTGGGGTTTCCCAGCCACTCTGGGTGGTGTACAGCACAGCATATGGTTTTCTTGGATGGTGTGCCGTGCCCCTGCAGTCAGTCTCATTTTAGCTGTGGACTTGGGATTCCTGGTGGGTGTTTGATCTGGAATCCTGAAATGAAGTACCTGCATGCAGGCCTGTGCAGAGGGCAGGGGCAGCAGGGCACATTTGCCTTGGGCCTCAAAAGACTAAGCCAGCTGGTGGGCCTGGCCAGAGACCTGCTATCATGCCAAGAACAAGACTCCCACCCTGGACCTCAGACAAGCTCTGTATGGGCCTGCCTGCATGGGCGCTTCCAAAAAGACAGTATTTGGCGACATGCTCTTCCCAATTTGAAGCTTGTGCAAAGTGATGTTACACAGATGTACCCATCATCAAATTCCTAATTGGAGCACTGAGCCACGCTTCTGACTGACCAGGAACCAGCTTTTCCTGGAAGAGTCAATTAAATATATTGTAAATTATTCAGAGTTTTAAAATCTGCTGATTGTTTGTACTAGCTGCCATATATTACTAGGGCAAATGTAAGATCCTTTTACTAATTTACAAGACCCTTAGCAACTTGGGTTTGGAATATCTTAAGAGGTGCCTAATCCTTTAAATCTCTGTCTGATCATTGAGGTGTATGGAGTGTTAGGGTAAGGTGGTACCTCTGGTGGGGGACAGCTTGTGTTCTTTCTGGGGTAGTTTGTCCGCCTTTGGTCCCCACCCTGCACTCAGCTCTCACCTGCGGCTTCTAGAAGCTGTCAGCGTGCAACAGTGGCTACACCCCAGGAATGGCCTTGACTGGCTTGCTAAACCAGGTGAGGGGAGCCGGTGGGTCTCAAACCCTCGGTGAGTTAGTGACTAACTCTGCATGTGAAGATGGGCTCCAGAAGACGAGAAGGAAAACTCTGATCCTGCACCTCCACTGCCTTGTGGGACATTTTTGTGAGAAGATGACAAAAAGACTGCCCTCTCAGCTGATGTAGTCCAAAGGAAAGCAGAGCAATACATTTCACAGTAGCTTGGCTGCAGAAGTTGCCAGAAGGAAGTGTATAACACACCATCCAACTGTCTTAGGGACTCCACTCTGGATTTGTGTAGGATTTGCTCCTTAACCTTTTCTTCTCCACAAAGCAGTGGGTACAAATTGTCCTTGGGGTTAACTCCCAAAGCCTTTCTTTTGAATGGGTACAGTTGCAAGGCAGTGGAAATTTAGGATCAGAGTCTTCCTTCTTTTAGATGGGCTACATTCCCAGGTTGATGAGCCCCACCTGTCCCTCATTTTCCTCAAGTAGTAACTGCCTACTTGACCATTGGTCTCGTCTGCTCCATCTGCTTATTAATGATGTATTGCTTTAGATCTGTCTCATTTTTATTAACAAACTGTTGCTTAGATAAAATAAAAGCAAGGAGTACCAAAAAGTCAATGAAGGAATTGGTAGCTATTAAAGAATATGGAAATGTACTATCTGGTAAAAGTATAGATCTCTAACCATATAAAACTTGATATTTGCTTTTTATGACCTTTTATTATTTCATATGTACAAAAAAAACATAATGCCATTTGTGTTGCTCCATCTATATTTCACAGGTCAATTTCTACAGTTTTTTGCTCTAGACTTGATGGACTTTGATCAGAATGCATGCCCTGGTATATCGTTTAATGAAGAAAATAGAAGAGCTCAACTATTTCCTATATATAAAGGAGGGTAGGGAGGGAATAGCTAGAATTATGTCATTCAAGAGCACAACAAAACTGAAGTGGAAAAATATCACTTAATTGTGCTAGTTCTGTTGAAGAAATGATTTCTGTAACAATAAAAACGCCTAAAACAGGGTCAAGAAACCTGTGGCCCTCCATGTGCTATTCAACTACAATTCTCATCATTCCCGACAATTAACTCTGGTGGCTAGGGCTGATGGGAGTTGTAGTCCAACAACACCTGGAGAGTCACAGGTTCTCCGTCTGTGTCCTAGAAACTAGGGACACAGCCACTGGCGGAGGAAGAGGGGGGCGGGGGAGCGCACCGCCCCAACACCACAATCCCAGTGGGGTGCCATCGCAGCTGCCCCCTGCGAGCTGGGCGCCACGCCACCTGGGACGTGTGTCAGCCACGCCACGCCTGCTCTCCACCCCCGGTGCCAGAGCATGAAGCTCCACCACTGGACACAGCCCACCAATTCACCCCCAGATCCCACTGAAACTATATGGTGGGTGCCATTCACAGAAATTACTTAAAAGTATACAAAATGCCAAATATGATGAGCAGCAATAAAAATGTACTTCTGCATTATCCAGTGAGGTCATTATCTTAGGAATAATAGTTTTTGGATCATCACCTTCCTTTTTAGTCTTCCCCATAGATCACAGTTCAGTGGGCGAAGAATAATCGCATATAAGCAGGAGTTTATAACTGACATTGCAATATCTATTAAATGTCTACTATGTTGGCACTGTCGTTTGTATTGTGTTTATTAATCTTATTAAAAAAATAAATATTACAGAGTGTAATGTGGCAGGCTTTCTTTGGCAAAATAGTGTTTTGAAAGCTGTCTGAAATGTCAAGCTGTATGCATTTTATATTAGTTCTATATACATTTTTATTGAATTCAAACTTTTAAATAAATCTTCCAATATCTAATGCATCTTATCAAAGCACAAAAACCATTATATGATTATATGAAGAACCTCAGAAGTCACTGTCTTCAAAATTTAATGGACTCCTGATGCTTCCCCCCACCCTACTAGACTGTTTTTAAGACATCTTGCAGTATTCTATACATTATAAATGGATTTCGTTCTTGGCTTAGTAATTCACCTAATGGGCAACGGATACAAAAAAGCTGTAACTCCAGGGACATTAAATTGGTTCTAAACTCTGAAAATTACAGCTTCTACAAAAAGAAGAAAATACTAAAAACATGCCTAATGTAACATTGCATCTAATTTTCCACCACCTTCAGATTATGTCTAAAAGCTTCTAAACTTCTTAATGCTACAATATGTTAAAATTGCATTCCTTTATATTTAGATGTCTAAAACACCTTTTCCTTTTTACCAGCACTGAAGTGGCCCACTGACAGGGAGCAGCGGGGCAGGGGGTGGGGGCAGGGATTGCTCCAGGAAATCCCACAGTATCAAAATGGAAGACATGCTGTGCCAAATTCATCTACTCAAGCAACTTCTGTCTCCAGTCGTGGCCAAGGGATGGTGCAAATGAAAGCTGTCAAAATGGCAAGTACTTAGTAAGCTGCTTTATACTGAATCACATCACTGGTCCATCTAGCTTAGTGTTGCCTACACTGACTGGCAGTTGCTCACCATGGTTTCAGGAGGAGACTTTCCCAGCTCCAACTGTAAAAGGTGGATTGAACTATGGATCTTCTGCATGTAAAACAGATCCTCTGAGCTAGAGCGCTTTCTGACCTACCGGGGTTCGGTGCTGGAGCTCCCTGTGCGTGAGTCTAAGCTACCCACGCACGAGGTACCAGTTGCCGGGGAAAAGCGGCCAGCGTTCCGCGTGCGTATGGGCACGGGCGCCGGCCAAGTCTCACTATCTGAAGGTTGCTGAGTAAGACGGAAAATGACTCCGAAGGTGCGTGAGTAAGTGGATGCCTCGAAACTAAATAGATGCCTCAAAACCGAATGGATGCCTCGAATCTGAACTGGAACCACTTGTAACCTCCTGCACTATTATTTAGTAAAAAAGGAAACCAAACCAAGGATGTTGTCTAAGCATAAGATAAAAAACCCTTGTCGTGTTTTACTGACAGAAATTTAAAAAAATCCTGAAACCTTTACCCTTTTCCCCAATTGACGACAGACACCAAATCTTTCTTTTGTGGCTTTGGCCAAACCCGCATAGGCTCATTTTCTAGCCCTAAGCTAAGATTCCCTAAGCTCTCAGTCCCTGCGCGCCAAATCTTCCGCGATACTAAACTAAATAAAACTAGACCGATAAATCTTCCGCAAATCTAGCCCTGAGCTAAACCTAAGAGCCTAACTAAAACTTCACCGAAAGATCTTCCGCAAACTAAACCTAACTAAAAGAAACCCATCCAGCCCGTCCAGCCCGCTCCCAAAAACCCTTAAACTAAACTTGACCTAACTGAAATCCAACTAAACAAAACGTGCCTAAACGGGGAGCCTCAGCCTTTTATTTAGGAACAGGTATGACATCACAATCAATATTTCAACCAATAAAACCACTGTTGCTGCCCTCCAAAAAGGCGGGAAGCAGGATAAACGTCCATTGATAATTTTGAAAAACCACTGGAACTACAAATTAAAGGCGGAGTAATCCTAATGGCAAATTGCCTCTTCATTCTTACTTCCACTTTCACTTTTAAGTGGAAGGATACGAAAAGTAGTTCTTAATAACCATTAAAATAAACAAATAACCGCGGATCTTTAACGGATCCACGAAGTGTATTCCGACACTGACCTAATCAAGTTACCCCACTGAACAGGATAGAATTGTTCACTGGAAGGACAGATCCTGAAGCTGAGGCTCCAAGACTTTGGCCACCTCATGGGAAGAGAAGACTCCCTGGAAAAGACCCTGATGCTGGGAAAGATTGAGGGCACAAGGAGAAGGGGACAGCAGAGGACGAGATGGTTGGACAGTGTTCTCAAAGCTACCAACATGAGTCTGACCAAACTGCGGGAGGCAGTGGAAGACAGGAGTGCCTGGCGTGCTCTGGTCCATGGGGTCATGAAGAATCGGACACGACTGAACGACTAAACAACAACAACAACACTGGTACAGCATATCTGCTATGCCAGAGATGCTGTGCCACTGCTGATGCTGCCACATAGACACTTGTTTCTACAAGTATTATTGTGCTTCTGATTTTGCTGATGGTTAGTTCTACCAGCTGCCTGGTGGGCTACATGATTGTCAATGGTCTCATATCAGGAATACATATTCTACTTGTATTAGGAATGTATGAAGCATCCAGAAAAAAATATTGCCAGTAAAACCATCTCTTGTCTAGAGCCATGGACCACCTTGAATTAATCTGGCTACCCAATTAATATCCACATGTTTATGCCTATCCTATCATTCTTTTTTCCTACGAGGTGGCCAGATATTCCCAGGCATGGGTGCTTATGTAGACGTAATTCTGGTCTCTGCATCAGAAAAAATATTATGAACCCATGATTAAGCATGACAAAGTATGCATGAAAACAAATAGAGCAGGAACAATGGCCTATGGTGGCAATGCGCATGTGGGTACCACTCACACAGTAACACTCCAGCTTTGGGGGTTTATAGTCTGCTGTAGTTTACAGATGAAATGATGCAGTGAGATTGTGAGTGGTGTGTGCTTATGCAGAGCTTTCTAATATTCAAGGTAAGAGAATGGTTGCACAGTAGAAGCAGGTTCAATCCGTAGAAGCAGTGTGGATCACGTAATTTCAGATATATTTTCTGCTTTATCAGAATCATAGGTTTATTTCTCCTAAAAGAACAGAAACTGTCAGTCAATGAAGAGTCAACATTGTTCTGAAGTTATAAATAGGCAAAACTATCTAGTCCACAACCAGAGATCAGACCAAGCTGAGTATAGGTCTGATGTTAGGTTGAGCACACAGCATTATTCACACGGAGTCTATTCCTATGTACCACATGAGACATGTTATGTAGCAAGCTGCCCTGAGCAATTTAGATACACTGGCTTTCCAAGAGCCAGCACGTTGCCTGTTGAAATGAGCTATAGAAATTAGAATACAGTGGTAACTCTGGTTACGAACGCTTCAGATTACGAACTCCGCTAACCCGGAAGTAGCTGCTCCTGGTTGTGAATTTTGCCCCAGGAAGCAAATGGAAATTGAGTGCCAGAGGCGCGCACGCAGCAGGAGGCCCCATTAGCGAAAGTGCGCCTCAGGATAAGAACGGTTTCAGCTTAAGAACGGACCTCCGGAACGAATTAAGTTCGTAACCAGAGGTACCACTGTATGCAATCAATGCACCCCATGTTCAGTTGCAAACACAAGAGAGTAATTCTACGTATACTGCTGTTACTCTGAAATAAATTGCCTACAAAGGACTTGTTTTCCTTGCTCAGCACTTAAAACTTTTTAATATCCTTTAAAATAGTCTGCTGCATTTCAGCTGGTTCTTACTGGGAACTGAGGAAGTGGGTAAATAGATCTGCTACTTTGCAAAATTTTGAGCTGGTTTGATACAATGGTAGTGGGACTTGAGGGCAAAGAAATTATTCTCCCTAAAAGGGCCTGTTTGCTGATTGTCCTCTAATTCTACAAACCTCTTTACTAAGCGCATCTCCTAGTAAACATATCCCAGCATTAAGGTCATCCACTACTGCAGTAGTGCCAGGCACAGCCTTCATCGCTGACCTGCCTTCCCAATGCCATGTAGGCTGCTGGTCACCAAGAGGGGAGGAGCAAGGCAATGGGGTGCTTGGTGCGAGAGTGGTGGATTGGCTTTGTTGCTGTACCAACACCATGCCAGTCTCCCTGCCTTGACTCTCCCTTCCTCTCTCTCAGTAACTAGCAGCGACATTCAGTTTTGGGGAGCCACATCAGCCCTGCTCACTACTGCACTACTCTCATATAAGCACATCAGAAGAGTTGTGCTGGATCAGACCAAATGCCTTCATAGTTCCAACACCTTGCTTCTCACACTAGCCAACCAGATGCATATGGGAAGCACACAAGCAGGGCACGAGTGTGATAGCTCTGTCCTGCTGTTGTTTCCCAGTGGCATTCTGCCTCTACCAGCTGCAAAGGAAATTATATGCTTGCACTTAAGAGCTGGCTTTAAGGGGCCATCTTGTGCAACAAATTTTTGGTGTTACTGAAGGGCAGAAGATTGGCGGGATATTATTATTATTATTATTATTATTATTATTATTATTATTATTATTATTATTATTATTATTATTATTATTATTATTATTATTATTCCCTATGAGATACCACATAGATTTTCCACTCCAGGTACCAAAGTATCTCAGACTGCCACCTCTGCAAAAGAAATATAATTAATCTTCTCCAGAACCACATAGAACCACGAGTATTTCCTTTTAAAATAATGCCTGTTAAAGAGATGCAGGGCCCTCCTTGTGATATTCAAATCACTAAGCACTTTTGTTCAAATGGTGTCAAGGAACCCAGGTTGCTAATTAATTCAAATCATATTCCAGAATGTAGGTCCAAAGCAAAAATATTTCCATGCTCTCAGACTGATTTGAGTCGCTCACTTGAACAAGAAATTATATACTCAATAGCTTCACCTTAAACGGCTCTTCCCAAAAATGATATGCAATGCACTTTACCGGTACTTTTTCCACTAGCTAGACTTCAAACACATAGATGTTATTTAGGAAAAAAAGATGCTGCAACATTAATGAACGGTCTGATTGCAGAGAGGTATGGATGACAAAATGCTATTAAACTAGAACTGAGTTATGGCATTAAGTAAAATGAACCTATAATTCCAAAAACAAGTGCAAACCCCCTAAATTTGTGGTCCCCAGCATTCTCCTCCACTGCCTCATTATTATTTTTTTGGCTTGTTCTCTCAATATATACAGAGGACTTACTTACATTGTTCCTTCTACATGGAAGCTATTATGAGTCTCAGTGGTATCCCTTAGTTTAAGCACAGAGAACATCTTTATAACCAATAGAGTATTTCAAAATGGAAGAGACTTTTAAAGTGCATCCCCTGTAGATTGCATTTTTTATGGTCTTAGTGAGTGAAGAAAACCAAACAATTTCCCTCCATCCAGTTCTCTCTATGGCTCAGACAAAATGTGTCAGATTTGTAGAAGATGCTGTGTTAAACTGATGGAGAGTAATTTGGGAAGCTACAAATGTCGGAAGATAAACTCCTCCTCACTCAGCAGTTCACTTGTTGGCAGATTGTTGTTTAGTGACTGATTTATATTTTATGTTGCAGGGTTTCCCCCCTCAAAAAATGTAATAATCTATATATTTGCAAATGTCATTATTTACCTTAAGCCCGGCGATGGAAACACTGTAGGTGTGATGTACAGGTGTTGGAAGCAAATAATAATTGTGCAATTCATGCTAATCCTTCTCTTCTAGTCTATCACCAATCAGCTTGGGGATTGCAACTCACAGCCATCATGCATATGATTGTGAGTGAATTAGTGTGTTGATCACTCATATTCCTGATCCTGTTATTTATTTGTATGTACATACTGGTTCTTTTAAACAACAAGAACTGCACTATGGCATTAGGTGCAACAATATGAAGAAAAGAGAGCAAAACAACAACTTTACATCCCATCATGATTAATGGGCAGGAGATATAGAAGCATGATAAACTGCACCAAGAGGTTAAAGAACAGTTTCTACCTGTGGGCCGTGAGGCTGCTGAATGGAAGACAGCAACATTGCAGCTGACGTTTGGGGTTGGTGGTCGTACAACAGCACATAGAGTGTAACAAGGACTGAGAGATTGTGGGGGGATGGGGGCTCATTTAATGTCACTGTAAACATGTGGTACAGTGACAATAAAGTATTTCTATTCTATTTCTATTCTAATGTCCAAGGCCATAGCTTTTCTTTTCTTTTTTTAAAGTATTTTTTTAAAGATTTTCTTGATTTACAAAGGTAGGGCAATGTCTCTCTCATATTTTTTCCGTGCAACATTTTTACAAGTCAATTTCGTTTGTTGAGACATTAGGAGGAAAAGGGGGAGAGAGGTGGGCAGGATGGGGAGATGGGTGGGGTGGGGTGACGATGTTTCTATTTTATTTAATATATGTAGGGTTTGGTGTCAGCGTTGTTTGTGCAGGTTCTCTGTTGTTCACTTGTGTTCCTTTGGTGGTGAGAGAGGTTGGGGTTGGTGTAGGATGTGATTGTTCATTTCTGTGTTCACTGGAAAGACCTGTCAGCAGTAAACATGGATCAATGGTACCAAGTAGTATGGGAAACGGCCCTACTAGAAAAACTAACCGGTAACCTGAAACTGACATGGGGACAAACAGAAGAAGACACCTTCACCCCGGTATGGCTCCCCTTCATCACACACACAGCCCAACAAGACAATGACAAAAATCTACCGACAGCATTCAAATCAATATGGCTAACCTGACCAAAAACACTCACCGACCCCACTCATACAGGAAACCAAAGACTACCACAGCCAAGGCCATAGCTTTTCTGACATGCCATTCCAAGGCGCAATTCACCATGATGTGGGATAAGCTACAAATGAAATACTTGTGGAGCAACCCAAACATTTAAATCAGGGTCTGGGCCTCTACATGTGGAGGAAACACATAAATGAAAAAGAGGACATTAACCTGCATAATATATGCGTATGTTAAAATATATGTTTGGATAGAAATTCATCTAGAAATACATCTCATGATAAGACTGTGACCGGGTGACCTGCCTACTCATTCAGCTCTGCACCTTCAAGGCCCCTGCCTTTCTTATGCTACTTTATCTTTAACCTAGACTTAAACCACATAGCTCTTCCAATAGAGGCCACTGTAAGATATGCTTGTGTGGTTTCCACCTACTGACCAAAAGGGCAAAAGTGTGTCTTTAGAAAAGTTGGAACAGAGCATGCTTGAGGCCTTTGAATTCGGGAGTGCTTCCCAGACAGCTGCCAGACTTCGAACTGCATAGTGAAACCTAGAAAGAATACCAGTTATTGTTTCATCTTGATACACCTTCAAACAGAAGACTGTCCTCTGGCAGCCATGTAAATAGAGGATTGTCCTTGTAAAGTAGGATACATGGCCACCTTATTGTGGTCTCAGTGGTTGCCAAACTGGAATACCAATGTTACAAAGCATTAGATATGATATAAATATGAAAACTGCCGTGTGGAATACAACATAACTGGCTGTGTTTAACTATATAAATTCTTTATGCATCAAATAAACATAACTCTTTTCACATTATCTAATTGAGTAGAAGCAATTAAAGACCAACATTTAGAACTGGAAATACAAATAGATCAGTTTTTATATACATAATGTCCAAATAGAAGCTTTTTGTGTTCCATGTATGTCTTAGCGAATACAAGTGTCAAACGTAACAACTTTAAGGAGCAGTACTTGCAAAAGATGAACTTTTCTTTGTAATGTTCCACATCTGCCTTTGCAAAGTATGCCTGTTGTATGCAGCTGCTGTATGCAGGTATCAGACGAAGGATATGAAAGATCTTAACACAAAAGCTTCTATTTGGACATTACGTATATAAGAACTGGGTTGATTATAGTAGAGGATCCTGGGCTAGATCAACGAACAAACCAACTTGGTTTAAGGCAGCTTCATATGCAGACAGTACAAGTGTCCCTATTCTCCAGGGACACCCCTGATTTAGAGAAGCTGTCTGATTTGATCCTGGAATGTCCCGCTTTTCCTTAGGATGTCCCTGTTTTCATTGGAGAAATGTCGGAGGGTATGGATTTATCCAACCCCTGAGCTGTCTGAAGGCAATCCTGTATAGTTTTTTATGTTGAATGTTTTATTATGTTTTTACATATGTTGGAAGCTCCCAGAGTGCTGAGGCAAGCCAATAAGATGTGTGGATATAAATAGTAAAATTATCATTATGGAATGGAAAAATGTTGCAGGGTATGCATATGTTCATTTGGCACTGAACACAACTTCTCTCCTTCATGGGTAAAAAGGTAAAGGGACCCCTGACCTTTAGGTCCAGTCACGGACAAGTCTGGGGTTGCGGTGCACATCTCGCTTTATTGGCCAAGGGAGCCGGTGTACAACTTCCGGGTCATGTGGCCAGCATGACTAAGCCGCTTCTGGCGAACCAGAGTAGCGCATGGAAACAACATTTACCTTCCCGCCGGAGCGGTACCTATTTATTTACTTGCACTTTGACATGCTTTTCAACTGCTAGGTGGGCAGGAGCTGGGACCAAGCAATGGGAGCTCACCCCGTCGCAGGGATTCAAATCGATGACCTTCTGATCAGCAAGCCCTAGGCTCTGTGGTTTAACGTATTAAGTATTTAATGAAGTCATTCCATTTACAGGAGGAAAGTTGTAATTACAGTAGGACTTTTGTGAGTGCAATTCTTCCTTCTGCTATGAAGTGACTATGCTGGAACACACACTCCTCCCATGCCAACATCAACAGAGTAAGCAAAACTGGCCCAGGCCAATAATTTGGCAATTAATCTTTGCCATAGAAGTTCATCATGGTTCTTATCTATTTCTGTATCTCACCAACTCATACATGTACATACCTAAAGAGCAGTTGTGCAATGCTAATTTCGCATTGTGGCTGGGCAATCCTTTACAACAAACATTTGGGCATGTGGAGGCCCTTCCAAAAGAGCCTGGTCACCATAGCTGTGTGAACTGTCTGTTCAATAGTCAAATGTGGGAAAGGTTGGCATGCTACCTAGACTCTGCTAGAGGTGGTTAGCCAAACTAGTCATTCAGTTTTCTAGTAAAAAACAAAACAAAATACAGGCCAGGGATGGCTGAATTTCTGGCCCATGTTACATATGTGTGTGTTCACCCATGTCTGTTTGGTCCTGTTTCTGCGTTAATCTGATGGTTTCCATCTAAAAAAAAATTCTATGAAAATTCATAATATGCATCTGTAACCTGAGGTACCACTGTACTGAAATCCTGCTACTGTTGTTCCAATTGCTGCTACCATCTCACTTGTGATTTCTCTTTACCAGGCCCCTTTGACTTTGTGTGGCAAATGTCCTGGCACACACCCAAAAAAGGGAACTTATGCTGGCTTGAAACATCAGTAGGAGGGATAATGAAGCTCAGTGGATTCTCATATAATGGAAAATCTGTGGAAGAAGAATATGGTGAATTACCAGTCTCTCTCTCTCTCTCTCTCTCTCTCTCTCTCTCTTCTAAAATTAGAATCTAAACCAGGATTAGAATCTAAAACCTCTGGGGTAGGATCTTTTTAAAAAACAAGAACAAGAAAACCCACCTGTTGAAAACACATGAGTGGAGTAGAGTGTCTTTTCCTAACTTCAGTAATGTGATTCTTTAAAAGACAAAACAAAGATAGAAATATACAGTGCTTTTCCCCGGGGTGGTGGTGGTGGTGCAGGGGTACGCATACCCCTAAACATTTTGTGAATCTTTTTTTACTTTGGTCCATTTACTGTGTTTATTTTTCCTGATTTGAACTATAAAATGGTGATTTTCTTGAGTCAAAATGAGAGTACCCCTAAACATTTTTTTTTGTTTTGTTTTGAAAAAAGCACTGGAAATATATGCATGAAGTTGATGTTAAGTGAATGAGTTCTCTTACAACAGACTTGCTGCTAGATGCTACAGGCTACTGGTTGTCAGCTTGTTGGAGCCTCCCTTTTAAAGTAAACATCTCCCTAATCTGAATGACTCTTATTAGCTTGTTTCTTACACAGGCTATGTGGCATGTTTTATTTCAATTTACTGATATGCATTTTGTCCCCCATTACTTAAATGCTTCTTGGTTACAGACAGATTTCACATCCCTAAGGATGTTCTATGGCATTTAGAAGCCTGTTGGCTGCTTTCTAAATTGCATACTGAAATTTTCCTTAAGCTTATAAAAATTATAGCGTTAATAAAAATGCTTTGCTTTTCAATAACTACCTTTCATCTGATGGTGCTTCACAAACACTAATTCACTGAGATGTGAGAGGGGCTTCTATTATTCGGAAGCCTGATTTAGTGGCTGGATTTGAATTCTGCAGCTTTATTTGAAAATGTGTACACATGCTTCCAAAGGCAGATCACTTTGCTTGTAGAAAGGGCTACTTAAAATTGCTGTTAATGCATACGTTCACTGGGTTATTGCATGCAAATATGGGCTTCACACCGTATTTATCTGACAGCTGCCACCCTCTCTACAGTCTGAACTAATGAACCTTGACTGGGCGCCCTGGAAACAGGAAGCTTTCAGCAGAACAAGACCGGAGCACATCAGGTGAGGGTAATGTTGCCTTTTGTACCTTAATACCCATGAAGGAGAAGGGACGCGGGTGGCGCTTTGGTCTAAACCACAGAGCCTAGGGCTTGATGATCAGAAGATCGGCGGTTCGAATCCCTGCAATGGGATGAGCTCCTGTTGCTTGGTCCCTGCTCCTGCCAACCTAGCAGTTCAAAAGCACAAAGTGCAAGTAGATAAATAGGTACCGTTCCGGTGGGAAGGTAAGCGGCGTTTCCGTGCGCTGCTATGGTTTGCCAGAAGCGGCTTAGTCATGCTGGCCACATGATCCGGAAGTTGTACACCGGCTCCCTTGGCCAATAAAGCGAGATGAGCACCGCAACCCCAGACTTGTCCGTGACTGGACCTAATGATCAGGGGTCCCTTTACCCTTTTTATTATATTTTAATGGCAGGAATGGGGTTTGATTTTATTAGTTTTTCTGTGGCAATTTGCTAAACAGCAGCAGAAAAATATGCCAAATTCAAAAATTTCCTACTTTTGACTGCAAAGGAAAAATTGGGAATGCGCTTAGAGTGCACTGCCAGTTTCTCCTTCATGTCCATGGCTTTGAATTCCTGAATTCAGAAATCCATTAAATCATCTTTCCTGGAATGACTTCAAATGAAGCTGCACCTGCAAAGGTTGAAAGGCAGGTGTCAGGTGGTTGACAAGTGGGAAACTCCACTCACCTATCAAAGTGGCCTATTAGAGAGTCCAGAATCTGCCCTCCAGCTGGATCCCATTCTCTGTGCCTACCATATACAATAGGCTGAATAGATTTTAAACAAAATAGGCAGCAAATGAAAAGTTGCCTATTGCTATTGCATCTGCATTGCAGGCAGACATTTGCATAAGGAAATGCAAGAAGCAATATACACACCCAGATATAGTTTTAAAGTAAATTATGTAATAGGGTTTTAATGAACCCACATATAGGAGATATTTGTAGAGAGAATTTTACTGTGCAATAGATAATGTTTTTATTCTACTATCTCACGTCAACAACAACAAAAATGACAGGAGCAGGAAATGGAATACGAAACGAAGCTCTCCAGTCGAGATATTCTGTTTCTACACTACTTAAAGTATGCTCCTAGCTCTTGTAATGTCAGCCTTAATGCATTCTGGTTCCTTTCAGCCTGCCTCAGTATATTGGGAAGAACTTTATTCCAGCTTTACACAATAATGAGAGCTGTCTTTGCTCCCTCTTTCTAGTATTTATAGTTGTACACAGAGAAACCTCCGGTCATTGTGGATAACTTCAAGGTTAGCTCTGCTTCCCCTCCTCCCTCTTCTTTAAAAGAAAAAGGAAAAAAAAACCCTGACATGCATCATTCAGCACACAGCAGATATGAAAGGAGTTCAACAGTCTTGATAAGTGACAGCTGGACAATGTGCCACATCAGACAGTGGAGGTTTAAAAATAGAAGCATTTCAAAGGGGAAAGCAAAAAAGTAACTAGCTGGAAAGTGAAGGGAGAAAAGGTGTGGGGGAGGGATGCCAAGAGAAATACAGAGATGGATTAAACCAGCCAACTTTAGCCCAAACCTACCATTTAAAAAGTGCATGTCTGAATCTTGTGAGAGATGGTCATTGAACTGGGGAAAGAATTGATATCAGCAAAGATGGAGGAAAGCAAGCATTGGTATTCACTTCCTCAGAGAAAGTGACTGATCTCCTATGACTTGGTGACACTGGAAACCTGTAGGAACTCTCTACCCTAACTTCTGCTTTAATAGTGAGGTAAACTGATTAGTTTGATTATTTTGAGGACAACTTAAATAGGACAGGGGATTTGATTTGACTTGACATGCTCCTCTCCAGTGAGGCAATGACATTCCTTTTAAGGGCTGGTCTAAATATTATGGACCCTCCATGGAAATAAACCAAAGTTGCATTCAGGTTGTGGTGACTTCATAATAGGATTGAAAAATGTTTTTATGTAGATTGGCCACAATGCCATCACTGAATGAGGCCTGGGCCTGCACTAGCTTTTTCCCTCCGTGTTGGGATGCAGGATAGCATTGTGTCTCACCATGGTGATGGCACAGATCCTGTTCTTATAGTGGGGCATGCAGAATTCTTGGTTTGAACCTGAGGCTTGGCTGGCAGTGAGGGAAAATCCAACATCAAATGGAAGGCCTAATTAACACTCAGCTGGAAACCAGTGCCAAGAGTCCTTGGAAGAACAGAATGCAGACTAACAGGCAGCCCAAACAGGGTTGGGAATAGGGTTGGGCAATATATTGATATATCGTAAGGTTACTAGACATTCCCGTTTCCTGGGGACAGTCCCCGGATTTACAAATCAATCCCCTGACAAAATCCATCTATTTAGTAGGAAGTTGAAAAGTGTCCCCAGATTCATTGAAAACAATCTGGTAACCTTAATATACTGTCCAAAACCGGTTTGAAGTTCTCATTATGATAACTGTTTCATAATATTTGACTCTGAGTTACTGCTAGTGGCAAATTAGACCACGCAGGTTTGAGATTTTCACTTCACATACAACGTTGAGGTAGGGATGTCAGGGAATTCTAACAAAAGGGGAATCAGGAGCAGAAATTGCCAGTGTCTGGAATGGAAATCAATATGATTGGTATTCACCGTTGTTACTTTCAGTCCTGAAACAATATATATTTGATTAGGTCCTCCCCGCCCTCATTTGCATTGCATTTCCTTTGCATTGAAATGGAGTGAAATAACATAATTACCTAATTTACCTAATTAATTACATAAATGACCAAAGTTTAACCATAGTGGGCAGCAAGATGAATGACATCATTTTTTGCAGAAGATGAATTACAGCAGAATGGAAGCAGTGCGATGACAACAGGTCAGAATGGAAAACTATGTCTTCCTACATCCTTTTGTAGGGAGCATGGAAAAGTATGTGTGAGTCACACACTTCGTAGCATCTGAAGCTGTAAATAAATGTAGGATTGCTTCGTAACACCAAAAGTGATACTGCCAAGAGCTCTTCTGGCCTATACTGCAACTCCCTGGAGAGTGAATCCAGTCCCAGTGGAACTCCTAAAGGCTGCCTGACCACTCTGGGGATCTTGCGTTTAGCCTGGATTCCACCTCTTGATCATCAGGTGTATTTCTGTTAAACATGTGTTCTACATTCTGAGGAAGTGTCACTCTTCTCCCCTGTGGCTCATTACATTCAAGCAAACAATTAAGCCTCAAGGCCTTGTGTCAAACGAGACCAATAACTTTACATAACCTAAATCCCGCTGAGGGTTAAGGTCAGACAGTCAGTAGAATTGACTCTTCACTGTAGAAACCCCAAAGGGCTTTTACTGCATGTTGTGCTGGCACGAACAATGTGAGCTTGGAACGCACAGGTTGCCGTTAAGGAGACGGCTGAATCTCAGCACAGCTATTGCTTGGTGTATTGGTAGCTTTACAGAAGCTCTCTGAAAGGCCTTGGGAGACCAAATCAAATAATAAAAGCAATTGTTGCAGCTCAGAAATATAAAAGGGGAGTCTATGTTTTCCTGCAATGTTGGCTATGCTTCTATCTGACATCAAATGCTCCCAAGGCCTTTCTAATGGCCAGCAGAAGTGAATGAACCTCCAGCCTGTGGGTCTAATTAGATCTGTCAGGCCTCTGAATTTGGACCACAAGGCTATTTTGGATAAACTATGCACACCTGTCAGTCGGCTGATGTCTCTAATCTATGGTGTGTAAGAACTAAGGTTGGAGATAAGAGATCCCATATCCAATCTTAGCACTTGTGGCACTTAGCACTATGATTGAAGATAAACCCTTTGCCTACTCTTTGAAAGCAAACTATTTTATTTTTTAAATGCAGCATTTTTCCAGTCTTAGTGATGTTGGACTACATGTTAGATCATTCTGCAAATATCCACTTTCATACCAAATATTAACAGAACAATCCTACACTTTTTTAAAAAAAAAAATGTCATTGCATTTTTGGAGACAGAAAATGGACATCTGATAAAACGAATTTGTTGATAAAAAGAAGGGAAAAAACAACCCCCTCTAAACAACTGAAGTATCTAATTGATGTGGTGCACTGACAAAACCATCATACAAGAATTATTAACTGAAAGGTATTAACTAATGTTCATTTTTTCATAAAGTAATCTTTGATTTTATGATTAAAATACACACACAGCTTTATAGTGACCATAGACCCAAAATACACAGAACAACAGTAGTATATATAAACAGTTATTAAGGTGTAAGATTGGCCTACATGAAGGAAACAGATATCTGATTGAATCTTATCTTAATAATAATAATAATAATAATAATAATAATATTTTGTTATTTATACCCTATCTATCTGGCTGGGTTTCTCCAGCCACTCCAGGTGGCTTCCAGCAAAATATAAATAATTAAATGTCAAATATTAAAAACTTCCCAATACAAGGCTGCCTTTGGGTGTCTTCTAAAAGTTGTGTAGTTGTTTATCTCCTTGACATCTGACGGGAAGGCGTTCCACAGGGAGGGTGCCACTACTGAGAAGGCCCTCTGCCTGGTTCCCTGTAGCTTTACTTTCCACAGTGAGGAACTACCAGAAGACCCTTGGAAGTGGACCTCAGTGTCTGGCTGAATGATGGGGGTGAAAATGCTCCTTCAGGTATATCTGGGCATGCACCACTCTGGCAAGACAGTCCGCGGGCAGGTAGGGTCTCAGCCTGCATAGCAGATGGAGCTGGTAAACAGCTGCCCTGGACACAGAACTGAGCTGCCTCCATGGACAGCTGAGAGTCCAAAATGACTCCCAGGCTGCACACCTGGTCCTTTAGGGGCACAGTTACCCCAATCAGGACCAGGGAGTCCTCCACACCTGCCCACCCCCTGTGCCCCCAAGACAGTACTTCTGTCTTGTCAGGATTCAACCTCGATCTGTTAGTTGCCACCCATCCTCCAACCACCTCCAGACACTCACACTACTAATTTTTATTAGAGAACATATCACTTTTACATGTTATATCCATAATTTCCTTCCATTCTCCTTTTATGTCAATCTTCATTTTAAAAAACAAAACACAAATATGTATTGATTTAATTTATATACTTATTTCAATATGTATTCTGATGCACTATTTTCTCTCAAAATGCACCATTTTCTCTCAAAAATGTACATTTTGGTATGTCTCCAGCTGCCAATAGCTGTGTCGCATAATTCTGAGAAACGAGAAATTAAGTGAATAGCTAAGTCTCAATCTGCACAAAGAGGTGCAAACCAGCTCATTTTGTATAGTAATTTCCAAAGATTGCATTTCTCAAGCATCCCCAGACATAACTTTAATTGCAGATTCTTCATATGTTTGGAGGAATATTAACAGTGACCAACTCTTCAAATCCTAAATACATTTTAATAGAATACTGCTACCCAATTTCCCTGACTTTCCTCTGAAAAATTCTAAACTTGTACCCAATGTCACAGAATTAAATCTGGTTTGATTGTGATGTTTGTGTTGTATCCCATGAATTCTCCTAAGAAAATCATGGAAGGCAGATGCTGCATAAACTGGAAATGAATAGAAGCTGCTTCCCCATTCATCCCGATTGTTTTAAAGCAAAACAGAGCAGAATCACTCAAACATTCTTGTAAGAAATAATGCAACAAGATTTTGACAATGTAATTCAAATACAGACTTGTCTGTCTTCGCAGCAGCACAAAATGTACCTAATGCAAGAAAGTATGCCCAAAAGCATACACCATGTTGCTTAACAACAACACAACTTTTTTTAAAGTGGGGTGTTATCAGGGTGAAAGGCTTCTTTAACAACAACCAAACATTTATTCAGTCTCCAATTATTCGTCTTGGGACTTGATTATATGCATAAGAAAAGCACACGAAAAGCACTATTCTGTATGCTACTCCTTTCAGCTTCTATTAAAATTGTAATAGCTTGCTTCCATTATACATTTTTCCCTGTGTATTTCACTCAAAATGTCACTTTGCTGCTGCTCTAGAAGTGCACTTAATATTTTCATTAAAATCAATAAAGCCAAGAAATGACAAGGGTGCAGGTGGATGCAAGCAATTAAATTCCTCCTATATGTATTGTTAACTAGTGGTTGGTGGGAAGAGAAGCTCCATTCAACACCTGTCCCTTTCCTTTTGAATGGCAGCTAACAGAAATCCACTTAGCCGGCTTTTGTCTGCTTATGTCCCTGACAGATAATGTGAGCAAGTCGGCAGTTATAGGGCCAGTAATTCAGAATTAATTTTTCCTTCAGAAAAGTGATGTGGACAACTGAGTGCAGTAATGGTACCTGATCAGAATTCAGATGGATAAACAAGGCAATTTGAGATAATGACATAGAAATAAAGGCTCTTTAAAAAGGTCTGTTCGTTGCGTGACTCGGGGTGGTATTATCACCGATATTTTTCATCTGTCTCAAATGAAAGTCAAAAGAGTTCATCATTAAAGCATTAGCCTGATGTACTTTGTGCGTGCATGTGTGTGTGTGCATAAGTGTGTATTGTGTGTGTTTTGGAGCTGAAAGGAGGTTCTACATCTCATCCTTCTTCTCTTTATATTAAAAATAAAACATCATAAACATATTGGGCCTGTAAAAGACAGCAGCTTGTAAGCTACCAACCAATTGTTTATTAAGGCTCTGCTTTAGAAATACTCCACCAAGACAAAATAAAAAATTCTTTGCAGTAGCACCTTAGAGACCAACTAAGTTTGTTCTTGGTATGAGCTTTCCTGTGCATGCACACTTCTTCAGATACACGTGTGTATCTGAAGAAGTGTGCATGCACACGAAAGCTCATACCAAGAACAAACTTAGTTGGTCTCTAAGGTGCTACTGGAAAGAATTTTTTATTTTGTTTTGACTATGGCAGACCAACACGGCTACCCACCTCTAACTCCCCTACCAAGGAAACAATTGCATTTTATGTAATGAACAGAGTACAGTGGTACCTCGGTTCTCGAAAGTAATCCTTTCCAGATGACCGTTCAACTTCCAAAATGTTCGAAAACCGAGGCGCAAAGAGCTGGCTTCAAGTTCAATTGAGAAAATGGGGAAAAAACATGCAGCGGAAGCCATTTGATTTCCAAGGCGCATTTGAAAACAGAAGCATTTACTTCCGGGTTTTCGGTGTTCGAAAACCGAAACGTTCGGCTCCCGAGACACTTGAAAACCCAGGTACCGCTATATTTGAATGTGTTCTCACCTGTCCAGTTCTGTCAGCAGCAGATTCTAGGCCCAATGCAGAGACACAAACCATCGTCAGTTTGTTATGCAACACTTTTTTTTTTAGTTTGCTGAGGAGTTATATTTGTTTATTTAAATATTTATACCACGCCTTTCTATTTAAAAAATGCTTAAGGCAGCTTCCTACCATTTTTAATACAATAAAACACCATACATTAAACTATCTAAATTTATATTTATCCACCTATATCTCAGTACATTGAGAATACACATGCAAATATAGGTCTCTTAATGTGCTCAAATAGTTGTGCACATGCCATGTTCCCTAATATTTGTGCTAACAACTGAAAAACCAACTGGGATGTAACCTGCCCAAGCAGCCAAATGGATGCCATCTATAACAACCTTAAACAGCCAACTGTGCCAACTTGGCACTTGTGGTGTATAGTGCAGTTTGCCATGTAAACTCCCCATTATGTGTCATCTTTCCACCCCCAGCTATACATGGGAATCTGGTAGTTTCTAATGTATATTTGCACATATATTTCTTAGATTTTTTCTTAGAATGGGGATATAGAGTGTTCATGTTTATACTTATGGAAGTCTGGTTATAGACACATCAGATGTTGTCTCATTGCGAGAGAACACAACCATCCATCTTCTTCATAACACAGCCTTGTTAATAATAATAATAATAATAATAATAATAATAATAATAATAATAATTTATTTGTACCCCACCCATTGTGGCTCTACATTTTATTTTACATTGTTGTGTGTTTTAGCACTGATAACAATGTTGTCCCTTAAATATTATCACTATTTTAATTGTGTTTTAATATAGCTCCTGTCAAAGGAGTTTTCTCTGAAAATTGTTGAGCTGAATAAATATTTGATTATCAGAAGCACCAGAGCTCAACTTTATTTTAGTTTATCTTTCCTGTCATTGCCTGTTGATTAAACCCTGGCTTACCCCATGATAGGGCAACCTTCTGGAGGCTACATGCCACTGGTGAGCAGGGCCCAGAGGCAAAAAGTGGGCAGAATAATGAATGAACATCTTACCAGTGAGGAGTATGGCCTGAAGAGAATTCTGAGGGCCAGAGAGAGCAGCTTGGAGGACCACATTCAGCCTCTGGGCTTGAGGTTCTCTCCCCCCCCCACACACACATCTGCTTTACATGTCACAACTTAGATGTTGAAAGTTATCACTCAGTGACTTATGTAGCAGGCAATTACGTGGAGACAGCCCCAGAAATGCCCTTTTGAAAGGTTTAAACAAATTCTTGGAAGATAGAAGAGGAAGAAGAAGAGTTTGGATTTGATATCCCGCTTTTCACTACCCGAAGGAGTCTCAAAGCGGCTCACATTCTCCTTTCCCTTCCTCCCCCACAACAAACACTCTGTGAGGTGAGCGGGGCTGAGAGACTTCAAATAAGTGTGACTAGCCCAAGGTCTCCCAGCAGCTGCATGTGGAGGAGCGGAGACGCGAACCCAGTTCACCAGATTATGAGTCCACCACTCTTAACCACTACACCACACTGGCTCTAGGCCTATCCATGACTATTAGCTAAGCATGAAAGCTTTCTAAGCATGCAGAGGCACTGTCCTGATTCGCCAATGCAATAGACACATATCCCCACCGTGTTCTGTGTTTAACCTTCCCAGAGTCTTCAGCTGCCACCACTGGAAGCTTGCGATATGCTTATACTTTGTAAGCAAAGACGCATGCTGTTATTGCACAAGGAGTATTGAGTTGGAGCAGGCATACCTGAAAATATATCAGTTCCTTCCCTACCCTATTCAAAGCCCTGTGATGTCCTGCAAAGGTGGTAGCAGAGAAGATCTACCTATACAAGAATATATCACCTGACAGGGTCAGAAAGCTTCAGGCCAGGAGTGAATTGTGAAGCATGGTAGTTTGGAGTAGGTTAATAAGGCAATGATACAACCATTGTGCTATTGGCATCATTATTAATGAGATCAACTTCTATTCTTCATTACATGTTTCTCCTCTTCAGGGTTAGTAGTTTTTAATAAGTTAGATTCATTTGGGGAAATAAAAAGACAAGCAATATGAAGCATTGCAGATGATTAAATTTTGGGTCAGAGCATAAGGAATTGTGTCAGAGTTCAAAAAAAAGCAGTTTCAAAAATTTTCGCCAGCATAAATTACAGCAGAATCTGGCCCCACTGTATGTGTGAAAATCATGTGATGAGGTTGCTATGGCAACGGCTTATTCTTGTTGAAATCTAGGGTAACTACGGCTGCTAAATCCTGCATCTTCTGACAGCAATTTATTTAACCTTGCTCCTTTCATGTTCTCTTATTGACTTGTTGAACTTAAAAAAGCACAAAAATGCTTATTCTGTAAAATAGACTTAATTTATTAAGCTGGAGCTCTGTGTAGCATTTGCTGTTCCTAATTTAATAGATGTGGGCACTTAAAATGTTTTATAGTTACATTAATTTAATGCCTGTATATCAGAACCTGTACAATTATCCACCTTCCTTTTCCCAAGGCCATCCAAAGCTCTTCCCAGCATTTCCCAGTATCAGAATGTCGCAGACAGGGGCCTTTCTCCTTTAAAATGGTTAAATGGAAGTAACTGATGAACATCAGGATGAAATCTGACACCAGACCTTTATTCTGCTGTGAAAGGGAGAGACAGAGAAAAAGAAAATAAAAGCAATTCAGTAGAATTTTTGATCAAACAACAATCCCTGCCAAAATGTATTTTGGTCACCTGAGTGCTGCCTATAACAAGACATTCATATTTGTAATCTGATTAACTTCCTCCATTAGAGTTGCTATACTGTATCTAGGTAAGTACAGTGCACTCAAAACCTTCAGTACACATGACTACAAGTCACTTAAAATGTTAAAACAGCTGTTCTCACTAATTTTTAATTGAAATTGACCAATATTCCTCTATATTCAGGCAATCTTTTTTCCAACAGTGCTTATACTGAAAGAAAACGGAGGTCGTGTTTGAAAGTCCCATCAGTAAAAAAAGAAAAAGGAAAAAAAGTAATATGATTTTCATGTGAAAATCACACAATCAAATTCATGATAAATTGGGGGACAATTTAAGATAGCTGAGGTGTGTGAACATTTGAGGGCACTAAGCCTAGGGCTTGCTGATCGGAAGGTTGGTGGTTCGAATCCCCACAACAGGGTGAGTTCCCGTTGCTCGGTCCCTGCTCATGCCAACCTAGCAGTTCGAAAGCACATCAAAGTGCAAGTAGATAAAGAGGTAGCGCTCCGGCGGGAAGGTAAACGGCGTTTCCGTGTGCTGCTCTGGTTTCACCAGAAGCGGCTCAGTCATGCTGGCCACATGACCTGGAAAAACTGTCTGCGGACAAACATCGGCTCCCTCGGCCAGTAAAGTGAGATGAGCGCTGCAACCCCAGAGTCGTTCGCGACTGGACTTAACTCTCAGGGGTCCTTTAGCATTTATACTGTCCTGATTTATCATCATTTTGATCAGCACCTCTCAAAGGTTCATTGCCCAGTTATCATTTCATATCTCAACCACTTTTGTTGATTATCAAATATGTGAGATATCCTGGAGGAATCCAGGGTCAAACAAACAATTATAGAAGCGTCATCTCCTCTTCTTTCTCTCCCAGAAACACAATAAACTTGAAAACCCACTCACATGGGAAACATCATACCTTCTCGTTTTATTTGAATTTACATGCTGTGTGCACAGTAAATCAAGAATCTTCACTCAACAACAAATTGCATGTTGCCTCTACCTTCTACCGGTCCTGGTCGGGCATTATGCCTGGGAATTCCAATTGCAGGTAGGGGACACGGGGTGGTCCAATCTGTCTTGAACAGGAAGGTCTGGAAGGGAATTGTGGGTCCCTTCAGTGAAATGCATTTGCAATCTGACTTCAGAACTTCCTGCTCAACATGGACAATTGGTGGTGGGGGATGTGTGCACAGCCCACTTAAAAAAAAAATTGCAGAAAACACCTGAAGACTAGATAATCAATCCACCCTACATGCTAGGGGAAATGTTGGAAGGTATTAAAACATATTTTTCTGGTAAAAGTACTGCCAAGCACTATATTAGAGGGTTTCAGCAGGTAAATATATAGGGGGGACGGGACAAGTATATTCTCTTACAATACCAAAAGGGACAGCAGAGTGTTGAACATTTTAGAGTGCTGAATAAAGCCAATATAGTGTAAACCCTATTTTGTGAGTGTTCAGAGACATAATAAGGGTGAGGTTCAGAACCAGCTTCTTCCATACATTTTACTTAATATCTGAGCTGATTCAAATGCCAGAACATAATTAAGTTTGGTATGGCCTTCTTGGTGGAAGCAGCAATGTTGTAGGAACCCCTCCACAGAGGTGTCTGCCAGATCTAACTTTGGATGTAACCCATTGCATTTGTGATGTTTCTTTTTTAATGTTTAATCTTGCAGGTTGCTTTGAGTTACTGATATTTTGAGTTATTGAGAATGCAGTCCGGGAAATATTAAAATAAATAAACAGGAAGCATTCATGTTTTATTGCTGCATTTAGGGGTAATCAAATGGAACTGGATGTACACATCAAGACAAAACAAAAGTCAGACATTTTTCACTAGTGGCATGGGAACCATAATTCAGAATTTTAATAAAAACAAACTCCTGAACATTTATAATGCACCCAAAGATCGGTGATCTTTCCCACCCAAGTCTCTTGAATGGCTAGCCTGCATAGAGATGTCTACAGAGATTTCTAGACAACTGTAGGGAACAACCTGAACAAAAAACACAGTTGTTTAAGGTAATATTTGATATTCTGTGGCAGCAATCTATCTTCTTGTCCTTCCGCCTGCTTATTTGCTTTTTTCTACAGTATTAAAAGTATGCACTTCTAAATCTTCACTGCTTTAACCTACCAAGTCTCCTTTTAACTTTTGCTCCCTTTAAAATCATCTATTACTACTTTACCATTGAAGAATCTTCTTTTTGCAGTGTTAGAAATTTGCTCCATCACTGATCTGAGCATGGTAACAGATTACTGCTAATCTGACTGCTGGAATTTACTCTACCAAAGAAGACACGCTGTAATGCAGATAAAGGATATAATCAGGATATAATTCTCAAGCAGTGTGAAAAATCATATTAAGCACAATGAACTGTTTGGATCGTCACTGATACTGCTGTGCCAATTATGGTAACAGTGAGAACACTGGGCACAATCCAGCAACAACGTCCCCCTGCATGTGGCTTATTGAAACAAACAAATTATATGAGAACCATGATCTTGTGCACTGGGATTGCATGGATTCTGCCTTTCATGTCTAATTTGTCTCAGAGGAAGTAGCAACAAAAGCATCAGCAGCTCCAATTATCTATGCGCTGGCCCACCCTCCCCAGGCTGATGTGTCTCCATGAATGCAGTGAATGTTCTCTCTGACTTACTTACCATGAACCAAAGCTCTTGTGTTGCACATCATCACCTAATCCATATTGAGCCATTTTGTGCTACAGCCTCTAGAGAGCAACCCATTAATAGTGTGAACTTACATACTTTGTCAGATATCTGAAAAATAATAAACAAATAATAAACATTTCTAAACTCATATTAAGACCGCCAGCTACCCACAGCTCACCCAGGGGCAATCTGCTAAATAGAAGACACCTAACCAATATAATCAGCCCTCAACCATTATACAAACTTGCTTAATACTTGAATATATCATTTACATTACATATGCATAGGAAGGATGTTTCTTGTTGTGGGTGCATATATGAGGATTGTTTGTTATATGTATTTTCCGAAACAGAAAAATAAAGTTAAGGAGAACAAAAAAGGGGGGGTCATTGCTTCAGTATGTGAGGAATTCTTTTGGCAGTAGTAGGGGATGTTAAGGAAGGTGGCCATTCTGTTATTGTCTGCTATCAGGACTTCGTCAGTCTTCACATATTTCCTGAAACAGGTGTCATAAGTGCCTCCATTTTCCCAGAGGGCATCTCTGTCTTTAGTAGGGATGGAAGGATCTGTCAATTTCAGTGCTCTCGGTTTCTCCTTTTTCCAATCTGAAATTTAGTTCTCCACATTTTGCAACAATTTGTAAGTTTAAAAAAATCCTCATGAAAATTAATCAGCGTTTTAGTGCACCTTTCTCCTAATAAACACATTTTTGTATGCAGATTTGACTATTGTACACATTTTTTCAATTTACCCGAATATTTTGTGTTATTTTTCTTGATATATTCATTTTTATGCACAGTGTTTACTTTGAGAGATGCATCACAAAATTCTGATACATGCATATTTTGAAAGATAGATGTGTTTTGGTTTGCACAGTTTCAGAAAGTGCAAATTTGTTAGATTCAGTATTAAATGTATACTGAATAGAATTTCTCAATCTCTAGGTTACCCATACTGCCTGCAACAGGGACAATATTCTTCAGCTCTTCTGTAGTGCTGAGATGTGGATCTAGATCTAGGTCTAGATTACAAGATCTACAAGATGTGACTGGAAAGTTCAGCGAATGGTCACAGGAATCGGACAGCGAGAAATATTCGAACATGCAATCAGCATTGGAAACCCACAAAATGCTCACAGTTGTGTATGGAGATGAAGCTGTAACTCGAAAGACAGTGTATGAGTGGTTTAAGTGTTTCCGTGAAGGGTGGCAAACCATCAAAGATGACCCTTAGTCTGGGAGACCGTTGATGAGCAGAACGGTGGCAAATGTTGACAGAGTTAATGAGTTATTGATGCGGGATCAGTGTTTGTCCATCCGAATGATGGCGGAAGAACTGCATATTCCATGTGAAATCGTTACTGAGGTTACTTGAGTTGTCCCACCATCCATATTCTCCCGATCTGGCCCCACCGGATTTCTTTCCTTTTCCAAAAGGGGGGAGGTTCAAAAAGTATCTACATGGTGCTTAGAGAATAACTTGCGCCTAAATATTAGCAAAGGAGATGGTGTTGGACTTTCAGAGGAAGAGAGGGGAACTAGCCCTGTTGTATATCAGGGTGGGTTGTGTGGAGAGAGTCTCTTCCTTTAAATTCCTTGGAGTTTACCTTAGTGAAGACCTCACTTGGAAAAACAATATAACTCCGGTGGTTAGGAAGGCCCAACAGAGACTCCATTTTCTCAGGGTCTTGCAAAAGAACAATGTTAAACAACAATTGATGACCTCCTTCTACCGGTCCACAATAGAAAGTGTCATCTCATATTGTATCACAGTGTGGTACATTGGCTTAACAGCCACAGACAGAAAATCTTTACAGAGGGTGGTGAACACAGCACATGATATCATGGGCTGTCCCCTGAGCCCGCTAGATGACATCGCAAGGAATCGTTGCCTTAGGAGAGTAAGAAAAATTCTCAGGGACGATTCACACCCTGGCCAGCACCTCTTTAATCTTCTACCCTCGGGCAGGAGATAAAGAAGTATAATCAGTCATACCAACAGGCTAAAAAACAGTTTTGATCCATGAGCTGTTAGGCTGCTGAACGGAAATTAATATAGTGCAACTGACTTTGGGGCTTGGTGTGTTGTGCGACAAGAGTGAGATTGAGTGTTTGGGGGGGGGAGGCTTGGTCAGTTTCATTGTACACTGGTTGTACATTGACATAAAGGTATTATTATTATTAAAACTGAAATCTGCACTGAAAGGGCACAGATTTTCCAACATTTCACACGTCCAAGCTGCTGTGATGAGGGAACTGATAGGAGTATGAAAAGAGGACTTCTGCAGAAGTTTCCAATGGTTCAGCGAACATTGTCAATGGTGCATTGTATCAGAGGGGAGCCTACTTTGAAGGCCTCTAAGATATGTATGTTCAAATATTTCTCACTGTTTGATTTCTGTGACCATTCACCCATCTTGTTGGTCACACCTTGTATGGAAGGTGGGAACTTGAGTCCAAATTATGCCATAAAATTCATACCATTTTGGCATATGAACTGTATATAAATGAAACAACAACAACATTAAAGCAGAAAAAAATAATCATTGAAATGACTGGCAGATCAAAAGTTTTAAACAGCTTCATAGGCCTGTTTAAACGTGTCCACCACAAGATTCACACTGCAGGCTTTGTGGCATCTTTGTGGCACATAACATCCAACATGATAAAGATTTCTGGTTTTGTTGTTTAGTCGTGTCCGACTCTTCATGACCCCATGGACCAGAGCACGCCAGGCACTCCTGTCTTCCACTGCCTCCTGCAGTTTGGTCAGACTCATGTTGGTAGCTTCGAGAACGCTGTCTAACCATCTCTTTTTTTTTATGAAGAATTTATTGGCATTTTTATAACACAACACACACCCAAACCCACACCTACAAATATAAAACAAATACAAATACATATATTGCCAGGATTCTTCTTCTTGTTTATATACATAAAGAAAAATTTCTATTTCCGAATCTTGACGGTTGACTTCCCCTGCCTTTTCACCTTCGGTTTTAAATCCATAATCTACTTTCTTAACATCTTATCTCTGAAAAAAGAATTTAACTTCAATTAAAGATAACACAATTATCTTAATCATCATATTCTATCATAAATCTTAACAAAATATTCTTATAAAATCTAAACTTATTTCTTCTGTCCTTTATCATGCTGCTATTAACATAAAATCTCAATATCTCCTTACTTATTCAAGATAAACTTACAATTAACAACCTTCACCCTCCGATTTCAGGTACCATAACAGACCATTTAACTTTTACATTAAATACTTCACCCCACACCCCCTCTGTCCATTGTCTTTCTCTGTCTTTCGCCGGGACCAATCTTCCAGTTATCTTCTTTTCCCAGATGTCCACAGATCCAGGCAGCATTCACAACAAACTTTGCATCGAGCTTCAGGATACACATCATCTCTTTTCTGGGCTCCTCCGCTTCTTTGTACCATACTTCTTCTTCTTGTAGATATCTTAATTCCTTGTCCCTTGCCCCCGAGCTCCCACCTCGGGGTCTGGATATTGTAAATTTTACCGTTCCGGGACTGCCACCCCCAAAGAACGGTTCTTTTTCCCGGAGTCGCCCAGACATTTCAAACCATCCTTCAAGCATCCCTTCTAACTCTTTGCAAAGGTTTCCTTCCATTGTGTAAAACTTTTGAAAAGCCTCCTCTGTGGAAAGTAGATTTTTTTTATTTATTATCCCACTCAAGACTTTCAATTTCCGATTAAGCAGTTCCAGCCTCAAGACAGTAAGCATTTCTTATCCGTTAATCCAGAGTTCAAAACAAGTTCAAACACAAAGTCCAGCATGTTGGGGGAGGGGGTGAGTGTCAAATTTCAGTTCCTGTCTCTTCCTCCCTTTGTTTCAATTGTTTCCCACATCAGTCCAAATTTTCCATCGCCATTTTTCTGAAGCCAGAGCGTAAAGACCAAAACTTTAAACGGAGATATTTTCTGCCCACTTAATCCCAAAGGGAAATCTCAGCAGTCTCAGTTTTCAAATTTCAAACACTTTGTATCCATTACTGTAGCAGCAGTCACTTAAACTGGTTATTTTCTTTCTTTCCCGAAGGGAGGGAGGCAGGCTTCCTTTCCTCTTCCCCCCGGATCGTTCCCAAGATGTAAAAATCAGTCAAATACTCACAACCACCGGGTTCTTTAACACCATTAAAGACAGGTAGAACTTAGACGCTCATCACGGGATTTGTCGCCGCATTTGCATCCCGGTTGGGGCATGTCCCCTATAGCCCGGCTCCGTCGTCCCTTCACCCCCACTCCCCCTTTACAGGGGGAGCGAGGGAAGGGTTCGGAGCCACAATGGGCACAGCCGGGGAGCCCAGGGTGCGGGACGCTCTTCCCGCACCCCACCGGAGCCCCGCTTTGCGGTAGCGGGGCTCCAACCCCCGGGACGGACTGGGTCACCTCGCAGCCGAGGCAGCCCACAACCTCCCGCAATGGCGTCGCCGCCGGAAGTCCCCGCTGTCTAACCATCTCATCCTCTGACGTCCCCTTCTCCTTGTGCCCTCCATCTTTCCCAACATCAGGGTTTTTTCCAGGGAGTCTTCAATTCTCATGAGGTGGCCAAAGTATTGGAGCCTCAACTTCCAGCGAGCACTCAGGGCTGATTTCCTTCAGAATGGATAGGTTTGATCTTCTTGCAGTCCATGGGACTCTCAAGAGTCTCCTCCAGCACCATAATTCAAAAGCATCAATTCTTTGGTGATCAGCCTTCTTTATGGTCCAGCTCTCACTTCCATACATCACTACTGAGAAAACCATAGCTTTAACTATATGGACCTTTGTCGGCAAGGTGATGTCTCTGCTTTTTAAGATGCTGTCTAGGTTTGTCATTGCTTTTCTCCCAAGAAGCAGGCGTCTTCTAATTTCGTGACTGCTGTCACCATCTGCAGTGATCATGGAGCCCAAGAAAGTAAAATCTCTCACTGTCTCCATTTCTTCCCCATCTATTTGCTAGGAGGTGATGGGACCAGTGGCCATGATCTTAGTTTTTTGATGTTGAGCTTCAGACCATATTTTGCGCTCTCCTCTTTCACCCTCATTAAAAGGTTCTTTAATTCCTCCTCAC